>NC_091474.1:241592322-241912191 GCF_036971445.1 Narcine bancroftii | reverse complement strand
CTGCAAGAAAAGGAGAATGAGGAAACAAATGGTAAAACTAAACAAAAATGGGAACAAGATTTAAATATAAAGATAAAAAAGGAAACATGGGAGAAGTTATGTTCTGGAACAATGAGAAATACAATAAACACGAGGTTACGTATGATACAATATAACTGGATACACAGGCTATACATTACACCTCAAAAGTTAAATAAATGGGACCCAACAGTATCTGACACATGTTTTCGTTGTAAAAAAGAAATGGGAACAACAATTCATGCAATCTGGACATGTGAGAAAGTAGAAAAATTTTGGGAAGATCTAAACCAGATATTAAATAAAATTACAGAAAACAATATACCAAAAAAACCAGAGATCTTCCTCCTAAGTAACATAAAAAACAAAGAATTTGGACTTGATTTGGATGGTGCACAAAAAAGATTTGTTAGGATAGCTCTAGCTGTAGCAAAAAAATGTATCATGTCAACCTGGAAATTGGAAGATAATTTGAGAATACAACAATGGTATATAGAAATGAATAAATGTATTCCATTAGAAAAAATAACATATAATTTAAGAAATAATATTGAAATATTTGAACAAATATGGGAGCCATACATGAAACACAATAGAGAAAACCTACCGGGGACATCTACCACCTAAAATAACGAAAGGAGAAGGGAATGAAAAGAATTGACTCAGTGGAATTTCTTGTTTATTTTTATTGAATGACAACATTGTTTGACTGGTTTAATGTATCTTAGATTTTGTACTTTAAATGAATGGGGGGGAGGTAGGGAGGGTGGGATGGGAGGAGAGGGGGGGGGAGAAAATGACACTGTATATATCTGAAAAGGAAAATGTATGTATCTTGATCAATGTGGTTTATGGTGTGAAAAATAAAAAAATTAAAAAAAAAACTTGACTGTGGCTAGCAATTTAACAATACTGCTTTTAGTGAAGCACCCTTCAGTATGGAGTCTGTGCGCTCATGTCTCTGGTGCACAGCTGTACAAAATTTGTGGTTGACGATTGCAAAAGCAAAACAGTTATGCTGCTACCATGGGAAAACTCATTTCATCCATGCTGTTATAGAACACTACAGCACAGAAACAGACCCTTCGGCCCATCTGGTTCGTGCCAAACTATTATTCTGCCTGGTCCCATTGATCTGCACTCAGACCATAGCCCTCCATACTCCTCCCATCCCTGGACCTCTCAACATTTTCTTAGAAGTCAAACTTGATCCCACATTCACCACTTTAGCTGGCAACTTGTTCTACACTCGCACCACTCTCTGGATGGAGGTTCCCCTGAACATCTCACCTTAACGCATTTCTTCTTCGTCTGACCCAACCTCAATGGAAAAAGTCTATTTGCATTTACTCTATATATGCCTCAAAATGTTAATCACCTCTATAAGGTATATTTCCTCATGGAAAAACTCAGTCTGACCCTTATTTCAACCTTGGTAGCATCTATGCTCTGATAAGATGGTAAAATCTGGAGAAAAAATTGTCAGCAATATCTGAAGTATTTTATGTCAGAAATTGGACAGCAAATTCTAGAAGGGTTGAGAAGAATGAGGGCAGATAAGGCAAAGGAAAAAAAATGTATGGAAGCTCACATCAGAAAATTATTCAGATGAAACAAGATTATGTGCATACTCAAAACAAAATACTTCTCTGTACATAAACACGTGACAGCAGAAATATCAGCAGAATTTCCCAAGAGAAAAAGCCAAAAGACTGCTCTTCATTGCTTTTCAAATACTTGATGGAAACGTTTGTATAGATATTGGTTCAAGGCATATGTTCAGTCAAAAAAACCCACAGAAAACAACAGAAGCTTTCAGTAGGCCAAACAGCTTCATAGCAAGGAGCGAGAAGCAGACAATATTTCGGATCCAACATCCTCCACGCAAATGTGAAAGTGAGAAAACTACTACGGAGAGAGATGAAGGATGCAAGAGTAGAAGAGCAAAGTACAAATTACCTACTTTGGTAATTCTTTGGTTAAGAGCAAAGAGGGCCTGGAAGACAAGAATTTAAAGATTCAGAACAGTCTCTTGTGACCAATAAACTAACTAACCCACAAGTCTTTGGAATGTGAGAGGAAACCAGAGAAAATCTCCATAGTCACAGGGGTGGGGGGAAGAAACATACTAACTCCTTACAGACAAGCACCGGGTTTGAACTTGGGTCTCTGGTGCTGTAATAGCATTGTGTCAACAGTCATTCTGTGAATAAAGGGAAATCTATCCTTGTTCTGGCTGGGAGGAAAAGGGGTGACTGCATCTCCTCTGACCTGGAGTTTCAATTTCAAATTCCACTAAGGGAACTCGGACACGAACTCTGAATTTTACACCAGCACTCATTTCACTTTTCATCATTTTTTTCTCCAAATTCCATCCTCACCACCCTCAGTCATCTCCTTGTTTCTCCATCTCCTCTCTGACCTTGTTAGTCTAATATAAACCCTCCTGTGCCCTTCGACAACAACTCCCCCCCCACCTTTATGCTTGATAACTCTTCTTCCCACCTTGGTCTTGGAAAAAGTCCTGACCGGAAAAATTTTTCCCCAGGGATGATGCCTCACATGCCATATCCCTCCAACTTATTTTATTATAAGATTTAAATTGACTCACAATTTTTTTTTAAGGGAAGGGACTCCAACACAGTTGGGAAGAGCAAACAAATCATGGCCTTGCCAACAACACCCACAGCCTGTAGATTAAGTTAATGAAATACATTTATGAATGACTTCCTGTTCCAGGATTGCATGACATAATTACGTGTGGCTGTTTGAGCATTTGAATTACTTCTCCTTTCAAATCTGGAAGTGAGTGGTAATGAAGGTAATGGACTGGTGTGAAGACTAATGTTCATACTGGGACACAAAAGTGCTTAACAGCAATTTTTTTTTAGATACTCAAGTTGAACAAAATTACCAATAGCTCACAATGGCAGGGTTGTTTGGCAATGTTTACATGGACTGTTTACCAATAACCTCTCGCAGAAAAGGTTTAAATCTGCTCTTTCCACAGTATCTGTTTGATCCACAGAATTCCCAGCATGCTTTGCTTTTATGAAGCGAAAAGCATTTTACCAATGGTGGGTGACATTGGGTGCAGCCTTGTTCATTTATATTCAGATATCTGCAACTTTCATTCTTTGGAGAATGTCTTGTCAGGAAAGGATGAGTGAGCTACGGCTTTTCTCTTTGGAGCGACAGGATGAGAGGTGACTTAATAGAGGTGTATAAGATTATGAGGGGCATAGATCGGGTGGACAGCCAGCACCTTTTTCCTTGGATGACAATTACCAATAACAAAGGATATTGGTTTAAGGTGAGTAGAGGTAAGCTTAGGGGAGATGTCAGAGGTCTTTCTCCTCCCTCTCCCCCCCCCCCCCCAACAAACACAGAGTGGTGCGTACCTGGAGTGGTGCACCGCCAGAGATAGTGGTTGAGGTTAACACAACAGGGACATTTAGGAGGCTATCAGATAGGCACATGGATGTAAGAAAAATGGGGAAGAAGTTTTGGACTGTGAGGGAGGGAAGGGTTAGATGATTGTGGAGTAGGTTGGCACAACATTGTGGGCCAAGGCCTGTACTGTGGGCTATAACATTCCAAGAGGCACTGCCATGGTTAGAAGTGGGAAATGATGGCCAACTTTAAGCATGTAAAGATATGCAATTCTTCCGCACGCTGTGCGCCCTCTCAGTCTCTGTACCTCCTCTGAAAATATTTCTCCCAATGGGCTTTCTTGGCTTAATATCTTGCCCTGACTCAAGAGTGGCAAACAGACAGAAGGCAGCCACTCTTAGCTATGGCCTCTATTTTCATTGTATCTTAAAACAGAAACATACTCCCTACCTTCTTCCCTCACCTAGGTAATCCCCAACAAACTAAAATGCATTTGGCATCAGAAGCCTATGATAGAAAATTAAGATTGTTCCACTATTTCAACTATACATGATGTTTGAATCCAAAGCAATCCTGAGTTTTTCCAGTAAGGGTTGGTTTATGGTTAGTGGAGCACCAGCAGCCTAGGTTCGAATCTGGGACTGTCATCAAGGAGTTTGCACGTTCTCCTCGTGGGATGGGTTTCCACCAGGTGCTCCAGTTTCCTCTCACCCTTCAAAATTAAGGGGTTGAAGGTCAACAGGCTCATGGGCCCAAAGGGCCCGTTACCATGGTGAATGCATGTCTAAAACACTTCCGAATATAACAACAAGTTAGATTTGCAAATCCGACATCTACGCCCTTTAATGAATCATAATCTCACACACACTTCTGGGTTATATACTCAGAATGACAGAATTCTAACATTTAGCAGAGCTCTGGCAAGAATGGCATGTTATGTGCACTGAAAATCCCCTACCTTTGATGCTTATTGAAACCTTTATCTGAAGTGAAGCACCCACTGCCAAAAATATTAATCAGTTCATTCATGACCACTTGTGGGACTTGTGAAGACTTGTCAGCAAGGCATCAGTTGCCTTGCATTGAAGGTGATCTCTTATGCTGTGGAAGTGACTAAACCACACAGCATCCGACTCCCAAATGTAAATTGGGAGGCATCATTAGTGTAGCAGTTAGCATGATGCTATTACAGTGCTAGTGGCCAGGGTTCGAATCCGGTCCGGTCTTTAAGGAGGAAAAACCCAACACCCAACCCCAACCAACCAATTTTTTGCTGCAATCGTGTCTGCCTGTCCCGCATCGGACTTGTCAGCCACAATCGAGCCTGCAGCTGACGTGGACATTTACCCCCTCCATAAATCTTCATCCGCGAAGCCAAGCCAAAGAACATCTCCCCATGTCTACATGGGTTTTCCCCACGTGCCTCCAAAAGGTACAGGGTTGTAGGTTAATTTTGGTCTAATTGGGCAGCCTGGGTTTAAATGGCTGAATTGGATTCTACTGTGCTGTAAATAAAATTTTAAAATTAAATTAAAACTTTAATTTGTTTCAAAAGAAAAATATATTTAATAAATGTTTATGGCGAGCAATTCCAGAGGATGCAACTTAAACTGATCAATGCGTTTCAGCCCACTGGGCCCACTTCAGTACCCAGGGTCAACTTATTTTCTCTCATTCCTCGAATTTTATTCACCATTAACCTAAATGAAGGATTAAGGTTTGGCAGCCATTTCCAGCATGCCTTTGGGATGCAACTGGAAGATTGGGCCATCTGAGGGAGGACACGCAAATGCCACTAATTAGTGCCCAAGATTGAGGAGGATAATTTCACCCGGTGAATCTGTGGAATTATTGGGCCAATTAAGAAGTGGGCCTGCTTCATTAAATGCATTTCAAGATGCAGGTATATTTTTGAATAATCAGGACACAAGGGTTATGGAGAACAAGATGGCAAGTGGAGTCAAGTCCATGACCAGATCAGCCACAAAATACATTGCTGTTAGTCTTCCATCCAGACTGGGAAAGGAGAAGGCATTTAAAGTGGGTTCAAGGTTAATGGAATGGACAATATTGCAGGCCATGGGCGCAAGCTATTCTGGAAGGTCAAGGGCAGCAAGGTCAAAGTAACATGATAAAAGTTACACAGCATTCCTATTTTGTAAGCGCTGCTCGAACTCTTTAAAAAAAAAGTAATTTTAAAACATTAGGCTTCTTAGTGCCTGTGCTCTACAGTTTAGTGTTAATGACTTGGCAAATAATTTCCCAGATTTTTGCTTAGGTGGAATATAAGTTTGTTACAACAATATAATATGCCTATACTAAAACATTTAATGAAGTTATGGATAAAGAAAAATAAAATGATAGGCTCTAGGGGTAAATTATTGGCTTTGACTCCGTTGTATAATAATCAACATTTCTTTTTCAATACATAATCAAAGTTTATTGCATTAGAGATTTAAAGATGTGAAAAATTTGGGAGATTGTTTTAAAGAGGGTAAGTTTTTATCTTTTAATCAGATGAGGGAAGATTTTGGTATTGATAAGAATTCTTTATTTCTTTATTATCAAATTCAATTTTTGGTAAAATGTATGTTTGAGAGAGATATGATTTTACCTAAAATGACTAAATTTGAGACTTTTCTTATGGAGGTACCAGAGAAGGGTTATATTTCACTTATGTATCAAATATTACATGATGGTATGGATAAAAAGGGTTGGGATAGATCTAAAATTAAATGGGAAGCGGATACTGGTTTTATTTTTTCCAAGGATGATTGGTTAGATATCTGTTATGATAGTGTAACGAGATTCATAATGATTAATTACAATTTTTTTTACATCAATTATATTTGACACCTGAAAAATTTAAAAAATATGGTTTTAATGAATCAGATTTGTGTTTTAGATGTGTTTTAGATACAGTTGGAACTTTTTTTCATGCTGTTTGGTCATGTATACATATGCAATCTTTTTGGAAGAAAATTCAATCATTTTTAGAATACCTGTATAAGATTAAAATAGTTTTAGATCCAACAGTATTTTTATTGGGTAGTTTGCAACCTCTGAAAGGTTCGGGATTAGATAAATTCCAGCTTGCTTTTGTACATTCAGCTTTATCCGCAGCGAAAAAATGTATTGCTAGTACGTGGAAAGATATAAATATGATTGATTTTAATAGATGGCATAATGAGATGAAATATTGTTTAATAATGGAAAAAATTACATATGTTTCGCGTGATAATTATAATTTTTTTATTAATAAATGGCTGATATACTCAGAATATTTACATTTCAATTTATATTGATTAGATTTTAATATGTATATTTAACTTTTTAAATATTCTTTCTTTTTTTTATGGCTCTCCTTGGAAGAGTTGGCTGAGGAGGGGTTCTTTTCTTTTTTTTTCTATATATATTAAAAAAACATTCATGTTCATGTTTAATTGCTGCATATGTCATATATTATTTGTTTTTTAAACGAACAAATAAAGTTTAAAAAAAAAATTAGCTGACAAAACTGGTGACAGCATTGATGTTGCCTGGGCAGAAGCAGCAAACAAGAACATTCGATAA
Organism: Narcine bancroftii; assembly: GCF_036971445.1. NCBI lineage: Eukaryota > Metazoa > Chordata > Chondrichthyes > Torpediniformes > Narcinidae > Narcine > Narcine bancroftii. Next base: position 241,905,207 of record NC_091474.1, on the reverse strand, counting down.
AAGACAGGATATCACCATCGTGTCTGCTTGCCTTGGGCACCAGAAAACCTGAATGCAGAGATTCAAGAAATTGGAACTATTGCCAACATTAGAAACCAATGAACCCAATCTCAATGACTGAGGGAGTCATGACAAAAATCAAGCTTGGGAGCAGTAAAACGACACGGACATAGACTGCAGGCAAGCAGCAGAAAATGTGTTGTGTAATAAATACAATTTGCATGAACAGTATTAAATAATCTGTGGTGACACCTTTTGAATAATATTCTTAACAGATATTAGCACAGTCAACATGTCCCAAGAATACTCAGTACTGAAGGACCAACCAGAAGCAATGCGATTTTTCAACATTATCTACTAAATTCTCTTGAAATCCATAAAAAAGCAGATCCTAGACTCTGAAGAGCAATTGCTTTGTCTCAGGGAATAGAAAGCACCATCTTGTATATTGCGAACTTTATAATTGCTTGAGCAGCATGCAGACGTCGTTTGTTTTGACTCGTTAATGTAAGGTCATTCCAAAGTAGCATCGACTTTTCCACTGATTATTTGGACTCTTGAAACAGTAAACTATACTTAAAACAATTACTAAATGGACAATAAACTATTAATACATTAATACTTTCAAAATTACACAATCAAAGAAATTATCTGGATCATTAACAGCAGAAAAACAAATTCAAAACTAAAATTGTTTTTCTAAGATGGTAAAAAAACAGAACTTTTAACCTTTTTTTAAAAAATATTTTTTCATTTGCATCAATAGCATAACGTATTTATTTATCCATAATCATACAAGGTCATAAACTGATGCAAAATGATACATAATTTTATATTTTCTCCCCCACCACCCTCCCCAAAAAAGTAGGAAAATAAAGAAAAAAGCCTATCTGAATTGTTCATATATCATTCATTAATTAATTAAATTTCAAATTTATAAATATTATCTTGAACCTCTAAGTGAGCCAAGGTAAATCGGAGTGGGAGTAGCAGTCAGTGTGGATGAACTTTTGCCAATGAGATCCATATATGGCTTCCAAATCTTATAAAATTATTCTGGTTGATTTTGTAAATTATACGTTATTTTCTCTAAAGGTATGTAATTCCATTTGCCATTTATTCAACCCTACACTATTGTCCAATTTCCACGTTACTGCAATACATTTCTTTGCTACTGCTATTGCTACACTTAGAAACTTCCTTTGGTAAACATCTATCTTTAAATTATGTATATCACCTAGCAAAAATATTCTTGGATCTTTCGGGACTTGTATCTTCAAGATTTGTCCCAATAAAATATTCTCATCTTCCCAAAATTTTCCATGTAAGAAAGTTCCGACCTCTTTATTACACCTAAAACACTGATCTGAGCAGTTTGAATTTATGTGGAGTATAATATAATTGATGTAAAAAATTGAATTATACCATTTGGTATCTAACAGTAATTGTGTTAGTTACACTCTCATAACATAATTTTGACCATACCTCGAATTTGTATATTTAAATCTCTTTCCCAACACAGCTTTTAAACTTGACTGTAAGGCTGTTACTATAGAGACACTCAAAAGAATATCAACAATCTTCTGCAGACTGCTTGCAACTTCTAGCTGCTAGAAACTGGCAAAAATATGTTTGCAAGTCATTTTAACTCTTACAATGTACAATTATCTCAAGGGTTTCTTTTCCCTAAAATATACACTCTAACTAGTGCCATTTGCTTTAAATGTTCCAGATGCAACTTCTAATTAGAAAAAGTGATGCATGAAAGCTCAAGTTGTGGGAGATGGTGAAAAAAAATCATGAAAAATAAAGATAGATAAAGAATAAATGAAGAAACCAATCGAAAGGTCACGTTTCACCAATTATTAAACACTACATAGGCAATATGCACTAAACAGGATCCCCTAAAAAGGAACATGCACTTTCTTAAGCCAAAACAGCCACTGTTGTTGTTCAACACTAAACAAAAGGCTTAACAGCTATGCACAACAAATACTGCATTTGTCACTGTAGCATTTAATTATTGATGAGGTGTTCATGATATTATGATCTTGGGATCATTGGTCTGTTCATGTCTTCTTTGATTATCTCATTTTCATGAGATTTTCCCCACATCACTCCATACATCACTTTCGATAATTAGAAATTGCCAAGCAAGGGCCAGAATTGGTCATTTGGTAGTGCAAGGAAGTTATATGCTCCTGAACAAGCAAATGGATACATTGGACCATCCATCTGAACATGCAGTGCTCTGTCAGTATACGAGGGCGGCAAGGTTAGCTTAGAAGTTAGCACGATGTTCTTTCAGCGCCAGCGATTGAGACAGGGGTTCAAATCCTGCACTATCTGTAAGAAGTTTGTATGTTCTCCCCGTGTCTGCATGGGTTTTCTCCGGGGGCTGGGGTTTCCTCCCACTATTGGAAACATACTGGAGGTGTAGGCTAATTGGGTGGCACAGGCTTGGGGGCCAAAATGGCCTGTTACCGTGTTGCATGTCTAAATTTAAATTATATCCTCGAGTGAGGCTTGAACATTTCTGATGTCAGCCTAATATGGGCAGAACCTCCTGCTTGCTTTCCATCATTGATAGCTAAGATTTCACGAGAACTCAGGAGATGTACCTTCTGGGAGATATTGGGGACGTGAGTTTTAGACTGTCCAAATATCAAATGCAATTCGTGAAGTTCGCCTTGTCAGTAACCAGTAACCAGGAAAAGTCTGACTTCCAGTTAAATACCGCACGATGGCATATGGAAATGCTGGATTGCATTCCCTTGGAGAAAATCATCCACAATCTAAGGAGGAAACATGACATATTTGTTAAAGTGTAGTATCCCTATTTGAAATACATGGGCACGCAGATTGGCTAGTTCCTCCTCCTTTCGAAATATGGACACTATAAAAATCTGTCCCAGCAGGGAAAAGAGTGGAATTAAGGAAGTGGGACATGGCGCAGGCGACATACATTTATTCAGTTTTTTTTAGTTCATTCTTTTTATTCCTTTCCTTTATTATTTAGTTAACTAGGTTGTTTCTTTCCCCCCTTACGTTTCAGTAGGGACTGTGAACCCCACTAGTATTTGTATAATTTTATGATTATATTTGGGGGGAAAGGGAGGGAATAAATACAGACTATACATTATATTGTGACAGAGTATATAGAAATATTTTTTGGAGATAAATTGGGAAAGGTTTGTTGCAGTAGGTCACATACAAACACTTTAAAACAGATCTTATTTGAAATACTGGAGCTCTGCCCAATGCTAGACATAGTGGCTTCTCTCACCTTTTGCAAGAGCTTTGAAGAGTGCTCAAAAGTCTTCACTAATGGATTGTAGTTTACCAAAGGCAACAGATGAAAGAGAATGCGCTTTCTCTCAGTATGAGAGAGAGAGAGAGAGAGAGAGAGAGAGAAGCAGAGATCACATACAGTGTTACAGCCAGCAGAAGTAGCTGGGACTGGAACAGGACAAGCTGGCAAGCCCAACTGGAAGACAGCCTGGTCAAAGCCCTTGTGGTTCATGCAAGAGGAGAGGACTGGCTCTCTAATGTTTCACTTAGAATAAGGGAAACAAAAAGGAACTCTGTGGTGCCCTGAAAGAAAGAGGTTATCATCTGGAGAACTCTGAAGGGGCAGGTTTTGTCAGCAAGAGTGGCTGATTAAAAAGGAATCAGTTGTGGATGTCCTGGAACAATAAATCTCTTTCTGAAAACTGTCAAGAACTTTCCTGAGCGGTAACCATTTACCTCGAGCACCAAAGCCTGATGAACTTTATAAATGTTAAATTCTGTGCATAGTATAAGAATTGTCTGCAACCAGTGAACTTGGAGGAATGAGAAGTGAGATTGGACTGTGAACCAAAGAACTTTTCTGAACTTACACACACATGCGTTTAGAATTAGAAGGGGGTTAAGTTAAGTTAGTTCAGTCAATAATGATAAGTTAAAGTTTAAAGATAATTAAAAGCAACTTTTGTTTAAGTAAACATTTGTCGTAGTGAATATCTATTGCTGCTGGGTTTTGGGGTCCTCTGGGCTCATAACAATATGAATGTTGGAAAAGATAGTATTGGTTGTTTGAATTGCTTTACAAGTCTATGAAAACCAAAATAAAATATTGAAAAATTCATGAGCACGGATATTTTCATTTTTTCTGCCAAATGACTCGGGCATCTTACTAGAAAGTTTCTGTCACAAACTTAACAGCAAATGAAACAGCTCATGTCGGGAAAGCAGTTAAAAAAATATATAATTCTTTACAAAAGCAGATGTTGGAATTTGGAGCAAAAGAAAATACAGAAACCCACCAAGTTTAGCAGCAGGTTTCTGGCCAGGAATATTGACCATTCCAGTGCCAGGCAATGACAGTTTCCATAAAACTCCCACCACAAACATTCGACAGGCAATTGTAATACCATCAAGATTTGCAGGTCACCACTGACTAAAATTCAACTCGATCAGCCACATAATTACCATAGCCTGGGTATCCAGCAGCAAATAACAATCCCTCAAGCCAGATATTATTAACATCGACTTTTCCAGTTTCTGCTGACCTGCTCCCTTCTTTCCCCTCACCCCTTCCCAGTTCACCGAGCCATCCTTCCTCATTGATCGCTGCTGTCCCCTCCCTTCCTTCTCCACCTATCACCTCCTGCCTTTGTGACCACCCCTTCCCCCTCTACTTTTTTGTTCTGATGCCTGCCGACATTTTTCCGTTCTTCGACGAAGGGCTCAAGTCCAAAATGTCAGTTATGTATTTTTACCTTTGCTATATAAAGGACACTGCTTGACCTGCTGACTTTCTCTTGCTTTGTGTCCACAGATTTTCATGTTCTACTTCAGCAAATAGCAATGATCTTGACACCTTAAAGCCTTTCCACCAACCCCAAGGAGCATCAGGAATACAATGGGATATTCTTCACTCATCCAGAGTGATGAAGCCTTTCCTGGACCCAACATACTAATGCCATTATGAAGAAAGCATGTCAGCGTCTCTACTTCCTCAGGAGATTGCAGATATTCGGTATGCCATCGGAAACCTTGGCAGACCTCTACAGAGGTGTAATGAAAAGAGTGCTGACCAACTGCATCGAGGCCTGATAAGGGGGCAGATAAGGGGGCTGATAAGGGGGCAGAAAGCCCTGGAAAAGGGTAGTGGACACAGCCCAGGACATCATAGACAAAACCCTCCCCACCATCAAGAAAATCTATGGAGAGCACTGCTATTGAGAGCAGCAGCAACCATCAAGGATTCGTACCACCCAGAACACACACTGTTCTACAGCTGCTCCCCCTCCACCATCAGACTCCTCAACAACAAACTCAATCGGGGACTCTTGACTATGAACATCATTTATTACTGGACATTAACTTCTTAATCTGTATTTGCAGTTTACATTTCTTCCTTTATTCATATTTTCTCTTTTGTATACATATTTTTTTTGAGGGCAGTTTACATTGCCAATAAGTAGAAACTCTAGCTGGCCTGCAGGATAAAGAATCTCAGGGATGTATGTAATGCCATGTATGTACTTGGATAATGAATTTGAACTTCGCAAGGTCAGATTCGGATTTATTGTCAGAGTACATCCACGACATCACATACAACCCTGAGATTCTTTTTCCTGCGGGCACGGCAGAATTGCCACTTATTGGTAGTGCAAAAAGAACATTGACTCAGCATACACATGCAAAAAAAAATGAAACAAACTGACTGTGCAATACAGATAGAAAAAATATCAATAAAGTGCACAAGAGTCCTTAATGAGTCCCTGGTTGAGTTTGTTGCGGAGGAGTCTGGTGGTGGAGGGATAGCAGTTGTTCCTGAACCTGGTGGTGCGAGTCTTGTGGCACCTACAAGTCTTTCCTGATGGCAACAGTGAGAACAGAGTATGTGTTGGGTGGTGTGGATCCTTGATTGCTGCTGGTCTCCAACAACAGTGTTCCCCATAGATGGGGAACCTGTATGATAGGGCAAAGGACAGGAAAGATAAAACAGGAAAAGTTAGGTTAGGCAGTGAAAGTAAAAAATCAGAAAGAGCAAGGAGGGTGAAAAAAGCAAATTTGAAAGCTTTATATCTTAATGCAAGAAGCATTCGGAACAAGGTAGATGAATTGGCTGTGGAAATTGAGACAAACAAATACAATTTGATTGGGATTACAGAAACATGGCTGCAAGGTGGGCAAACCAGGGAACTTAACATACCGGGGTACACAATATTTAGGAGGGATTGGCAAGAAAGAAAAGGGGGTGGGGTAGCATTGATGGTGAGAGAAGGGACCAACATGATTGACAGGAAGGATATTAACTCGGAAGATGCGGAATCTATATGGGTAGAACTGAGGAATAGCAAGGGGCGGAAAACATTAGTGGGGGTGGTATATAGGTCTCCAAATAGTAATGTAGAGGTGAGGGAAGGCATAAAAAGAGAAATTAGAGAAGCGTGCAATAAGGGAACAGCTGTCGTCATGGGAGACTTTAATTTACATATAGATTGGACTAGTCAAATTGGTAAAAATACAGAGGAGGAGGAATTCCTTGATTGTTTAAGGGACGGTTATCTAGACCAACATGTCAAGGAACCAACTCGGGAGCAGGCCATTTTAGACTGGGTATTATGCAATGAAAAAGGGCTAATCAGCAATCTTGTTGTACGAGGCTGTCTTGGGTAAACTTATACTTCTCATTTTGTTCGTTTTAGATTGGTCACAGTGTTTGAGCTACCGAAAGAAAATAGACATACACACCGAGAACAGTTCAGTTTATACAAATGTTTATTACAAATTCAAAAGCTGATTTCAAACTACAATATGCAAGCCCTTCCCAACTATACTTATCAACGCTTGGACTGGTCCCAACTGCCGAAGCGAGGCAACGACTGCACACTTGTCAGGGTGCCGGTAGCAGCTTCTCCACCTCCCCCGACCGGGATGTTGGCTGGACTCTAGAAGTTCTCCTTCTTGCTGAGAGATGTTGCCACCTCTCGGAGAGTCTCAAACTTCAGCAGCGGGACCATGGCTTATATTACCCAAAAACTGCTTACCCAAGCACCTATTCCCAGCACAGCAAGAAAGATAAGCGAGCAAGCTAGCATGCTAGGCTTCAATTGAATAACAATTTTCAGCTTATCACTTTGACTACAATGGTTTATTTTGCATCAGGCTAGGCCTCTGACAATCTGTGACCAAAACAAGCAGGAAGATTAAATGTTCTTGATACACAGATGTCCTTTCGTCAGATAACTGCATCTCTGGCCCCTTGGTGGAATTTAGCTTATGTCTGCTGAGTCTAAAAAACAAGCAGGTTCTCAGCCTTGTAGAAGCAAAAGCTGCAAAAGTAAAAAACACGGTTTAAATCTTCCATTACAGAGGCCCTTTGGGTAGGAGCGATCACAATATGATCGAATTCTCACTCGAGATGGAGAGTGAAGTAATTAAAACCTAGACTAAGGTCCTGAATTTAAATAAAGGGAATTATGATGGTTCCTGTTCAGCTCCGAATCATGGGTCCTCTACCGGCATCACCTACTGCTCCTAGAACGCTTCCACCAGCGTTGTCTCCGCTCCATCCTCAACATTCATTGGAGCGACTTCATCCCTAACATCGAAGTACTCGAGATGGCAGATGCCGACAGCATCGAATCCACGCTGCTGAAGATCCAACTGCGCTGGGCAGGTCACATCTACAGAATGGAGGTCCATCGCCTTCCCAAGATCGTGTTATATGGCGAGCTCTCCACTGGCCACCGTGACAGAAGTGCACTAAAGAAGAGGTACAAGGACTGCCTAAAGAAATCTCTTGGTGCCTGCCACATTGACCACCGCCAGTGGGCTGATAACGCCTCAAACCGTGCATCTTGGCGCCTCACAGTTCAGCGGGCAGCAACCTCCTTTGAAGAAGACCGCAGAGCCCACCTCACTGACAAAAGGCAAAGGAGGAAAAACCCAACCCCAACCAACAAATTTTCCCCTGCAACTGCTGCAACCGTGTCTGCCTGTCCCGCATCGGACTTGTCAGCCACAAACGAGCCTGCAGTTGACGTGGACATTACCCCTCCATAAATCTTCGTCCGCGAAGCCAAGCCAAAGAGACCGGAATTGAGTAAGATTGATTGGGTGGTGTTTATGGGTGGGGGGGTTAATGGTGGATAGACAATGGAAAGCATTCACAGATCTAATGGAAGAATTGCAGAAATCGTTTATACCGGTTTGGCATAGAAATAAACCAAAAAAGTTGACTCAACCGTGGATAACAAGGGAAATTAGAGACAGCATTACGTCCAAAGAGAGAGCATATCAATTGGCCAAAAAAAGTACCAAATCCAAAGACTGGGAACAGTTCAAGATGCAGCAAAGGGGGACAAAGGGATTAATCAAGAGGGCAAAAATAAATTACGTAAGTAAGCTTGCGGCAAATATAAAAACCAACTGCAAAAGCTTTTATAAATATGTCAAGAGGAAAAGATTGGTGAAATCCAGAGTAGGTCCTTTGCAGTCGGAATCAGGGGAATATATAATGGGGAATAAGGAAATGGCAGACCAATTAAATTCTTACTTTAGTTGTGTTTTTACAAGAGAGGATACAAATAACCTCCCAAGGATGTTGGGAAACATAGAGACTAATGCAAGGGAGGAACCGAAAGAAATCAGTATCTCTAAGGACATGGTCTTGGGGAAATTGATGGGATTGAAGGCAGATAAATCCCAAGGGCCTGATAATCTACATCCTACGGTACTCAAGGAAGTGGCCATTCAGATAGCAGATGCTTTAAGAATTATTTTCCAGAACTCGATAGACTCAGGATCAGTACCCATGTGAAAACAGAACTAAAGTAAGAATTTAATTGGTCTGCCATTTCCTTATTCCACATTATATATTTCCCTGATTCTGACTGCAAGGGACCTACTCTGGATTTCACCAATCTTTTCCTCTTGACGTATCTATAAAAGCTTTTGCAGTTGGTTTTTATATTTGCCGCAAGCTTACTTTCGTAATTTATTTTTGCCCTCTTGATTAATCCCTTTGTCCCCCTTTGCTGCATCTTGAACTGTTCCCAGTCTTCGGTTGTGGTACTTTTTTTGGCCAATTGATATGCTCTCTCTTTGGACCCAATGCTGTCTCTAATTTCCCTTGTTATCCACGGTTGAATGACTTACTCCTGCTCCTATCTTCTTCCTATGTTATCAATGGCGGGGAGGGTTTTTACCCATGATGTCCTGGGCGGTGTCCTCTACCTTTTTGCAGGGCTTTTTGTTTTTTTGCTCGGGGGCATTGGTGTCCCCATATCAGACCATGATGCAGCTGGTCAGCACACTTTCCATATCTGTAGAAATTTGCCAGTGTTTCTGATGTCACGCCACGGGGATACACAAAATTCAGATGCTTAAATTTGGAGCCAAAAAAAAAATTCTACTAGAGAAACTCAGGTCGAGCAGCCAGAAATACTGACCATTCAAATGTCAGGCATTGACTATTTCCACAAAACTCCCACCACAAATACTTAACAGGCAATGGCAATGCCATCAAGATGCTGTGGGTCATCTCTGACTAAAATTCAACTGGATCACCACATAATTACCATGGCTATCAGAACCTAAGTATCCAGCAGCAAATGATGATGATCTTGACACCTTTCCACCAACCCCAAGGTGCATCAGGAATGCGATGGGATATTTTTCACTCATCTATTTGAGTGACAGAGGCAATGAAACTCGAGAGGCATGAGGATATACTGCATTCCATCCCATGACAATACAGTGCAAATCTTCTTCCCCCTGGGCACTTTAGGACTTTAGACACTTTAGAAGAGTGCTACATGGTGTTTGTCGTCTTTCTAATGCAATGTAGAAATCGAAAGCACCTATGTCAGCATTAATGTGAAGATGAGGCAAAAAATTAGAAATGTAACGTTTTTAAGAGATTTTTAAAAAAGCAGGCAATTTTATTTTGAAAACCGTGAATATACACTTGGGGGCTGAAAATGCAGTGGTTAATAGTTTGAAATTATTCTAAGACTTGTATTGTTAGCAAATGTGACAGTGAGATTTAAGAGTCGAGTGGCAAAATGGTCTTGCTGAACCTCTCTAGAATGTACGCAGGAGAACTGCCACAGGTTAGAATTGACGGGAGATTGGGGGAACCACATCGATTACAAGGAGCAGCTTAAAGATAGAAATGAGGTAGGAAATTGGAAAGCAAATTCCTTTGTGAATAATTAAAAATAAAGTGTCTTAATTAACTACTTACAAATTGCTTCAATCTTGAAACAGCTATTTTAATGCAAAACCAGTTTATAGCTTTTTCTTCAGATTGCTCATGTCTCCACCTTACCTGGCCATTGGTCAGACCTGGTCATTGAAAACTGGAATTTAATTTAGACACACAGCAGGGTAACAGGCCCTTCCAGCCCACAAGGCTGTGCTGCCCAAATACTCCAATCAACCGACAACCCCGTACATGTTGGAGGGTGGGAGAAGGTACAATCTGCTCCTTACAGGCAGCGCCAGATTCAAACCCAAGTTGCAGGTGCTGCAAAAGCGTTGCCCTAACCACGACGCTAACTGTGCAGCTCAAATGTCTCAAGTCAGCAAGATCAGCCCCCATATTCAGACCTGGGTCTGAATATAGTGGAAGAGAGGCTTGGAGGAGGAATTCTGGAGTGGGGGGGCGGGGTGGAGGATTTGGTCATTTTAACAGTATCATATTGTTGTCATTATAGGTAAATTGGTTTTCAATCAACTCATTTTGGATATTTTAGGTCACCTGCAGCCCCTCTATGGTTTTGTTTTAAGAACCTAAGAAGCAAAGATTTTTTAAAAATAGCTAATTTTTCTGATCTTCATTGAGCAATCTTCACTAAAAACTTTTCGCCCAATTATAGTGCAGCTGAATTCTGCTCCTACATATCATTAGGGAGAAAGCAGAAGAATGGAGTTAAGAGGAAAGATACGTGGGCTATGATTTGAATGGCAGAGCAGACTTGATGGGCTGAATGGCCTCATGGTGCACCTACATCATATGGACAGAATGAGAAGAGATGGGCTGCATCAATTGCAACCCGAGACCACCAGACCAGCAAGGCAAGGTATACGAGATCTGCTAAAGCTGGTGGAATCAGCATGCGTCACTGCCTTAGCACAAGACAATTCATCAACATACAACACTGCTGCTTAGAAACAGCAATGTAATCAAATTTCCTTAGATTAAGATGGATCAATTCACCTTGTGTAAGCATTGAAGCAGGAAAGGAGGAAACGGAAATGTGAAGATTCCAGTTCTGTATTGGACGTCACTATATTTTGAAAATAGTGTCGTCTCAATAGGGGGCATTCTTCTTCCCCCCCTCTCCCACAGGGCCACAGCATATTTAAAGTGGACATGGACTGATATCATAAAATATTTTTTGTTTTTTAAAAAAATGTAGGTCTGTAGGAGAGAAGAATGGAAGAAACCAACTGAACTTGACTGCTTCACAGGGAAGGAGGCCTAAAAACTCTGAGCAGAGTCCTAAGAGGGCCATGGCTTTAAAAAAGGTACAGAAAGTCTGGTCCAGATGGTTAGATGGCTCTTGACTTTTTTTTTTAAACACTACAGACTACTTAGAATAATCTTCTTCCTTTTGCTGACCACCTTTAGAAAACCCAACAAATCATCAGTAGGGGGGTTGGGAGGAGAAATGGCAGGTGTTGGCAAGCTCAAACCTTTTTCCAAGATATTTATTTTGGTGGGAACATTGACAACTTGCTTATTATTTTTGTCACCAAATTTACAATCTTGTTTGACATACAGGTAGTCCCGACTTGTGATATACGCAACTTACGATCATCCGTACATATGATGGAATTTTTAAAAGATATATTAAAATGTATGTGGTTTATGTTGTATTTCACACACTATATCAGGGATACAGAGCACTTATTAGCCAAAATATGTATACTTAGCTTGTTAGTCGGCATTCTGGAGCCCAGGGGCTGGACGCAGCCATCTTGATTCCTGTGCGAATGCACAAGTCTTAGGTAGGCGCATGTGTGGTGGATTCGCATATTGATGTTCGGTTGGCTTATGTGTGAGAGATAAGGGTGTGAATTCAATATTGTCAGTGACATAACTATCTCGCAAGCACCAACCGAACTCTAATACGTGAACCTACCACGCAAGAGTTAAAGATACAATTTCAATATCGTCATGGTGCTTAACTCTTGTACATGTGCCAATGGAACTGCAATACCTGAACCCACTGAAGGCTTGCGCATGTGCCAAACTCCAATATGTGGTTGCACATTGGAGTCAGTTGATGCATGTGTGACAGATTATATTATATTTTGTATTGTACAGAGATATGTTTTAAAGGAATAAATTGTGGCAGGTTTTTTAGTTAGGTCACACACAGATACAAACACTTCAAAATATCTCATTTAAAATGCCAGAGCTCTGCTCAAGTCAGACAGTCCAGGCTTTGAGGGCCTTTGCAAAAACTTTGAAGAATGCCTATAAGGACTTCACAAGTAGGTGTTAATTGGACACGATGTGGAGTAATGGATTATTGTTTTGGAAATCAAAAGATGAACAAACTCAGAAGATTAGGTCTGGTGCCACAGTCTGTCTGAGTGCAGAATGCTGTTTTTAAGAGCGTCACGTTGATTTCTCGGGGGGGGGGGTAGAGAGAGAGGGAATTCAGTTCTATAGTTCAGCAGCAGCAGCTGGGACTGGAACAGGACAAGCTGGGAAGCTTGTGGAAATACCCCATTTTGAAGATGGGTTGAGAGCTCAGCCTGGTCAAAGCCCTTGTCGCCCATACAAGAAGAGATGGCTGGCTGTATGTTTCACTTGGAATAAGAAAAACAAAAAGGAACTCTGTGATGACCTGAAAGAAAGAGGTTATCATCTGGAAAACCCTGTTGGGGCAAGTTTCTTCAGCAAGACATTGAAGTGGCTGATCAGAAGGAATCAGTTGTGGGTATCCAATGAACAACAAATCTTTCTCTGAAAACCAACAAGAACCTTCCTGAGCGGTAACCATTTACCTTTCAAGCACCAAAGCCTGGTGAACCTCATAAATGTTAAAATCTGTGCACAGTACAAGAATTGCTTGATACCAGTAAACTTGGAGTGAGAAGTGAGATTGGACTGTGAATCAAAGCACTTTTCTGAACTTGCACATACATTACATACACGTGCGCTTAGAATTAGAAGGGGGTTAAGTTAGGTTAATAATAACAAGTTAAAGTTTGATCCTGTTTTCATGTTTAAAGATAATTAAAAGCAACTTTTATTTAAGTAACCATTTCTATTGCTGCTGCTTTTGGGGTCCTCTGGGATCATATCACATGCACAAGAGTTAAGGATGCAATTTTAATATCGTCAGGGCGCTCAACTCTGGTGCATGCGCCAAAAAAAATTCCAATACGCAAATCCACCGAAGGCTCACCCATGTGCCAACCAAAGACTCGCGCATGTACACAGGAAACAAGATGGCCAGGCAAGCCCCGGGATCTTGGAACGCCAACTAACAAGGTGATCATAGTCCAAAATATGGAAGGATTCACCAAGGTTGATTGACAAATTCAGGAGGCTTTAAGTCAAAAATATAATGAAAAAAAGATATAATAAAAAAGTTTGCTTTAAGTCTTTGGAATTCCACACGCACAATTCCGACACATCCATTTTGAGATGCAACCAATTCTTCAGTCCCCTTTAGGGTCATAAGTCGGGGATTACCTATAGAGCAAAACCCCTTTTATCTGGAATTCAAGTAATTGGCAGCCTCGAGCAACCGGCAAAAAAAGGAAAATAAATTTTTAATTTTAAAATAGATAATAAAACACACAATTTTCAAACTGTAAAAATAATTCTTCTCTGAAGTAACACATACCTTTGGTGAAGATGGGAGCAAATATTCAGCCAGTGGAGTGCCTTGGTCGTGCTTTTCCTGTTGCAGCTGTTTGAATAAAATTGTGTTTGAATAAAATGGCGTCGCCCAGGATGAAGAGCTAGTTGATGCCCTTCACTGTGAGGTAAATCTCTTAAAGTGTCTTGTTATCCCTGCTTAGCAAGAGCCTATCTTTATCAGTATATTATTAAGGCTTTGTCTGTAAACTTGGGGCGGGGGGGGGGGGGGGGGAGGTAGGGGGGTTAATTAACATTATAATTATTGTTCGTCTTTCAGGTAGCTTCGCGGAGGAATAGAAAACTGCAGATGCAGTGACAGTTAAATGTTTTCAAAGAATGTGACTGAAAATAAAGTAAAATGTTTTAAGGTTTATATATTCATACAAGTGAAGTTTGTTCAGTTTAAGTACAGTGTAGTATTTTTGTGTTTTAATGTGTTTATTCTTAAATCAGGTGTATTAGTTAGGCATTGTCAGACCAAGTCTCAAGCAACCGGAAGATATACTATCCGGCATCTACAAATCCCCATAGATTTTACTGCATTACTTGGCAATATGTGTCTGCTGCATCATCGCCAGACACCTCTCAAACAGATCGAGGAATACTGTATTTGTTAGCAAAGGATGTGCAACCACCAGAACCGAACAGTTCAGCACATTTGTACGGGAGGTATCCAGGGTGCTGATAAAACCCTTGACCTTGAGTAATTGTGCAAGAGAAAGTGCCATGCTGGTTTATCAGTACTACACAATGGAGTCAAGTTGAAGGCATTAGAGCAGTTCTGGTCAACCTAGCCTATTGTGACTTAGGCAGGATCTTGGAAATGGGAAATACAGTACTACAGCCATTGCTATATCAGGTTTCAAAGGATGCTTTCACCAAGTCACATCTTCGATTCTCGACATTCCAAGCTCCACACTTTATTGTGGAGGAGTAGAAAGATGCCAGTGCAACAATGCTGTTCCACATTAGCTCTCGTGGGCAAGACAGATAAAATTTGTCATGCAACTGCAAAGGGGTTGAAGGGAGCTGGAGAAAATAGTAATTAACACAAACATGTGTCTGGCTGAACACACACACATAAACACACCTTCCTTCTCAACCCCTTTTGCAATGCCACTTACCCATGATTTCCTCCTCAAAATCTTCTCTCCATCTCTCTATCCTTTCAATCTTCCCCCAACTTCACTTGCAATCAAATAGCAGCCCTTCCGTCCCTGGCATCCCTCACTCCCTTTCCCTCCAACTCTCCACTCTTTTCAGCCACCAACCTCTGCTCCCCTTTCCTCACCCTCACTAACCCGCTCCATCTTCAGGAAAAATGTCAGGAGATGTTTGTTGTCTGTTCAATGCAAATGGGTGAAACCTCAAGGGAGTTTGCAGTTGGCTGCTTGCTGGTGTTTTAAGCTGCTCTGACACCTCCTTCCCTGGTTGTCTTGTGGACACTATTGCTAAACTCAGATGAATTTTATGCTTTGTCCACTGGAAATTACATTGATAGTTACTCAATCTCCTGCCAAGCTGGACCTTTACAACTGGACAGACAGACATGAGAGTCAACAAATCCTGTTCCCAACAGAACTGCATACAAATTCACAAATTATGCCAACGTGCCATGAGCAATTATCGAGTTAGCTAAAGGAACAGGCTGAACAAGGTAGGGAAAGGCCCAAAACAGTGCTTTCACAATCTGTTGATGAATGGCAAACTGGTTTGTAACCAAAAACATACAACACTCATATAACCAAATAGTCAAATCATTGAGTAATAAGTTACATTAACAGGGTGTATCCAGCTTATGCCTACAGAATCATACAGTGTGGAAACAGTCCCTTTGGCCCACTTGTCTATGCTGTTCAAAATGACCACAATAAAATCTGACTATTCAAACATGCATAGGAATTTATAATTTTGAAGTTAAATCACCCTGCATTTAAATACCACCTTTTTTTTTAAATTTTTTATTTTTCACACCATAAATCACATTAGCCATGATATACACTTTTTCTTTTTCACACATATACAGTGACTTTTTCTCCCCCCCCCCTCCCTCCTCCCAAGCCACCCCCCCACCCCCCCCTCATCCATTTTAGGTAATACCTTAGATGAGGAAAAGATGCACCAAGAGTAGTGTAAACAATTAATGTGCTGTGACTGTAGTTTTTAAAAATTCTGTCCAATATATTATATTTTTCAGTAATTTTTCCAACCCCCCCCTTCTAATTAATAGTTTTTAAATCATTTGTACAGTCTCAATGGGCAATTGAATTTCCAGCTACTTTATTGGGTGACATGGTTAAGGTGGCACCTAATACAGTGGCAGCGACTTGGCTTTGAATCCAGTGCAGTTATTGAGGAGGTTGTATATTGAGTGAGTGTGTGTTTTCTCCGGTTTCCTCCCACCCTTCAAAATGCACGGGGATTGTAGGTGAGCTGGGGCATTTGGGAGGAGGGCACGGGTTCATGGGTCTGAAAGGCCGGTTACCGTGCTGGATGTCAAAAAACAAATTGTGCCAATGTCTCAGATTTTCAGCAAAAATACCAGAAGCAAAAGCTATTAAACCCCTTCAAGTTAGATTTAAAACTTGCACATGTGTATAGGTGCTTCATCAACTGGAAAGATGAAACATGCAGAAATGCTATAATTGAGACCTTGGCCCATCTGACTGGTTATTATCAATGGACCTTCCTGCCACAGGGAAAGTCAGTACGTGCCTCTTCATCATGGCTGCAAGTCCCTGTAAACCACCCACTCAGGTGCACATGGACATTACTGACCCATCCAGCAAGTCAAGAAGAATCAATCATAAACCTTTCTCACCTTTAAATACAAATCTTTGACATTGTCAACTGGGATGGAATAATAGAGAACTCCTAAAATGCTGGAGGAACTTCAGGTAAAAATCTTAATCTCAGTTCTAGGAAGGACATGCCATGGATGTCAAGTGCTGTAATGCTGATCAAGGAAATTTGTTTTTGAGACTAAAGGAGTCACTCTGCCATCTGTCATGATCTTTCTCAACCTTTTGTTCCAATAGCTAAAGAACTACCTTCTAAAATAGTGTGAACTCATTGAAAGGCACAGAGGAGTTTGTAGAAAAGTGCAAGAGCATCATTAATGACCATCCACTGTCTTTCTCACCTTATCAAATCCTCTTAATCGATCATCTGACAATATGCAAAAGTTAAGATTTTCTTTACTGAGACATTCCAAGAGTACTTACTAAAAATAAGTTGAAAAAGGTTATTTACGGGGTGCTAAATGGAGGACACCACCTTTGTTGACCTCACCAAAGCCTTTGACACCGTGAGCAGGAAAGGGCATTGGAAAATATTAGAGCGCCTCGGATGCCCCCCCATGTTCCTCAACATGGTTATTCAACTGCACGAAAACCAACAAGGTCGGGTCAGATACAGCAATGAGCTCTCCGAATCCTTCTCCATTGACAATGGCGTGAAGCAAGGCTGCGTCCTCGCACCAACCCTCTTTACTATCTTCTTCAGCATGATGCTGAAACAAACCATGAAAGACCTCAACAATGAAGACGCTGTTTACATCCAGTACCGCATGGATGGCAGTCTCTTCAATCTGAGGCGCCTGCAAGCTCACACCAAGACACTGCTTTCATTGCCCATTCAGAGCCAGCTCTCCAGCGCATGACGTCCTGTTTTGCGGAAACTGCCAAAATGTTTGGCCTGGAAGTCAGTCTGAAGAAAACTGAGGTCCTCCATCAGCCAGCTCCCCACCATGACTACCAGCCCCCCCAACATCTCCATCGGGCACACAGAACTCAAAACGGTCAACCAGTTTACCTACCTCAGCTGCACCATTTTATCTGATGCAAGGATCGACAAAGAGATATACAACAGACTCGCCAAGGCAAATAGCGCCTTTGGAATACTATACAAGAGTCTGGAAAAACAACCACCTAAAGAAACACACAAAGATCAGCATGTACAGAGCCGTTGTCATACCCATGCTCCTGTTCAGCTCCGAATCATGGGTCCTCTACCGGCATCACCTACGGCTCCTAGAACACTTCCATCAGCGCTGTCTCCGCTCCATCCTCAACATTCATTGGAATGACTTCATCACCAACATCGAAGTACTCGAGCTGGCAGAGTCTGCAAGCATCGAATCCATGCTGCTGAAGACCCAACTGTGCTGAGTGGGTCACGTCTCCAGAATGGAGGACCATTGCCTTCCCAAGATCGTGTTCTATGGCAAGCTCTCCACTGGCCACCGAGACAGAGGTGCACCAAAGAAGAGGTACAAGGACTGCTTAAAGAAATCTCTTGGTGCCTGCCACATTGACCACTGCCAGTGGGCTGATCTCGCCTCCAACTGTGCATCTTGGCACCTCACAGATCGGCGGGCAGCAACCTCCTTTGAAGAAGACTGCAGAGCCCACCTCACTGACAAAAGACAAAGGAGGAAAAACCCAACACCCAACCAACCAATTTTCCCTTGCAACTGCTGCAACCGTGCCTACCTGTCCCACATCGGACTTGTCAGTCACCAATGAGCCTGCAGCAGACGTGGACATACCCCTCCATAAATCTTCGCCCGCGAAGCCAAGCCAAAGAAATGGAGGATAATTTCATTATGCAAAGCTTAAATTTAAACTTTGGCATCTGGATAGACAGGGTCTGATCAGGAGCACTCAACATGGATTTGTGGGAGGAAGGTCATGTTTGACCAATCTGATTGAATTTTTTTGAAGAGGTGTCTAGGAATGTGGATGAGGGTAGCGCAGTGGATGTTGTCTATATGGACTTCAGTAAGGCCTTCGATAAGGTACCACATGGAAGGTTAGTTAGGAAGGTGCAGTCTTTAGGTATAAATTTTAAGATAGTCAAATGGATTGAACATTGGCTGAAAGGGAGAGGCCAGAGAGTGGTAGTGGATAATTGTCTGTCAGGTTGGAGGCCGGTGACCAGTGGTGTGCCTCAAGGATCTGTATTGGGCCCATTGTTGTTTGTTATATACATTAATGATCTAGATGATGGGGTGGTGAATTGGATTAGTAAATATGCAGACGATACTAAGATAGGTGGAATAGTGGATAATGAAGAAGGTTTTCAAGGATTGCAGAGGGATTTGGGCTGCTTAGAAAAGTGGGCTGAAAAATGGCAGATGGAATTTAATGCTGATAAGTGTGAGGTGCTTCATTTTGGTAAGAAGAATCAGAATAGGACATATGTGGTAAATGGGAGAGCATTGAGGAATATAGAAGAGCAGAAAGATTTAGGAGTAACGGTACATCGTTCCCTGAAGGTAGAAACTCACGTGAATAGGGTGGTGAAGAAGGCTTTTAGTATGCTGGCCTTTATCAATCATTGCATGGAATATAGGAGTTGGGAGGTGATGTTGAGATTGTATAAGACATTGGTGCGGCCTAATTTGGATTCTGTGTGCAGTTCTGGTCGCCTAATTATAGGAAGGATATAAACAGAGTGGAGAGAGTGCAGAGAAGGTTTACCAGAATGTTGCCTGGGTTTAAGCATCTGGAGTATGGGGAGAGATTGGACAGATTGGGTCTTTATTCTTTGGAGCGTAGAAGGTTGAGAGGGGATTTGATAGAAGTATTTAAGATTATGAAAGGGATAGACAGAATGGATGTGGATAGACTATTTCCGTTAAGAGGAGGAAAGATTAAAACAAGAGGACATGAGTTAAGAATTAAGGGGCAGAAGTTTAGAGGTAACATGAGGGGGAACTTCTTTACTCAGAGAGTGGTAGCCGTGTGGAATGATCTTCCGGGAGAAATAGTGGCGGCGGAGTCAATTGTATTATTTAAGAAAAGGTTGGACAGGTATATGGATGAGAAGAAGATGGAGGGTGATGGGGATCGTGCAGGGAGGTGGGACTAGAGAGGGGTGTTTGGTTCGGTGCGGACTAGAAGGGCCTAATGGCCTGTTTCCGTGCTGTAATTGTCATGTTATTATTATTATTAAAACACCTACCGACCGGTAAGTCTAAATTTGAGCTTCCAGTAGCCATCCATTTCAACTCATTCTGACAGTGACATTTCTGACGTTTGCCTCATCTATTGTCAGGGTGAGACTCAGCACAAACTTGAGGAAAACACACCATATTCAGCCTTAAACGATTTTTCTGATTTTAGCCTGTTTTACAATTCTCACTCCATGGGTGTTGTCTGGCCTGCTGAGACCCTCCAGTTCTTTGTTCCAGATTCCAGACCCTTACTCCCATTTGATTTCACTATTTCCATTTCTTTATCTACTGGTGTATTTATTATTTCTTTCACTTTTCTTTCCCTTACCCCTTCTGAATGCTTTCTTCCTCTATCTGTCATTTTACCTCTCAAATCTTCTGCCCTACCACCTCTGGGACTCTCCCCCCAGTTTCTTTCCCCACATATATATGCAATTCCACCAACTGTACATTAATCTTGATAAAGGGTTTCAACCCAAAACTTTCACTGACCATTTCTATCTATGGACGCAGTCCGTACTGCTGAGTTCCTCCAGCAATTCTTCCTTTTTAACTTCTATGTATCTATTTAAAGTATTAATGGCTCATTCTCTTTTTCTCTTCCACCTTTCCAACCTTTACCCAAGAGCACAGCTGGGAACTACCATTCTATAAATCAATTTGGATTCATTGTCATCTGATAACAATAATAAATCCAAATCCCAAACAAATCTGTCACAGTCCCACGACGCAGGGTGGACAAGATAGAATATTCTCCAATACCCAGAAAGACAAAATCCATAATTTTGGGAGACACAAAGAAACAGCAGATGCTGGAATCTGGAACAAAGAGAGGAGCTGGAGGGTCTCAGTAGACCAGGCAATACCCAATGGAGAGGGAGGTGTGAAACATGAAAATCTGCAAATGCTGTGATTGTAGTAAAAACACAAAAATATTGATGGAACTCAGTAGGTCACAAAACATCCATAGGAGGTTCAGGCCTGAGCTCTTCTTCAAGGTATGAGTGAAAAGTTCATTTAACATCTGATTGTACAAGTACAACCTGGTGAAACGGTGTTCTCCGATCTTCAATGCAAAACATGCAAACACACAACCAGACATAGCATCCATCCCGACAAGCAATACATATGCAGGACAACTACACATATCTAAAAATAAGTAAATATTGTTTAATTCTCACTGCCCGTGGAAGAAGATGTTCCTCAGCCTGGTGAATCTGGCTCTGATCCTCTTGTATCTCTTCCCCAATGGGAGCAGCTGAAAAATGCTGTATGCGGGGTGGTAGGGGTCCTCAACAATTTTGAGTGCCCTTTTCAGACAATGATCCCCGTAGATCATATCAATTGGGGGACTGGAGGGGGGAGTGGTGGAGGAAGACCCCAGTGATCTTCTCTGTCGCTCATATGTTCCTGTGGATTAACCTCTGATCCAATGCTTTACAGCAGAGGTTTGCAAACTGTTTTTTTCTACTTCAGAGATGCTCTGTGATTAGTAAGGGATTACTAAAGGCTGTATGTGAACCACTGGTCTAGGTCCAATTGTTACTGCAGTATTTTGCTTTAGAAAAATTGTCATTAGCCATTTCCTTTGGAGTTATGAAAACATGCATGTAAAGAGTCAATTAGGAAACTTTTCTTTCCACTCACATACCACCTTAAGTACAGTAATCTGTTACTAATCAAAGAGCACCTATGGCATAGGCAGGGATTACTTAAGGTGGTATGTGAATGGAAAGAAAAGTTTGAAAACCACTGCTTTACAGCAACCATGCCACACTGATCCAGCCAGCCAGGATGCTTTCAATAAAGCTCTTGTGGAAAATTGGCACAATGGGGGCTGGTAGCCTTTCCTGCAGGCAGGCATTTGAATAAAAAGGCTGGGGGGGGGGAGGGAAGAAAGGGCAGGAGGAGGAGCATAGACCATAGGCAAAAGATGATAATTGGACATGGATAGGAGGATCAGGCTAAGTGAAGGGGCTGGCTGTTCTTGTTGTAGACTCCTACTCATCGGGGAAGCCAAATGCAGACTGGGTGACAGCATTTGGGAGGGGGCAGATAAGATTCATCGGGATATGGCTGGGATTGGAGGGCTTGAATTAAAGGCAGAGGATGGACGAACAGTGACCTTTATTTCCTGGAGTATAGGAGGCTTCTAGAGAGTCACAAAAATCATGAGCCTTAGAGTTTTACAATATCGTGAGAGGCAATGGATAAGGTGGATGCTGTCTTTTTCCAAGGGTAGATAAATCTACAACAGGAAGGGAGTTAAGAGGGACTCAATGGGAAACCTCTGAGAAGGTACTCAGTATCTGGAACGAACTGTCAGAAAGAAAGACATTTGGGAAGATATGTAGATAGAGAAAGAGAGGGTAAGCAAATGTAAGTTTTTTGGGAGTCACCATCTCAGAGGATCTTTCCTGGACCCAACACACTAATAGCATTGAGAAGAAAGCCTGTCAGCGCCTCTACTTCCTCAGGAATTTGCGGAAGTTTGGTATGACATTGGAAACCATGGAGAATTTCTACAGATGTGCGGTGGAAAGTGTGCTGATAGGCTGCATCATGGGGACACTTGAGCGTCAAACCTTGATGGAGAATAGCAGCAATCGTCAAGGATCCACACCACACTCTTCTCGCTGCTGCTGCCATCAGGAAAGAGGAAAAGGTGCCATAAGACTCAAGTCACCAGGTTCAGGAACAGCTGATATCCCTCCACCATCAGACTCCTCAACAATTCAGAGACTCACTTAAGGACACTTACCTTTGCCCTTTGATTGTTTTTTATTCCCCTCTCTGTATGCACAGTGTAGTAGCCCGCTAACCAGGATGCGACACGGTACACAAAATGGCCGATGAATACGGCGACCATGCAGACCCCGTGGGAGCAAATGACCTTCGTTCCAGGTGACCACCCACATGGCAGGAAACAGCGAGTAATGGCAGAAACTCCACCCAGTCTGAGATCAGCGCTGCCGTGCCGTTACTCCCGACGTCAGCAGCGAGGAGTGAATATAAGCAGAGCCGCCAGCGCAATAAATCAGTTTTCAACTTCGACTCCTCAGGAGTGTCTTCTTTCCGCACCACAGTAGTGCACACGCTGCAACAGTTTGTGTACATTTCTTTATTTGTTTCCATACGTATGTTGCAATTTTTTGGCACTACCAATAAGTGGTAATTCTGTCACGCCTGCAGGAAAAGGAATCTCAGGGTTGTATGTGATGTCATGCATGTACTCTGACAATTAATATGAAATCTGAAGGAAGTAGAAGGACTTGGACTAAATGCAGGCAAATGGAACTAGCCCAGAACGCCAGCAGAAACTTGGATGAATTGGGCTGAAAGGCTTGTTCCGTGCACTATGACTGCTTTGCAAGAGATCCTCGCTGAGTCTGCAAGCCAAGCCTTGAGCTTTTGCTTGTCATTACTTTAATCTATAACCAAAGCAATTTATAAATGGAAATGATGTCAGAATATAAGACGGATATGAAAAATCTGATTGGGTGAACAACAATGTTGATCTCAACATCAGCAAGACAAAGGAGCTTATTGTGGATATTAGGAAGGGGAGGCTGAGGACAACCTGTCCGCATTGATGGAACAAAGGCAAAGAAGGTTAGTACCTTCAAGTTCCTGGAAGTCTACATAATGGAGGACCTCTCCTGCAGCTATCTTATCAAGGCAAATGTGAAGGCAGCACACCAATGCCTATTCTTTCTAAGTAATCTAACAAGATTAGACCTATTGTCTAATACTCCATCAAACACCTACAGGTATACTGTGGAAAGTGTACTGACTGGTTGCATCACAGCCTGGTTTGTTCTATCAAGAGTGCCTAGGGAAGCAGAAAGCTGCAGCGGTGAACCAAGCCATGCCCTTCACAGACACTGACCTCCCATCCATTGAAGATTTCTGTGAGGCACTGCCTTCAAGGTGGCAGCCAACATCATAAGGTATGCACATCTCCCTGGTGACTACCTCTTCTTGCTGCTATCTTTGGAGGAGAAGGTACAGAAGCATAAAGTCCAGCACCTTTATGTCAAGATTAGTTTTTATCCAATTGCTATCAGGCTCTTGAACCTCCCATCACTACTCTAATGTACACTAGAACCACCAAAAAGACTGTGGAAATACCACCTCTTTTCTTGCCCTGTTGTAACTATGAATATCATCCATCTTTCATACTGTGATGGAATATTTGGGAATGTTTTTTGGAGATAAATTGGTAAAATTAGAGAAGATTACATACATGCACACACTTTAAAATATCTTATTTGAAACATTGGGGAATTCATATCCCCAGTACTTTGAAGAGGAACTGTGAGGAATGGTATCCACATTTCACAAGTAGGTGCTAATTGAAATGATATCATGAAATGAATGGACTATTGTCTTGGAAGAGCCAGGTTGTCTGTTTTGGACCTTTTTGCAAGGCTTTTGACCTCTCTGCAAAGTGCTCACTCAGAGGTCATTGAGAGGTTCTTGTTTACCTAAAACAACAGATGGAGCAGAAGACTAACTCCTGTTGTTTGCTGGAGAAGGAGGGAGTTTTGCAAGTTAGAGAGAGAAGGACATGCTGCTGACGGTTTTGAATCTCAGATAGATAGAGAGAGAGACAGAAGGGAGTCTTTGACTATCTGTCTGATGTTTCTCTTGGAATAAGGGAAACAGAAAGGAACTCTGTGGAGCCTGAAAGGAAGAGGTCATCATCTGGAGAACCCTGATGGGGCAAGTTTCATCAGCAAGACATTGAGGTGACTAATGGTACCTCAGTTGTGGAAATCCTGGAACAACATATCTTTCTCTGCAAACCTACAAGAACCTTCCTGAGCGGTAAACATTTACCTTAGGAGCACCAAAGCCTGGTGAACTTTATACATGTTAAATTTTGTGCACGGTATAAGAATTGCCTGCAACCAGTGAACTTGGAAGAATGAGAAGTGAGATTGAACTGTGAACCAAAGAATGTTTTTAAAATTGATCGTTATATGGTTATATGTGTGCTGAGAATTAGAAGGGGATTAAGTTGGGTTGGTTAAGTTGATAGTGATAAGTTAAAGTTTGATTCTGTTTTCATGTTTAAATATAATTAAAAACAACTTTTGTTTAAGTAACTACTTGTCTTGGTGAATATCGATAGCTGCTGGGTTTTGGGGTCCTTTGGGCTCGTAACAATACTTAGCATCTCTTTCTGCATTGTAAAAAAAATCCAATAGCATTAAATTACAAAGTACCTTTTTGTGTGTGCATCATTGTCTGGAGAAACGCAGAAAGAAAGAGGTTATCATCTGGAGAACCATAATGGGGCAAGTTTCGTCATCAAGACGTGAGTTTTTGTGTGTGCACCATTGTCTGGAGAAACGGAGAAAGAAAGAGGTTATCATCTGGAGAACCCTAATGGGGAAAATTTAATCAGCAAGACACTGTGAGTTTTTGTGTGTGCACCATTGTCTGGAGAAACGCAGAAAGAAAGAGGTTATCATCTGGAGAACCCTAATGGGGCAAGTTTCATCATCAAGACGTGAGTTTTTGTGTGTGCACCATTGTCTGGAGAAACGCAGAAAGAAAGAGGTTATCATCTGGAGAACCCTAATGGGGCAAGTTTAATCAGCAAGACACTGTGAGTTTTTGTGTGTGCACCATTGTCTGGAGAAACGCAGAAAGAAAGAGGTTATCATCTGGAGAACCCTAATGGGGCAAGTTTAATCAGCAAGACACTGTGAGTTTTTGTGTGTGCACCATTGTCTGGAGAAACGCAGAAAGAAAGAGGTTATCATCTGGAGAACCCTAATGGGGCAAGTTTAATCAGCAAGACACTGTGAGTTTTTGTGTGTGCACCATTGTCTGGAGAAACGCAGAAAGAAAGAGGTTATCATCTGGAGAACCCTAATGGGGCAAGTTTAATCAGCGAGACACTGTGAGTTTTTGTGAGTGCACCATTGTCTGGAGAAACGCAGAAAGAAAGAGGTTATCATCTGGAGAACCCTAATGGGGCAAGTTTCATCATCAAGACGTGAGTTTTTGTGTGTGCACCATTGTCTGGAGAAACGGAGAAAGAAAGAGGTTATCATCTGGAGAACCCTAATGGGGCAAGTTTAATCAGCAAGACACTGAGTTTTTGTGTGTGCACCATTGTCTGGAGAAATGCTGTTTTGTCAGTTTATACACGTACAATCAGATGATAATAAACAAACTTACAAGATCACACAGCTGGAGCCAAGAAGTAATGTGAGACCTACTCCCCAGTGAGACACCAAGACGTGTACACAATAACATGTGGTGGGGTGGGGGGGAGATAGTGATGCCTCAAAGACCTTTAAGCCAATATAATTGGTGAGATTTGCCTGAACTTTAACTGCAGCTCCACTGTCTCAGTCAAAAATATTCCTCAGTTATATTCTGAGCTCCATCAGTGTCAATCTGAGCACCTACAGAGCACAGAAAAAAATATTTCAAAGACACAACGGTCTCAAAATAAATTTTTAATCTCAGCCTCAAATAACCGACCTCTCACCTAGAATTATCCACATTTGAAGACTCCAATGTTTAAGAATATATCCACAGAATCTTCCTGTCATTCCTTTCACGAGGTCTGCTGTTAGCCAGCTCCACACAAAGCAGAAAAAACACCTGCTGCTAAGGGAACCCTCATCACCCCAGAGTTTGGCAGTCCAAACCTCTAACAAACCCTGCACCTCACTGGTCTCATTGGCTTCAACTAGCAGTTAGCTGACCAGCCCAATGCAAGCTGCAATGCCAACATTTGAAGATATCACCCTTACCCCGAAAAGGTTTCTTTATCCAAATGATCAGAAGATTGACTGTAGTTGCTGTGTACTACCTCTGGTTTTTACAGTAATGAGCTCTTACCTGCCCTTTCAACCAAGAGAAAACATTTTAAAATCTATTCTTTTTATGTTGCAATTTCCAAACCAAAGTCTTACAGATGCCATTTTACTCAATCCCTTGAATCTTCTCTCCTTTCCCCTCATATTCTTTAATTATAATATATTACTGAGACAAATATTACTGGGAAAGAGTAGAATAAGTGTTAGGCTGGACAGCTTGAAAAACTCTTTCAAGTGCTGCATTCTTCTTTTGGTTGCTCAAAATTAAAAAAAAACAAATTACCGTCAGTCCAGACATTAGAGTACTGAATTTAATTAGCGGACAATTGAGTTTAGCTGATTAATTTGGCCGAAATGTCTGACCCAGAATTTGCTTGCTCCTTACAAGACAGTAACAGCACTCAATGCACATCATTCAATTAGTCTCTCTCTTTGGCAAATACCACACTAACCTCATATGTACCCAGAAGTCAATTAATTCTCACATATGCTGAGGATACCAAAATTAAAGGAATAGCCCCAAACTAATTTTTATCTTAATTGCTAAAAATATTAAGAACCAAAGGGAATTGACAAAAGTCAGGAATATGCAAATAAAGTTTATTTTGAATGGATTTATTTTGAAAAATTAAAACTAAAAGCACAAAATAAGCCTCAACAACAAATTTACAAAAACATGCACCTTTAGACTTAATAGCAAACCTTTGGAATCAATAAATTAAGTTCTTCATATGCATTTGATTACCATGTTATGTTTTATCATGTAGAATCTTGGAGTATGAAACAAGCCCTTTGGCCCAACTCATCCATGCTGACCAAGTTGTCATGTGGGCTAGTCCCACTTGCCTGCATTTGGTCCATATTAGCGTAAAAGTTCCATTATTGTCACGTAACACTACATCTAGAATACAACATACATGAAATTCTTTTACTTTGTCTATCGTAAGGAAGACAGAGTCGCCACTTTGTTCAGCACCCCTCAGAGAAATGAGGCCCCAGCGAGGAATGAACTCACGACCCCTGATTTACTGTCCACTGAGCTATCAGAGCGTTTGTAAACCTTTCCTATCCATTATCTGTCAAAATATCTTTTGAATGTCAAAACTGTACCAACTTCTATACGTTCTTATGAGAACTCATTCCAGGTACATACTACTCAGAGTGAAAAACTTGAAGCTCATTTCCCTCTTTAATCTCTTTCCTCTTACTCTAAACCTAGCACCCACCCATCTGAACTTCAGACCATGGATCCTCGCCCTGACGCCAGCCTATCCAAACTTTAGACCGTGGATCCTCGCCCTGGCACCCATCCACCTGAAGTCCAGACCATGGATCTTTGCCCTCACGCCAGCCCATCTGAACTCCTGACTGGATCCTTCCTCTGACGCTCACCCATCTAAATTCCAGACCACGGATCCTCGGCCCAGCACGCACCAATCTGAGCTATCGACACCTCGACCAGGAACTTGCCAGCTGAGCTCCTGATGCCTTGAACAACGCAGGTCCTCATGAGGTCAAACGTGTGACTCATGTAAAAATCGACACTCCACTTTTTTTGTCCCAAAATGTGGTCCAAAAAATTTGATTACACAAGTATAAAGCATAGAACACATAAGTCTTTCTGTCCTGTTCACTCTAAACTAGGCTGAAGTCAAATACAAAATGGTGGCCACCAAGGCCCACTCTTGCAAAAGGTGTCATTGGGAAACTTGTTGATGGCACTGGAATTGTGCCTGGCCATACAGTTATGGATGCATAACGTCTAGAGCAGTGGGCTAAGCATGCATTCTTGGGGTGCGCCTATGTTGATAATCAGTGAGGAAAAGTTGTTTCCAATTCATACTGGCTGTGGTCTTCCAATGAGAAAGTCAAGGATCTAGTTGCAGAGTGGGGTACAGAGGCCTAAAGTTTGTAGCTTCTTGACCAGCTCTAAGGGAGTAACGGTAATGAAGGCCGAGCTGTAGTCGGTGAAGAGCAGCCGTATTATGAATTGCTGTTTTCGAGGTGATCCATAGCTGATTAGAGAGCCAGCGATATTGTATCGACTGTGGAGCGATTGTGACGATAGGCGAATTACAGTGGGTCCAGATCTTTGCTTAGGAACGTGTTAATTCTGGCCATGACCAACCTTTCAAAGCATTTCATCACAGTAGAAGTTAGTGCTCCTGGGCGGTAATCATGGAGGCTGCTCACATTATTCTTCTTGGGCACCAGGTGGATTGGCTCCCTTTTGAAGCAGGTGGAACCCTCTGACTGCCACAATGAGAGATTGAAAATGTCCATGAACACTCTGGCTAGCTGGTTGGCGCACATTTTCAGTCTGCCGTCCGGGCCTGACGCCTTGCGAGGGTGCACCCTCTTGAATGACGTTCTGACATTGCTCTCAGAGACAAATATCACAGGGCCCTCAGCCTTGTCATGGATTCTAGTAGGCGTTGTTTGGTTCTTCTTCTCAAAGACATAGGTGATGTTCAGCTCATCAAAAATTGTTTGGTTGTGATAATACATTTCTTGTATAATTTCATTTTATTCCATTGTCTTTGTCACTCTCACACACACACACACACACACACACACACACACACACACACACACACACATCACAATCTTAAGATGCCCCACTTCACTTTATAGCTACTTTCATTAGAACCCCTGATGTGGTGAATCCAACACACCTCTGACAAAACATTGAAGTAGGAATTAGTCATTTCTGCACTTTGGTGATGGAATCTCTCTTGGCTCTGTCATCTGGGGAATTCCATTTCTCCACCAACAGTTGGTGTATTTTAAGCCAGCACATGGGAACAATGGAGTCTAAGTTTAATGTCTCAAGGGAAGAAGAAACCTTGCCAGAAAATTGGAATGTCTGGACAGATCACGTGTTCTGTTCTCTGGGGTAGAACTTGAATCCATCATCTTCTGATGGAAAAGTAACAAGACATACAGCCTGCACCAAAGACCAAAAATCTGACGGTTGTGCCTTGTCATTTCTATAAATGCTTTCCATAAAGAACTTTAAAGAGAGAGCCAAGGTACTAGAAAGTTGCCTCAGCCCAATTTGAATTGCTCCACCATTCCTCATACAATCCTTTAATTGCAAAGTCTAAATATTGGATTCCCTTTCTAAACATCTTCAATATGAGGGATGTATTGATGTATGAAATCAAACCTCTCAGAGTGCCAGCTCAAGTATTCTAAAAAACACATTTCTTGAGCACCTTTGTGGCTAGAGAGGACTTTACAATGAAGGACTTGAGTGCCATCACCACTGCAATGTAGGAAACGTGGCAGCAAATTTGCATCATTATACAGTAAATAAACAGGCCAAACTTGTTCTGTTGAGCAAGGTACTAACCACATTTGCCTGCATTTGACTGTATCCCTCTCGATCTTTCTTCTATAAATCTCTCAACTCTCAAGTTGTAATGTACCCACTTTTATATTTCCTCTGATAACTCGTTCTGCACACCCGCCACTCTCAGTATGTAAAATTTCACGCTCCTCAGGCCCTTTATGCAATTTATTTTCCTCTCACCTTAATCTCATGCCCGTAGGTTTTAGATTCCCCTACTCTGGGGAAAGAGACTGGGAGCATTCATCTTATCTATGCCCCTCATACCTTTGTAAAGGTTGAAATAGAGGCTTGGGAACTTGGGGATGCCTTGAAGAGAGTCTAAGTTAGAGAAGGTGCTGGAGAAGTCACACAGGTCGATAAAATTCCCAGGGCATGATCAAATGCTTCCCAGGAAATACAAGAAGCTTGGGGATGTAAATGCAGCAGCCTGAGCAGAAATCTTTGCACAGTTAGACGTGGGTGAGGGGCAGGAAGACTGGAGGGTGAGATAGAAGGTTATGGGTGTGAGGGAGGGAAGAGTTAGATTGTTGAGTAGGTTTATATCGGTCGGCTCAACATCATGGGCCAAAGGGCCTGTACTGTGCGATAATGATCAAGGATGGATAAGTGCAGAAGGGTATGCCGGAAACAGCACGAGGTGTACTCAAGGTAAAAAGGTGCAAATCTGAAACACAAGGCTGCATATATACTGAACAGCCAAAACTGTATGTAGATGACAAAAGAAAATTAAGGCAGATTCCACAGATGACATGAAATCTTCTGATAACTGGTTCAAGTAAATAAGATTCAGACAGGCTCAACTCTTCACCTGAGTAGAGTGGAACAACCAAATTTTGAATAGGAAGAGATTTTACTGGCATTTTGGGTATCATGACTATCGAAAAAAAAATCAGTAGTTGCAATAAAACAGCAAATAGAAGGGAAATCAAAGGGACTGTAGCACAATCACATTTTCAACTGACAATGGAAAGAGTACTTTCCACAGAAATAATCTTGATTATCCATTGAGAATGGAATAAGTCAATTCTATATCAAAGGCATTTTCGGCAGGACAACCCTCCTTGTTCCAATGTCATTGTTTACCTTATTAATTAAATGTTTCAACAAAGATGCTTCCTTCTCCCCAATTCCCATTTATATACAAAATCTTTCAGTATTCTTTCCCTATTTTATCAATTTCTATTTTAATCCATGCTGGCTTTTCTCACATAAAAAAATGAAGTGAGAGACCTAATTTGAGCTGTTTTATAATAGTTAAAATTTGGTGATTTTTAAACATTTGGTCTCAGAAAGGAATTAGATATATAGAAGATTGTTACGAAGGAAGAAATAGAATGTCATTTGCACAATAAAAAGTAAATATGGGATACAAGATAATACACTTCTCTGTTATTGTCAATTAAGGGCTTATTTAAGGGATAAACTGGGTCCAACAATGTTATTACTGAAATTATACCCAAAATGCTAATTTGCAATATTCATATAAAAAAATTTATTTCAGCTATATACACTTTATTGCAGAAAGGGATTCCTAAGGGGATACATGGTTCAGGCAGCAATGGGAGACAGACTTAAATATTAACATTGATGAACAAAATTGGTCAGAGTTATGTCATAGAATGACAGACATATAAATGTTAGATACAGATTAGTTCAATATAATTTTTTTTACATCAATTATATTGCATGCCACAGAAGTTAAATAGATTGTAATCAGATAATCAGATCAGTGTTTTAGATGTGGCCAGGAGATAGGTACTTTATTTTACACATTCTACTTGGCCCTGCCCTAAAGTGAGACCCTTTTGGATAAACTTGGCAAATGCTGGAATGCAGCACGCTTAGAAAGTAAACGGCCATTGATGTTACGACCCAGAGCCTATCCTCAAGAGACTCAGGCCCAAAACGCTGATTGCATTTGACTTTCTAGGGATGTTTTGCAACATTCTGATCTTCTCCAGCATCTTCATGTGCTTCACTGGGCTCCAGCATCTGCAGATTTTCTTATTTACTTGTATTAGGCAGTCGTCCCCTTTGCCTTCGCAGATGCTGCTTGACATGCAATGATCTTTTATGACCTTGATCACGTTCTTCAACATGTGCCAGGTCAAAGATTTTAGGAGAAATGTAGTAAACACAAAATGGGTCAGAAAATTTAGATAGAAGATCAATGAAAAATTTTCATTCTTCTTTGGCTTGGCTTCGCGGACGAAGATTTATGGAGGGGTAAATGTCCACGTCTTCTGCAGGCTCGTTTGTGGCTGACAAGTCCGATGCAGGACAGGCAGGCACAGTTTCAGCGGTTGCAAGGGAAAATTGGTTGGTTGGGTTTTTCCTCCTTTGTCTTTTGTCAGTGAGGTGGGCACTGCGGTCTTCTTCAAAGGAGGTTGCTGCCCGCCGAACTATGAGGCGCCAAGATGCACGGTTTGAGGCGAGATCAGCCCACTGGCGGTGGTCAATGTGGCAGGCACCAAGAGATTTCTTTAGGCAGTCCTTGTACCTCTTCTTTGGTGCACCTCTGACACGATGGCCAGTGGAGAGCTCGCCATATAACACGATCTTGGGAAGGCGATGGTCCTCCATTCTGGAGACGTGACCTACCCAGCGCAGTTGGATCTTCAACAGCGTGGATTCAATGCTGTCGGCCTCTGCCATCTCGAGTACTTCAATGTTAGGGATGAAGTCGCTCCAATGAATGTTGAGGATGGAGCGGAGACAATGCTGGTGGAAGCGTTCTAGGAGCCGTAGGTGATGCCGGTAGAGGACCCATGATTCGGAACCGAACAGGAGTGTGGGTATGACAACGGTCTTCCAAAGGCGCTATTTGCCTTGGCGAGTCTGTTGTCTATCTCGTTGTCGATCCTTGCATCTGATGAAATGGTGCACC
Organism: Narcine bancroftii; assembly: GCF_036971445.1. Lineage (NCBI taxonomy): Eukaryota > Metazoa > Chordata > Chondrichthyes > Torpediniformes > Narcinidae > Narcine > Narcine bancroftii. Next base: position 241,872,273 of record NC_091474.1, on the reverse strand, counting down.
CGAGATAGGTAAACTAGTTGACCATTTTGAGTTTTGTGTGCCCGATGGAGATGTGGGGGGGCTGGTAGTCATGGTGGGGAGCTGGCTGATGGAGGACCTCAGTTTTCTTCAGGCTGACTTCCAGGCCAAATATTTTGGCAGTTTCCGCAAAACAGGACGTCAAGCGCTGAAGAGCTGGCTCTGAATGGGCAACTAAAGCGCCATCGTCTGCAAAGAGTAGTTCACGGACAAGTTGCTCTTGTGTCTTCAAGGAAACCACACAAGTACATGGTAGCTAAGAATATCGCTCTTTGATGTGGCGTTCACGTGAAGATAGTAAAACAAGAATGTGAAAATGCACAGGTCTAAAATCACCCACCACAAGGGGACAGGAAAAGCCTAAATTTAGACTGATTGAGATGGTAGCACTGATGGCAGTGTAACTCGAATTCTGTCAACACGGTGTCAAACTAAACTGGAGCTCCTATCCCTGAAATCAAAGGTGAACCTATAATGTTCTGACTCAGGGGCAAATGTCATCCAGTGAACCACAGATGAAACTGCAGTAAATTGTCAGAAACCACCAAAAAGAAAATGACAATGTTCAGCGTCTGCATAAAAAGCAAGCAACTTTGAATGAGACAGATCTTCTTACTAAATTGCAAACCTGGAATTTTAGTGATATGAAAAATATCCGAGATGTGTACACATTGCTCACAAAAATTCCCACCAGATAGTAAGATAAAGCGTTCATGGCATTTGAAGAATTAATTAAATTAACATGATGCACAATGACACAACTGTATCCTTAGTGATGTTAACAAGGTCTTGAAACTGGTACACAGTAAGCAAAAGTGCTGGAGAACCTCACGCAGTGTTTGTAGGAAACAAAGGGATAATCAATGTTTTGGGCCTGAACCCTTCATCAAGGTATGAGCAAAAAAGCAGGCAGGTGTCTGAATAAAAAGGTGGGGGGGGGAGGAGAGGAGGGTAGATGGGGCAGGGGGAGGTGCAGAAGCCAACAGGCAGGATGTCATGGGTGGGATGGCAGAAGAGGAATAAAAGATGAGAAGTGATGGGGGGAGGGGACAGCTCTGAATGGAGAGAGAAGGGGGCGTGGAGCTGAAGGAAAGAAGAGGAATAGGGAAAGGAGAGATGGGGAGCAGGCCTAACAGAAACTGGATGTTGATGTTGAAGAGTCTCAAGACGGAGTATTAGGTATTCCTCTAATATGCAGGTAGTACACACAAGTGCGGAGAAACTCAGCATGAAATTCGTACTACCCACTCTGAAATTAATATTTTGCAAATAATATGCTATTTCCACACTGTTGCTTATTCAGGCAATTTCTACTGGACGACTCTAGTTGTACCCAGCAACAATACTAAATGTTAGAGCACAAAAAGTCTTCACTCTCTGCATCTATTATTAAGCAGGGAAAGAACAATGTTTTTAGCTGAATGCAAGTCCCAACATCAGGCTGGAAAGAACTGACAACAGAAACATTTATTTAGATTGTAGTGGGCCGCCGAACGCGCCATGCCAGAAGCTGCAACCCGACACCGGGAGCCTGTGGCCTACACCACCGGCCAAGATGGTCTGGTCTACGCTCTTCGAAGCACGTGGCTGCAGTGTCCCACTCCGATAGGCTAGCCAGCAGCAGCCAATCGGGTAGATCTAGGGAAACAGCTACACCCGGGGATGAGAGGGGCTCACTGATTGGCCACTCTTAAGATAGCACTAAACAACCACTCCCAGGAAGTGGGTCGTAATGCCACCAGACGGGTGGAGTGATGATGTCAGAGATGGGCTCCTGAGCCCTTTATGAGCAGAGGTGCCAGCATAATAAATTCACTCCTGTAGTGTCAGTCTCTTCTTTGAGCAGAACCTCTCCGGCCGTAGCAGCTGCTTACAAGATGCATTTGTTCATTCTCAATGTCTCAGGAAGTTTCTGTTGAATAAGGAGAAAACACACACAAGAAACAACATGCTGTGGGGGCTGCAGAGTAGCCTCTTTCACACTGCCGATTACATCGGAGCTTAACCTGCCAATATCACGGGTTTAATTGTGCAGTGTGAAATGACATAACCAGGCAGGCCGAGTAGATTTCAGCTGGGCTCTGATGCATGGAGAGAGCAAGTGTCAGAGTCCGGCCAAGTTAATCACCAATCGCCCTCACCAATCGCACTGATAGCCTTCTGGCAGTGTGAAAACACAACCTGCTCTCGCACTGCCATTGCTGGAGATGGGATGCCCCTTAAAATACTAAGTTGCAGAATTACCTGCAAATAATGGTGCATTGTGAAAGGCTCCCGGGGTCAGCTTGCCCTGCAAATTTTCCTGTTTACTAGGATGGTTGGCAGTGAGAAAGGAGTTAGTGTTGGCAATACTTTCACACTGCCAACCCTGCTAGGAAGTGGAAAAATTTACCAGCATGCTGCACTCAGGACCCTTTCCCACTATAACATGATTTACCTGGTGAATTGGCAACCTGGCATTTTAAGGGGGGGGGGGGGGGTCCGCCTCCACCAGTGACAATGCGAGAGCAGGTTGTGCTTTCACACTGCCAGAAGGCAATCAGTGAGTTAACTTGGCTGGGCTCTGACACTTGACCCCACCAAGTGTAAGAGCCCAGTTGAATTTAACTTGCCCTGCCAGGTAGGGGATGTTTCACACCACACAACGACTCGGTACGGTTGTTAGGTCTGCTTTGTTCATGAATGAGTGAGTCGAACACCAGACTGAGTCGAAATCAAGGTTCTTTGTTCTTTATTGCCGGATTGTAACACTTGCAACTAACAGTGTTAGTTGGAGAAGGCGCATTCTGCCGTTATCAGCAAGTGGTGTTTTTTATATACCTTAGGATATGTACTTAGTAAATTATCATACCATGACATTGTCCAATGAATAAACTGTTGCTGTCCCTCTCTGCTAGCCTCCTGCACATCAATTTGTCATCCCCACTCTTATCTTGAGAGTACAAGGTCACAACTGCATCTTGTTACGGCCCAGCACTGGGTGACTCCCAGCTCATGATGTTTTTACCTAACACGGTCCTGCTAAATTACCAGGTTCAACCCACATGTAATCAGCAATGTAATCTGCAGGCTGCAGAGTAGTATCCAGAGTTTAGTTGCCTCCTGTTTAAAAAAAACAGCTGCTTCAAATACTTACCAAAGGCTACTCAGGTCCCAAGATTGGGTCGAGGGAGAGAGTGAAAGTAAAAGATACTTTCAATTAGTGGCCCTGGCTCAATTGTACATCGTTAAGCGGTTTACCAGAGACCATAGCAAAATTCTTTTCAATACCACCAAAAATTAAAACTATTCCTTTAAGGTTCTGAAGGATGAAAAAATGCTATATTTGTTCATATATGAACATATCTTCAACCAATTATTTCCATGGGAAGTACTTTGAAAAAAAAGTTGATACATAAATGCAAATCACTTTGGTACAAATGAGTTTGAACATGTATCCAGTTCTGAAGCAGCAAATGCAAATTTTAAACCAAATCCTTGGTCACAACTAATTTCTGTCAATGTCCAGACCAACTCCAAGATTTCCATTCCTCAGATGAACAGAAGATGATTGTGGACTTCAGGAGAAGGTGGTCAAGCGTTCTCCATAGCCCATCAATTGTTCTGCCGTGGAGAGCTCAAAGTTCCTTGGTGTGCATATAAAGGACAACCTATCCTAGACCCACATCACATTAGTCAGGAAGGCACAGCACCATCTACACTTCTTAGAGAGGTTGAGGAAGCCAACTTTTGACAGGAGCACAATTGAGAGTGTCCTATCTGGCTGCATCATGGTGTGGTGTGATAGCTGCAAAGCATTGGACAAAAGATTTATACAGAGGATCATTAAAATAGCCAAGAAGATTGCTGGGATCTCCCTTTCCTCTCCTGATGTCATTTACGGGACCGTTGCTAAGAATTATAAAGACCCTTTCTAGACATTTTCAACAAAGGGATCAGACTTGAAACATTGGTTGCCTTTTACTTCCTAAGTATGCTACTTGACCTTGCTGAGTTTCTCCAGCAAGTTTGTATACTGCTCATATTAAAGGTAGATAAATAATTGATAACCAAAAGGGTGAAAAGTACCAAGGATAAATGGGAACAGGTTGAGGTCAAATCCCATTAGCCATGGTATTTTTGCAAAGTTTGATGTGTTTGGACATTAAGAATGCTAACTTTTTAAACAAATTAAATAAAAGACCGTGTACAGTCTTTTTGCAGTACCAATAAGTGATAATTCTGCCTTGCCCACAGGAATCTCGGTTGGATGTGATGTCATGTATGTACTCTGGCAATAAATCTGAAAATAACTTCACACTTGCACACATTAATGACTGGAAAATCCAAATCACTATTTGATTAGTCAGAGTTGAATGCAGTAATTCACAACAAGCATGTCAAAATTAACACATCCCAAGAAACATTAACACAATTTCTAGTAAAAGCCCCTTCCTGCCCCAAGTGAACAATATGTTCTATTAGAATAAACAATAAAATGTTTAAATTGATGCACCTTCCTTCTCTCTGCCATGTATATTGGGACTCATCACCCCCCCCGCCCAAAAATTCTCACCTTCTACCCCCTTCAGGGTTTACACAACACACTTAGGTTGTTGATTACCCAAAGGGAAAGCACATGCAAGATGTGGCCTTCAAATGCACAGGACAAAAAAAGTCCCAAGTTGAGATGTTGGATGACAGCTCTATTGGCCACCTACAGCCTGCACTGGCATGGGTTGGCTCTTGCAAGAGAACAGGCCTAGTTGTGCCATTATCGGTGTTCATCCTGTGCTGAAGAGATTCGATTGCACTTCCAGTGTTTATCCATATTTAAAGCTATTACAAGATCTACAAGATTCTGAGAAGCACAGAGTCTTATCCCCAGAGTGAGAATAGCAGACATCAGGGACATCCCGCGCTGTGTGTAAGGAGTTGGTACGTTCTCTCCATGTCTGCATAGGTTTTTTTCTGGGGCTCCAGTTTCCTCCCACTGTTCGAAATGTACCGGAGGTGTAGGTTAATTGGGTGGCACGGGCTTGTGGCCTGTTACCATGCTGTACGTCTAAATTATTTAAATCGAAAAAAAAATTAAATCTCTATAAAGTGAAGGGAGGAACTTTTAGGGGAGACATCAGGGTTAAGTTTTTTTTTAAAAGCCCAGAGAGTTGTGGGCACCTGGTGGAGGCATTTCAGAGACTCTTAGGCACATGGATGGAAGGAAAATATGAGATAGGGAGGGTTTAGATATTTTATTTTTGGTAGGACTAGATTGGTCCGCACAACATCTAGGCTGAAGTGGTCAATGCGGATTGAAGATGATAATAAGAAAAATGACAGTGTTGACAAATCAGTAACAAAACAGTATCCAAAAACCAACGTCCAACAGGATTTTCGTTTCCCCTCCCTTCCCAATTCCTTCGACAAGACTCCTTTTAGTTCCCACTTGCCGCTTCTGATTTAACCCCGAGGCCAGCAGAAGAGGGGAATCGCCCAGACGACGATCAAGCATTTTGAGGACGGGATGTGGTCAGTTCCGCCGGCTGGGATGTCAATTATTTATTACTAGGAATGAGACCTTTCGTGAACCTACATTTCAGACGGGCTTATCGCGGAAAAGACAAGTGGCGATCCACAGACTTGAAGAGGGTGAAAACGCTGCCGGTGGCTTGGATTCGGGTTGACAGGTGGAGAAGCCGTGTGTCCTCGCCACAAGGAGCACGCCGCGTCCTTCCCCCACCCCACGCTCAAGGGTAAGACTGAGCAAAGGGAACTGAGCCGGATCTACTCGCAGCCCTGTGGTGGGACTTCACGCGTTTCATCTTTAAGATGAACCACAGCCTCTGCCTGACTCCATGTCTCTTGGGGATAAAAAAAAAGCACGAACGCCTGCAGCCACCGTGGTTGAAGTAAAAACGCAAAGCTGGAGAAACTCGGCAGGTCGAATAGGACAAAGAGAGAGAGAGAGAGAGAGAGGGGGGAAAAAATGCACGGCCCACAATTCGGGCTTGAGCCTTTCATCAAGGTGTGGGCGCATTTTCCCTCAAGCCCGAACCGTGGGTTATTTATTTTCTGCCCTCATTTTATTGAGTGTTGGAAGGTGGTTGGTTGCTGGAAACGCATGCACTCGGATGGTGTTGCAAGATTCGTGACTTATACACTGTGATGATTCCCTTTCACTTCACCCGAGACCATCACAGCACAGCCACAGGCCCCTTCGGCCCCTCGAGTCTGCGCCTAGTCCCACTGACCGACTGTCGGGGAACATTGGGAATTGATTTCAAGATAAACAGCGGCTCCATTTTTTATCAAATTCATACATGGGATGGTGGGAATGGTGGGGGGGGGAGAATGGTGGGGGGGGAATGGTGGGGGGGGGAAATGGTGGGGGGGGAGGGGGGCTTTCCCCGAGTTTCCCCTTGTGCATTCGGGGGACTCGAACGCCGGCGCTCCCCTCCGCCACGATGCCCACGTGCCCCACTGCGCCCCTGATTGACAGCCGTCCCAGGGACCCTGACAACGCCGGCCTCCTACCTTAGCAACCGGCTCGCCACCCGACCCCGGGCTCCAGAAACCAGCAGTCAGGAGGAATGATTACGGGCGCTCGGCGTCAAACTCCGACGCTCCTCGATGGGCGAGGATCAAACAAACCGACGCCATCGACGGCGGGGGGGGGGGGGGGTGGGCGGGGGAGAAGCCGCACCGACGTGCTCACCCCGCCTGGACACGCTGACGTCACGGCCGCCGCATGGCGTCATGGTTCCACCTGACCCTGCCAGGCCATGACGTCACCTCCGAACATTCCTCCTTTCCCCCCCCCCCCCCAGGCAAATGATAATATTTATTATTTGTTCAGATCAGGCCAGGATATTGGGGGAGGGGTATTAAAATCAACAAACTTTTCCCAGAAAAGAAAGGCAGTTGGGGGGTGTTGCTAGGGATACCACGCAGGGTTTGTGCGTCATGACGTACAGCGGAGCAGGCGCGGCGTGGGGGCCGCCATCATTCCTTCCAGCGCGCACGGTAATTGGGGATGGGGGCAATGCGGGGGAGCACAGGGAGGGGCGGGGGAGCACAGGGAGGGGCGGGGGAGCACAGGGAGGGGCGGGGGAGCACAGGGAGGGGCGGGGGAGCACAGGGAGGGGCGGGGGAGCACAGGGAGGGGCGGGGGAACACAGGGAGGGGCGGGGGAACACAGGGAGGGGCGGGGGAACACAGGGAGGGGCGGGGGAGCACAGGGAGGGGCGGGGGAACACAGGGAGGGGCGGGGGAGCACAGGGAGGGGCGGGGGAGCACAGGGAGGGGCGGGGGAGCACAGGGAGGGGCGGGGGAGCACAGGGAGGGGCGGGGGAGCACAGGGAGGGGCGGGGGAACACAGGGAGGGGCGGGGGAACACAGGGAGGGGCGGGGGAACACAGGGAGGGGCGGGGGAGCACAGGGAGGGGCGGGGGAGCACAGGGAGGGGCGGGGGAGCACAGGGAGGGGCGGGGGAACACAGGGAGGGGCGGGGGAACACAGGGAGGGGCGGGGGAACACAGGGAGGGGCGGGGGAACACAGGGAGGGGCGGGGGAACACAGGGAGGGGCGGGGGAACACAGGGAGGGGCGGGGGAACACAGGGAGGGGCGGGGGAACACAGGGAGGGGCGGGGGAACACAGGGAGGGGCGGGGGAACACAGGGAGGGGCGGGGGAACACAGGGAGGGGCGGCCGCACGGCTGCTCTCGCGGGGATGCGCCATTCAATACACCGTGACCTCGGCCTCCTGATCGGGGCAGCCCAGGCACCTATACCGGTACTTCACTCCAACTCCCACCACCCCCCCCCGCACCACCCTTCACCCCCCCAACCCCTAGCATAACTCACCACCCTATACCATCCCCAGCATCACTCACCACCCTTCACATCCCTTGGCATCACTTCCCCCCCCCCCCTCCTCGCCAACCTTCCCACCCCCAGCATCATTCCCCCCTCCACTACCCTTCACATCCCTCTCACCACCCTTTCTCTCGCCGCCCTCTCCCCCTCCCCTCACCTCCCTTCTTTCTCACTCCCGCCACCCGGTTAACACCCCCTACCCCATCTCCAGTATCCTGCAATCCCCTCTCCAGCACCATCCTCTCTCAGCACTTCACCATGGCCCTCCATCCTCTTGTCATTTGAAGTCCTCCCTCCATCCTTTAACCTTACTCTGGCACCATGAATATCTCAAACCCCTGAAGTGTTTTAATGAATTCATGTTTGGGCCTGTCGAAAAGGAAGGAAGATCAAAGTTGCAGTTACTGAGGCACTTTGATCTTTGTTGCAGGGCAAGGCAGTTCATTTTTACAATGAAACATTTCTGAAAAAAGATTTAGGCCTTTTATTACAAAGAAAGAAAGAAAGAAATCAAGTGTTTTATTAATTAAATCATGTTTATTGTGATCTGATATTTCATTACTCATGATGCAAATATAGCATTCGATTTGTTGTTCGTCGAGCAGATCTGTGTGAGTGTCACCCTTGTAGATGATGCTTGATTGCTTCACCGTGTGGTGGCAGGCAATTCAGATTTATTGTCAGAGTACATTACATGACATCACATATGACCCTAAGATTCCTTTTTTATGCGGGCGAGGCAGAATTACCACTTGTTGATAGCACAAAAAAAATGTACACAATGTACATAAATAAAAAAATGTCAACAAACTGCAATACAAAGAGGGAGGAAAAACCAATAAAATGCCAAAATAACAATCCTTAAATGAGCCCCTGGTTGAGTTTGTTGTTGGGGAGTCTGATGGTGGAGGGGGAACAGCTGTTCCAGAACCTGGGGGTACGAATCTTGTGGCACCTACACCTCTTTCCTGATAGCAGCAGTGAGAATGGAGCATGTGGTGGGTGGTGTGGATCTTTGATGACAGCGTTCCCTGTAGATGTTCTCAATAGTGGGGAGGGTTTTGCCTGTGATGTCCTGGGCTGTATCCACTACGTTTTGCAGAGCTGGCCCCATACCAGAAAGTGATGCAGCCGGTCAGCACACTTTCCATCACACCTCTGTAGAAATTTGCTAGGGTTTCTTTTTTTTTTTTTTTTTTGCTGTTTAAATGCCACATTTAATTCTTCTATTTTCACCTATTAGAATACAGGTGCATGTGTAGGCCACTCAATCCTTCAAACCTGTACCGCCATTCAATACATTCATGATAACACAATTTCAGTAACTTATTCCTTCTTTCTCTCCAAACTCCTTGATCCCTTTGGCCAAGAGGGCCAGATCCAACTTCATTTTGAATGCATCTAACAAATTGGCCTCAACAACTTCCTGTGGGTGGGAGTTCCACAAATTCACAACTATCTTTTTTTTTTTTTTTAATTTTTTATTTTTCACACCATAAATCACAATAGCCATGATATACACTTTTTCTTTTCCACACATTTACAGTGACTTTTTCTCCCTCCCCCCTCCCTCCTCCCAAGCCACCCCCCACCCCCCCCCTCTCATCCATTTTAGGTATACAATCTAGGTTGCATTAATTCAGTTAGACAATGTTGTCATTCAACAAAAATACACCAGAAATTCTACTGAGTCCATTCTTTTCTTTTCTTCTCCTTCCATCAACTTAGGTAATGTTTGTTCCCGGTAGGTTTTCGCTATTGTATTTAATGTAAGGCTCCCATACTTGTTCGAATATTTCAATATTATTTCTTAAACTATATGTTATTTTTTCTAATGGAATACATTTATTCATTTCTATATACCATTGTTGTATTTTCAAATTATCTTCCAATTTCCAGGTTGACATAATACATTTTTTTGCTACGGCTAGGGCTATCTTGACAAATCTTTTTTGTGCATCTTCCAAGTCAATTCCAAATTCTTTATTTTTTATGTTACTTAGGAGAAAGATCTCTGGATTCTTTGGTATATTGTTTTCTGTTATTTTATTTAATATCTGATTGAGATCATCCCAAAATTTTTCTACTCTCTCACATGTCCAGATTGCATGAATTGTTGTTCCCCTTTCTTTTTTACATCGAAAACATCTATCAGATACTGTTGGGTCCCATTTATTTAACTTTTGCGGTGTAATGTATAGTCTGTGTAACCAATTATATTGTATCATACGCAGCCTCGTATTTATTGTATTTCTCATCGTTCCAGAGCATAACTTCTCCCATGTTTCCTTTTTTATCTTTATATTTAAATCTTGTTCCCATTTTTGTTTAGTTTTACCATTTGTTTCCTCATTCTCCTTTTCTTGCAGTTTAATATACATATTTTTTATAAATCTTTTGATTAACATTGTATCTGTAATCACATATTCAAGGTTACTTCCCTCTGGTAAACTCAAGTTGCTTCCTAATTTATCTTTCAAGTAGGATCTCAGTTGGTAATATGCCAGCGCTGTATCTCCAGTTATATTGTACTTATCTCTCATTTGTTCAAAGGATAAGAATCTACTTCCTGAAAAACAATTTTCTATTCTTTTAATCCCTTTTTTTTCCCATTTTCTAAAGGCAAGGTTGTCTATTGTAAAAGGGAGTAGCTTATTTTGCGTCAATATTAGTTTTGGTATTTGGTAATTTATTTTATTTCTTTCTACATGAATCTTCTTCCATATATTGAGGAGATGGTGTAATACTGGAGAAGTTCTATGTTGTACCAATTTTTCGTCCCATTTATATAATATGTGTTCAGGTATCTTTTCCCCTATTTTATCTAATTCTAGTCTCGTCCAGTCTGGTTTTTCCCTTGTTTGATAAAAATCTGATAGGTACCTTAATTGTGCGGCTCTATAATAATTTTTGAAGTTTGGCAATTGTAAGCCTCCTTGTTTATACCATTCTGTTAATTTATCTAGTGCTATCCTCGGTTTCCCCCCTTTCCATAAAAATCTCCTTATTATTTTCTTTAACTCTTTGAAGAATTTTTCTGTCAGTTGTATTGGCAATGCCTGAAATAAGTATAGTATCCTTGGAAAAATGTTCATTTTAATACAGTTTATCCTTCCTATCAGTGTTAGTGGTAGCTCTTTCCAATGCTCTAAATCGTCCTGTAATTTTTTCATTAGTGGATTGTAATTGAGTTTATATAATTGGCCTAGATTTTTGTTTATTTGCACACCTAGGTATCTTATTGCCTGCGTTTGCCATCTGAATGGGGATTCCTCCTTAAATTTTGAGAAATCCGCGTTATTCATAGGCATTGCTTCACTTTTATTTACGTTTATCTTGTATCCCGACACTTCTCCATATTCCTTCAATTTCTTATATAGTTCTTTTATTGATAGTTCTGGTTCTGTTAAGTACACTATCACATCATCCGCAAACAGACTGATTTTATATTCCCTGTCTTTTATTTTTATTCCTTTTATATTATTATCTCTTCTTATCGATTCTGCTAGTGGTTCTATAGCTAGCGCAAACAATAATGGTGATAGTGGGCATCCCTGCCGCGTTGACCTGCTTAAGTTAAATTGCTTTGATACATGTCCATTTACTGTCACTTTCGCTAACGGTCCCTTATATAATGCTTTAATCCAATTAATATACTTCTTCGGTAAACTGAATTTTTGCAATACTTTGAACAAGTAATTCCATTCTACTCTGTCGAAGGCCTTCTCTGCGTCTAAAGCAACTGCTACTGCCGGTGCTTTATTTCCTTCTACTGCATGAATTAAGTTAATAAATTTACAAATATTGTCTGTTGTGCGTCTTTTTTTGATAAATCCAGTTTGGTCTAAATTTACCATTTTCGGTACCTGTTCTGCTAATCTGTTCGCTAATAGTTTAGCTATTATCTTATAATCTGTGTTTAGCAGAGATATTGGTCTATATGACGCTGGTGAGAGTGGATCTTTCCCTTGTTTTAGTATCACTGTAATTATTGCTGTTTTACATGAATCTGGTAAGTTTTGTGTCTCATCAATCTGGTTGATTACATCCAGGAGGGGCGGTATTATTAGGTCTTTAAATGTTTTGTAGAATTCTATTGGGAGTCCATCCTCTCCTGGTGTCTTATTATTTGGTAAATTTTTTATTATCTCTTGTATTTCTACTGTTCCAAATGGTTCTGTTAATTTATTTTGTTCCTCTATTTGTAGTTTTGGTAGTTCAATTTTAGTCAAAAATTCATCTATTTTCCCTTCTTTCCCTTCGTTTTCGGTTCGGTATAATTGTTCATAGAATTCTCTGAAGTTTTCCTTAATTTCTTTTGGATTATATGTAATTTGTTTGTCTTTTTTCCTTGTTGCCAATACCATTTTCTTAGTTTGCTCTGTCTTAAGCTGCCATGCTAAGATTTTGTGTGTTTTTTCACCTAGTTCATAATATTTCTGTTTTGTCTTCATTATATTCTTCTCCACCTTATATGTTTGTAATGTTTCATATTTTATTTTTTTATCCGCCAATTCTCTTCTTTTGGTTGTATCTTCCTTTATTGCTAATTTTTTTTCTATGTTTATTATTTCCCTTTCCAACTGCTCTGTTTCCTGATTATAGTCCTTCTTCATCTTGGTTGCATAACTTATTATTTGCCCTCTAATGAATGCTTTCATTGCGTCCCATAGTATAAACTTATCTTCCACTGATTCCGTATTTACTTCAAAGTACATTTTTAATTGTTTTTCAATACATTCTCTAAAATCCTGTCTTTTAAGTAGCATGGGGTTTAATCTCCATCTATACATTCTTGGAGGGATGTCCTCTAGCTCTATTGCCAATAACAGGGGTGAGTGGTCCGATAATAGTCTAGCTTTATATTCCGTTTTCCTAACTCTCCCTTGAATGTGGGCTGATAACAGGAATAGGTCTATCCTTGAGTATGTTTTATGTCTAGTCGAGTAGTATGAGTATTCCTTTTCTTTTGGGTTTTGTTTCCTCCATATGTCCACAAGTTTCATTTCTTGCATTGATTTAATTATAAATTTGGTTACTTTGTTCTTCCTGTTAATTTTTTTCCCCGTTTTATCCATATTTGGATCCAAATTCAGATTGAAATCCCCTCCTATTAGTATGTTCCCTTGCGTATTAGCTACCTTCAAAAAGATATCTTGCATAATCTTTTGATCTTCTTCGTTAGGTGAATATATATTAAGTAGATTCCAAAGCTCTGAATATATCTGACATTTTATCATAACATATCTCCCTGCTGGATCTATTATTTCCTCTTCTATTTTAAATGGCACATTTTTGCTAATTAATATAGCCACTCCTCTTGCTTTTGAATTATACGATGCTGCTGTTACATGTCCTACCCAATCTCTCTTTAATTTCTTGTGCTCCAATTCAGTTAAGTGTGTTTCTTGGACAAATGCTATATCTATTTTTTCCTTTTTCAGTAAATTTAGTAGTTTCTTCCTTTTAATTTGGTTATGTATTCCATTAATATTTAGAGTCATATAGTTCAGCGTAGCCATTTTATATTTTGTTTATCTTCTCTTTCCGTTTTTCCATCATTACCTTTCCTCCTTTTCCATTTCTGTTTTCTTATTTTCAACTCTTTACCAGACAACATTCCTACAACATCCAACATTTTCCTTATTCTCCTATTTCTATCTTCTTTATCCCCCATCTCCCCTTCCCCTCCTGAGTTGCCCTTTATCCCTTGTCGGACAACCACATCTCCCCTCTCCATTTGGATTTGCGCATCCACTCGCAAGCGTCAACTGATTTTGCAGTGACCGCTCTTTTCCCCCACCCAGCCCCCCCCAGAAAAGATTTCGCTTTTTATATGTCACAAAGGTCACTCTTTTAATTCCCTCCTTATTCTCTCTATTCCATTACCTTCTCTTATTAATTCTTGTCTATACTCTCTATGTTTTCCTCTAATTACAGATACTTTCACATATGCCCATTGTCTCTATTCACTCTTATACCTCTTTACCCGCATACATATCAATCGTGATCATTTTTGCTCTCATTACCCGTCTTCATCCCTCAGTCTATTTTTGTAATTGTTCTGCAAATTTTCGTGCTTCTTCTGGATCCGAGAATAGTCTGTTTTGTTGTCCTGGAATAAATATTTTCAATACCGCAGGATGCTTCAGTGTAAATTTATATCCTTTCTTCCATAAAATCGCTTTTGCTGTATTGAACTCTTTTCTCTTCTTTAGGAGTTCAAAGCTTATATCTGGATAAATGAAGATTTTTTGCCCTTTATACTCCAGTGGTTTGTTGCCCTCTCTTACTTTTTCCATTGTCTTCTCCAGTACCTTTTCTCTTGTAGTATATCTTAGGAATTTTACTACAATAGATCTTGGTTTTTGTTGTGGTTGTGGTTTAGGGGCCAATGCTCTATGTGCCCTTTCTATTTCCATTTCTTGCTGTAGTTCTGGACATCCTAGGGCCTTAGGGATCCATTCTTTTATAAACTCCCTCATATTCTTGCCTTCTTCATCTTCCTTAAGGCCCACTATCTTTATGTTATTTCTTCTGTTATAATTTTCCATTATATCTATTTTTTGGGCTAGTAATTCTTGTGTCTCTTTAGTTTTTTTATTAGATTCCTCCAATTTCTTTTTTAAGTCTTCTACCTCCATTTCTGCTGCTATTGCCCGTTCTTCCATCTTGTCCATTTTTTTCCCCATTTCTGTTAAGGTCATATCCATTTTATTTATTTTCTCTTCTGTGTTGTTTATTCTTCTTCTTAAATCATTGAATTCCTGTGTTTGCCATTCTTTAAATGACTCCATGTATCCTCTAACAAGAGAAAGTATATCCTTTACCTTGCCTTTCCCTTTATCTATTTCACTGTACTCTTCCTCTTCTTCTTCCTCTGGGTTGGCCATCTGTTGTTTCTTTGCTGCCCTTTCCTCCTCTTCTTTCTTGTTTCCATTGTCTTCTGTGGTCTCTTCTTGCTGCAGGTGTTCTGCAGCTGTCGTTGCCGGCTGTGGAGATCGACTCCCCAGCTGGTCGCCCCTCCCGTCGGTGTGTTTTTTTGCATGCGCGGTTGCGCACTTTTACTCGGCTCTGTGAGCCATTGTTGTAGTTCTTTTTCTACCGACCTGAGGTAGTGGGGCCCTCTCTCCACAGCGGGCCTCTTCGGACAGGTAAGGCCTTCACCTTTTTCCTCCGTTGTCTTCTCTTCCTCTCTTCTTTCCGTTGATTTTGATTTTTCTCCTTTTGTCTCCATCTTCTTTCCACCTTTATACTCACTTTTCTTTAACTTGTATTTCTGTGCCTTTGTATTTTCTCTTGTTTTTCCCGACTTTTCTGGAGAGGGCTGGAGTTCACCGTCCGGCCACTACTCCATCACGTGACTCCAATTTGCTAGGGTTTCTGATGTAATACCAAGCCTCTGCAACTCCTGAGGAAGTAGAGGCGCTGACATGCTTTCTTCACAGTGCCATTAGTGTGTTGGGTCAGGAAAGATCCTCTGAGATAGTGACGCCCAAAAACTTAAGTTTGCTCACCCTCTCCACCCTAGATCCCCCAATGATCACTGGATTGTACACCTCTGGTTTTCCCTTTCTGAAGTCAACAATCAGCTCCTTAGTTTTGGTGGCATTGAGGTCAAGGTTGTTGTTGGTCCACCATTCAGCCAAGTTTTCAATCTCCCTCCTGTATGCTAACTCATCATCTTTCTTTATACAATCCACTACTGTGGTATTGTCAGCAAATTTGTAGATGGTGTTATTACCGTACTGAGCTACACAGTCATAGGTGTAAAGTGAGTAGAGCAGGGGGCTAAGAACACAGTGCTCCAGTACTGATGGAGATTTTGGGGGACATGTTCTTGCCAATCCCAACTGATTGTGTCTAGAGGTGAAGAAATCCATGATCGGTGTTGAGTTCCAGGTCTTGGAGTTTATTGATCAATTTTGAGGGGATAATGGGTGTGAAATGCCAAACTGTAATCGATAAGGAGCATCCTGATGAATGGATTTTTACTGTCTAGGTGTTCCAGGGCTTTGTGCAGAGCCCGTGAAATGACATCCCTGTAGATCTGTTGCCGCTCAGACAGGAGCTGATATGTTTCAACACCAACCTTTCAAAACACTTTATCACTGTTGATGGTAGTGCTACTGTTTGATAATCTTTATGGCAGGTTACTACGCTCTTCTTGGACACTGGTATGATTGACTGGTTTGAAACAGGTGGATACCATGCCCTGTCGGAGTGAGATGTTGAAGATATCTGTAAGTTGGTCAGCACAGATTTTTAATACTTGGCCAGGTACTTTGACCAGGGTGGATGCTTTCCTTGAATTCACTCTCCATGTGAACTGCTTGTCTTCAGGCTCCTGTACCTTTATTCTCGATAGTAGCAGAGTTAAAAGGGCATGGCCTGGGTGGCCAGAATTCTTGAGGATTGTGGATGTTCTCAATAGAGTGAAGACTGGTGCCTGTGATGTCACAAGGCGAGTTAACAACCCTCTGGAGTTTTTTTAGTCAAGCTGCTGGCAAGCCTTCTTCGTGATTTGTTCCAGGAGTTGGACTCCTTGCTGTCCATGCCTAGTCCTGGACAGGGTTTCATAGTACAGTACAAGCCCTTTAACCTGTAATAAGGTGCTGACCTCTGTAAACCTACTCAATAACAATGTAACCCTTTCCTCCCTCACACCCATAACCCTGTATTTTTCCTGCATTCATGTGCCTGTCTAAGAGTCTTTTGAATGTCTCTTTTGTACCAGTCTTCACCATCACCCCAGGCAACACATTCCAGGCACCCATAACACTCTGTATAAAAGAAAACTTCTCCCCTAAACTTTCCTCCACTCACCTTAAACAGACATCGAATAGCTATTTGCTACTGTTGCCCGAGGACAAAGCTACTGACTGTCCACCATATCTCAGACCCTCATAAACTCGTGCACTTCCATTGTCATTTCTTATCGTTCTTTGCTCAAAGGAGAAAAGCCCTAGCTCTGTCAACCTTGCTTCATAACACATTCTCCAATCCCGGGCAACATCCTGGTAAATCTCCTCTGCCCCCTCTCCAAAGTTGCAGAGGATAGTTTTAACAAATGACTATTGCCTAAAACTGCTGAATGGCCTGACTACAGTGGAATGCTGAAAACTCTTTGAATTAGCACCAAGCTCATTAATGGTGCAGGAGGTGTGTAAGATTGGCCAACGATCTAGTTGTTCTCAGCCCTGAAGGAATGTGGCTGGAGAAAGCTTTGTTGCTGCTCTTTAGTCCAGTCATTTTCAATGGGGGCACATTTAATAGGGTCCACGGACTGAAATTATAAAATATTTTTATGTAGTTGGGAGGAGAGAAGTACAGAAGAAATCAACTAAATTTGACTGCTTCACAGGGAATGGGGCTCATAAACTCTGAGTAGAGTCCTAAGGGGACCATAGTCATAAAACATTACAGCACAGAAAACAGGCCTCTTTAGCCCTTCTAGTCTGTGCTGAAGTATTATTCTGTCTAGATCCACTGTCCTGCACCCAGTCCATAGGCCTCCATGCCCCTCCCATCCATGTACCTGTCCAAATTTTTCTTAAATGTTAAAATTCATTACTTCAGCTGGCAGCTCATTTCACACTCCCAATGCTCTCTGAGTGAAGAGGTTCTCCCTAAACTTTTCCCCTTTCACCCTTAATCCATGTCCTCTGCTTTGTATCTCACCTACCCTCAGTGGAAAAAGCCTAGTTACATTTACTCTGTACCCCTCATTGAGAATGGCTGGATTAAGTCTATGTGCAAGGTCTTTGCTGAAACAATGAAACACCTCTGAGCGCATTCATTGTGCTAAAATTTTATTTTTCTCTCTCCTCAGGTGCTGCCTGGCCTCCTGAGCATTCCCAGTATTTTCTGACTTATAACGTGGATTTCCACCCTCTGCAGAATTTTCGGATTGTAATTGTTTTTGTCTTGGAGTTTCCAATGGCACTGTTCACAAAGGGCTTTGTGCCTTTGATTCGTACAGCAGAAGCAATGAGCCGAATGTTCAGGTACTGTACGATTTAACTAAAGCTTCAGGGGTTCTTGGCAATAGCTTATAGACTCTTTTTTTAGTTTTCCACTTAGACTATTATTTCTGCTTGGATTTCCCAGTCGACAGGGCCCTTATTTCACCCAAGAGATTTCACCACACAAGATAATTTGGGTGCAACCATTTGGATGAATGAGAGTCTGTCACATACACAAGTAAAATATACAGATGTAAAACGTTCATTGCTTGCTTCAGTTTCTCAGTATATCAAACACGCTATTTAAGTAGAATTAACATGCAAAAAAAAGCACTACAGCGCAGAAACAGGCCATTTGGCCCTTCTAGTCTACGCTATTTTTCTGCCTTTTTCCACTTATCTGCACATAAACCATATTCCTCTCATCCATGTGCCTGTCCAGATTTTTCTTAAATTTGAAAATGGAGCCTGCATTCACTGGTAGCACATTCCACACTCCACTCTGCATTTATATAAAAAAAAGTTCTCCCTAATGTTCCCTTTAAACTTTTCCCCTTTCACTCTTAACCCATGTTCTCTAGTTTTTATCTCACCTAACTTCAATAGAAAAAAAAATTAATGTCAGAGAAAAATTAAATGGTAAATATTCAGTTTCTTGTGACAATCATTTTAATCTTGCAAGTATTGTTCCAGTTATGTACTTACAACATAGGAGGACATTTGGCCATTAAGTATATGCTGTCTTGGAGCATTCTCATTCATCCCCATCTTCCTCTTGTGGCGGTGTGGTTAGTGCAATGCTATTACAGCGCCAGTAACCCAGATTTGAATCTGGCACTGTCTACAAGGAGTTTGTTTATTTTCCTCTGGGTGCTCCGTTTTGCCTCCCACCTTCCAAAAATGTATGGGCTTTATAGTTCAATTGGTGTATTTGATGGCATGGGCACGTGTGCCGGAAGGACTTGTTACCACGCTGTATATTTAAATTTAATTTAATAGAATTTATTTTGCTATAATTTGCTTTTGTAAGTTACCCCTGATTTTCCAGTCACATAAACGCCAAAGGGGTCATTTAACCTTCCGGTAAATCTGTTAGATGTGGGATGAAATGGAGCACCAAAGAAAGGGAGAACTGGTGTAGTCACAAGGAGACTTCAGTCCTGATCACAACAGCATTGGGCAATCCTCCTCCAACATTCATCCTGGGCCTCAGCTGAGCATTTCTCTGAAGGCTGCTATCCTCTGTGGTAGAATCAGCCAGATTCAAGGCCTGTTTGTCTCCAGCTGTTATCAGACTCTGAAATGGACTGCTCATTGGAAAAAGATTATGCCCTTGCTGCTGTTTCAACAGTACTTTCCCCTAATCCCTACACTTTGTAACACCACACCCTTCACTTCTCATTCATCCAAATGGTTGCACCCAAATTATCTTGTGTGGTGAAATCTCATGGAGTACCTTCTGCACTGCATGATGTTTTTAAGTATAAATCGACTTGTTTGGATTGAATGTAAAACAAAGCTTTTTGTGTGCCTCATTATTCAATTCAGTCTATTTATTTGTGTACTTAAATCTCCAGAGTGGGACTTGAACCCCCAATTATTTTGTCTGCTAACACTGACCAATAAATTACTACTGAATGTAGTATCTTTTGCATGAATCCTATAACTAACCCTTATTATTCTCCCCACATTCCCATCAACTCTTCTGTTCTCCGCTCAGTAGGTCAAGAGCGGGACCAATTTGCCTACCATCTCATGGATGACTTTAATAGCTCTTCCCCAGCCCACCTTCTCTCCCACTTCACATTTGTCTGTTGAAATTATTCTGCCATTAAGCACCCATAATGACATTACAGTAAAATCCCTGTTATCCGGAATTCAAGTATCTAGCAACCTCAAACAATTGGCAAAAAGAATTGCGGAAGTTAAATTGGTAAAAAATATGGAAGCTTAAAACTGGTGCTCCTCACTTTCAGTTCTCCATTCACGCAACACGCAGTCTCAAGCAACCAGAAAACTTGATTATCCAGCATCTACCAATCTCTGGAAGTGTCAGATACTATGGGTTTTACTGTAATAGGTTTATTGTCATATACATTGTACACTGTACATATTCAAGATTCCTTTGTCCTCTAATAATACAGAAAATGTAATATTACACAAAATTTCCTTCTGCCTGCCATAAAAGGTAGTATCTCATTGGTGGAGACGTCGCCGCGACTCATCAGTCGCGGCAACTTGGGCGACCAAAGCACGGTTTGGGTTCTCACCAAGGCGACGCCAGGGGGACGTCTCCATTAGTCGGAGCGACTAATGTTGTCCACGACTGGGGAGACGTCTCCGCAACCTCTCTGCGGCGTTGCTGCGACCTCTCCTCAGTCTCCTTGGTCTCCAGCAGGTTGCGGTGACGTCGCGGAGACGTTGCAGAGAGGTCCCGGCGACGCCGCGGAGATGTCACGGAGACCTGCTGGAGACTGGAAAAAGTCTCCAGAAAAATCGAGCATGTTCAATTTTCCGGAAAATCCCTGGAGTCCTGGCTAATCTCCAGGAGACGTCGCAGGGACTCGAGTTGCCAGCAGGCCAGTGAGATAGGCCCTTAAGGCAGATAGCGTGTTGCCGTTAGTATTGCCTGGCACCCCTTTCAGTAAGAGAGAAAGAGAAGCAAAAGAAAGTCCCTTCAGAGACACCGAGTGTCCATGGATTCGCCTCCAGCGCTCCCACAGCCTCTGCAACCACACAGGCCCCTATTCAATCCATATCACTGAAATTTCTTTCTTGCTGCAAGAAAAATAAAGTGGCATTACAATAGTGCAGGGAGGCCTTTCTGTGGTGTCGGAGTAGTGTACTAAAGGTAGATTCAAGAGCCTCATGGCCAGTGGAAACACTGTTCTTGAAGATTAGGTGCTTGTCTTCAGCCTTTTGAACCTTCCCAAAGGTAACAGCAAGTAGAGATTGTGTCCAGGGTAATGGAGATCCTTTATGATATCTGCCTTCTTGGGGCAACACCTCATGTAGATGTCTAAAATGGATGGGAAGTCGAAGCCTGTGATGGATGAGCTGCTGCCTTCTCCATTCCTGGGCACTTGAATTACTGTGAGGAAGTGCAAGCAGGAGCAGTGAGGTAGTGGAGGGAGGGCTTCAACCCTGATTGTGTGCTTTCTTCTTTATTTATTGTTTAAAACCACTCTGTTCTCACTTTAGTTCCTCGCCAGTCTGTGTGGCCGTACAGAAAATGACCAGGGTACGGGTGGTGGACAACAGTTCCCTCGGCAACACTCCCTACCACAGGCCGCCCAAATGCATCCACGTGTACACCAAGAATGGCATAGGCAAAGTAGGGGACAAAATCTTGCTGGCCATCAAAGGGCAGAAGAAGAAGGCATTGATTGTGGGTCACAAAATGCCTGGTCCTCGGATGACACCCAGATTCGACTCCAACAACGTGGTGCTCATCGAAGACAACGGAAACCCCACGGGGACACGCATCAAGGTGCCCATCCCCAGCAGCCTGCGGCGACTGGGTGGTGAATATTCAAAAGTACTAGCAATTGCTCAGAAATTTGTCTGATTGGGAGTCACAGATGCTCTCACTTTGAATGTCTCCTTTTCCAAAATTGGTTCAATTTCCATTTGTGTATTAAAAGTTATTAATGTTCTTACTGCCTATTCATTCACCAGCCTGTGGGGGGCTACAGTGAAGAAATGGTCTTTGAGTCACCCTTGAACCCTCTCCCTGATGGGTGGCAGGGTTTGCATGATGCTATTATAGCGCCAGAGACTCTGGTTCAAATCTGCCGCCATCTGTAAGGAGTTTATACATTTTTTCCTCTGGGTCCACTGGTTTCTTGATTGGTAGATTGATTGGGTGTAATTGGGCGACGTGGGTTTCAATGGCTGGAATAAGCTTCTACTGTGTTGTATTATTAAATTGAAAATACAGTGAAAACCCCTGGAATCTGACATCTACAGAGATTGCGGATGCCAGATGTGCAAATTTTCCGGTTGCCTGAGACTCACTCTTACAATGCCTAACTAATACACCCACATTAAAGATAAACAGTTTCAAGACAGTCCTGATTTTGATGCTCCTGTACTTCCTTCCTGATGGTAGTGGGCCAAAGGTACTGTATGTATGCTGGGCAGAAAGGGTCTTCTATAATTCTTTGAACCCTATTTAAGTAACGCTACTGGTGAGTTGTCAATAGAGGAAAGGGAGATAACAATAAGACAAGCAGGAATTGGTTAACCCAAGTGCCGTGTAATAAATACACAACTTCATGGGCCCTGTGGGTGTTCAGGGAATGCCTCTGGGATGGCAGCTCAGGGTACCTGCAGACCTGTGAATCACTGAAGCTAGTTGTGAAAGCTGTAGAAAGGTACGGAGGATCGGGGATGGGTGCATAGAATATGGAACTTTACCACACAGTAAAGGGACTTTAGCCTACAATGTGCTAACCTACATAAACCTGCTCAACAATCTGATCCTATCTCACACCCATAACTTTTCTTGCATCCATGTGGCCGTCTAAGAGTCTTTTGAATGTCCCTATTGTACCAGCCTCCACCACTGCCCCGACAGTGCATTCCAGGCACCTGCCACTCTGTGAAAGCTGCAGGGAGGGCAAGTGTCTGGCAAGAATCAGCGCTGCAGCTGCCTTACACAGCAGGTGTGCCGGGTCTGCTCCTGTTCCAGACACACACCAATGCGGCTGCAAACCCCAGCGGAGTGCCTAAAGACAGTCTATGTGTCAGGTGTGACGACACCAAGGGGTGTATAAATAGCCCTGAATGTTTCAGCTAGCATTTTGTGGTATTTGCTCCTTCTCACTTCTAACAGTTCATGGGGCTTAACCTCCCAGATCGAATGCTTTGTCACATTTGACTGGCTGTGATTGTAGTTCAATACACTGAAGTGCTGGAGCATCTCAGGGGGGGTCATAGCATCTCGGGGTGGGTCATAGCATCTCAGTGGGGGGGGGTCATAGCATCTCAAGGAGGTCATAGCATTTTAGGGGGGGTCATAGGATCTCAAGGAGGTCATAGCATCTCAGGGGGAGTCATAGCATCTCAGGGGGGGTCATAGCATCTCAGGGGGGGGTCATAGCATCTCAGGGGGGGTCATAGCATTTTGGGGGGTCATAGCATCTCAGGGGAGGTCATAGCATCTTGGGGGGGTGTCATAGCATCTTGGAGGGGTCGTACAGTGTTCTTTCTTGCAAAGGTACAGAATTGTACCCTTCGCCTATCCGTTGCTATGGTCATCATTCTATTGGGTCATCTCTGATGCTTCTACTTCTCAACAGTGGGTGTTCTCAGGAGGGCAAGTGAGTCCATGGGCAGATCAGTCTCGATCTCCTGGACTGTCAGAGCAGGCTCGATGGGCCAGAGGGCTGGCTCCTGTTTCTTGTGTTATTCAGAAGGATGGTGAGAGAATGAAAGAAAGTAGGTAATATGAGATAAATTTGCTACTTCTTGGAAGCTTCATACAAGGGAGGGAATTGCCAGAGAACCCTACTTCAGTCTCAAACTTTCTCTCTCAAATGGGACGAGTTAGTTTGGGTAGACAACCCCAACCAAGCAATTTTCCCTTGCAACTGCTGCAACCGTGCCTGCCTGTCCCGCATCGGACTTGTCAGTCACCAACGAGCCTGCAGCAGACGTGGATATACCCCTCCATAAATCTTTGTCCGCAAAGCCAAGCCAAAGAAGAAAAAATTGGGTGGAAGGGACTGTTTCCGTGCTGAATGACTCGGTGACTATAGCACACGCTGATGCAGTCACCCACAGCAGACTCCTGATGATAATGGGTTTCTGATTTCAGATTTATTGTCAGAGTACATGCGTGCAATCTTGAGTTCTTTTTTCATGAAGGCCAGGCCAGAGTTACCAATAACACATAGAAAATGCAAAAAGACTGTACATAGCGTATACATATAAACAAATAAAAAACTGCAAACAGATAATGAATATAAACATATGCAGTGTACAATGTACTTACGCACTGAAATTCTTACTTGCTGCAGCTGAACAAGTACTTTGTAATGTTACAAGTCCAGAGGACTCCAAAACCCAGCAGCATTAGAAATTCACCAAGACAATAGTTACTTAAACAGAAGTTGCTTTTAATTTTCTTTAAACATAATAACAAGATCAAACTTTAACATTACTATTAACTTAACATAACTTAACTCTCTTTTAATTCTAAGTGCACGTGTTCTTTGTTTCACAATTCAGTCATTCACTTCTCCAGTTTACCGGTATCAGGCAATTCTTATACTGTGGACAGAATTTAACATTTATGAATCTTCACCAGGCTCTGGTGTTTAAAGTTAAATGGCTACAGCTCAGAAAAGTTCTTGTTGGTTTCATAGAGAAATTTGTTCCTTGTTGGACACAAACAAACTGATTTCCACCAATCAGTCACTTCAGTGTCTTGCCGAAGAAACTTGCCCCATCATGAGTTTCCAAATGATAAACTACTCTTCTTCCAGGTCACCACAGAATTCCTCCTGTTTCCCTTATTTCAGGAGAAACACTCCAGCCAGCCATCTCCTCTTGTAAGGGCCACAAGGATTTTGAACAGGCTTAACTCAGAACTCACAACCCGTCTTCAAAATGGGGTTTTCAACAAGCCTGCCAGCTTGCCATTTTTCAGCCTCAACTGCTACTGTAAAACTCCCTTCTCTCTCTCTCTCTCTCGCTCTCTCCCTCTCTCTCACTCAGAGAAGAATCCTGTTTGTTTTTTTTTCCTGTCTTTGCTTGTGAAAACTAAAAACCTCTCCCAAGGCTCCAATCCCAATCTTTGAAAGATCTTACCAGTATTTCTGAGCCTGGACTTTATTGCCCATAAACAATAGATCAGCATTCTTCATGGCTTCTGCAAACCAAACTGGAACATCAACATCTAGCTTCAGCAAAGCTCTTTTATTTTAAATGAGATCTCTTTTGTGAAGTGTTACTCTGTTTGTGAAGTGACCTACACTAAACCCCCCACAATCTATCTCTTTCAAAGACACATTTATCTATAGCCATACTAATATAACCCGTAACAGTAAGTAAAGACAACCGAAGCAGCACAGTTAGCTTAGCAGTTAGTGAAATGCTGTTACAGCACCAGCAATTAGGACCAGGGTTCGAATTCCGCTCTCTCTGTTAGGAGTTTGTATGTTCTCTCTGTATCTACGTGGGTTTTCCCCAGGGGCTCTGGTTTCCTCCCACCCTTAAAACAATGTACCAGGCATTCTAGGTCAATTGGGCGTAATTTGGCGGCACGGGCTTGTGGACTGAAAGGGCCTGTTACCGTGCTGTATGTATGTCTAAATTTTTAAAAAATTAAAAAATTTAAAATAGTATAAATTAAATTTAACATAATAAATACAAAAGATATCTGCACCTACCATAGTGCAAGAAAAAAAGTTATAATAGTACAAGAGACTCCTTTTTGCGGTGTTGGACCAGTCCCTAATTGGTGTAACAAGGGCAGGTTCAAGAGCCTGATAGCTATTGGAAACTGACTATTCTTGAACCTAGAGGTGGTGGTCTTCAGGGTTCTGGACCTTCTGCCCAAAGAGAGCAGAGAGAAATGGTTGTGACCAGGGTAATGAGGGTCCTTTATGACATTGGCTGCCTTCTTGAGGTAGCGCCTGATATAGATGTCTTCAAAGCCAAGTTCACAACTATGTTTCGGCTCTGAATTGAGAGAATATTCACCACTGCACTTTGGCTGATGTTTTCCCTCTCATGAAATGTGGAATTATCAGCTTTCAAGACTTTTGTCAGAGGCTGCTTTCAATTTTTATCTCCAGCCCTCAGCTTTGTCCTCTCGTGGATCACATGACATTCATTAAAAGTGGAATGTGCCACCTGACATTTTCTGACTTTGCATACTGATGAGATATCCTCTGGTTTATTAGAAATTCAGTGCATGCCCAGTAGGTCTATTTTAAGTTTGTTTATTTTTCACAGAATACCTTGGACAGTGAAGAGGGTTCTAGATTGTTGGCTGTGTTCTGACCTGGAGTAGAGCAGCTCCTGTTCCACACTGTCCCACCCAGTCTGCTTTTGATGGTGCCCCTGTGGAAGTGGTTGAGGGGACGGGGGGTGGGGGGGGGGGGTGGTGGGATGTGCCAAACTACCTTAGTAGAGATGTTGGTGCATTTTCTTGACTGTCACATCAGCATGTTTGTTACAGGTCAGGACACTGGAAATATTTATTCCTAAGAACTTGAAGCGATCTATTCTTTCCACGTTAGGACTATTGATGTGGACAGGGCTGTGGTCTTTGCACCCTCTCCTGAATGCTCTTTTGTCTAATTGGTGAAGAGAGAGTGGTTTCAGACTCTAGGGGAGCAGCAGACTGGCGCAGGGCACCAGAAATGAGAACACCCACCATTGAGAAGTAGAAGCATCGGAGATGACCCAATAGAATGGTGACCATAGCAATGGATCGGCGAAGGGCACATCAGCTGAAGGTCCCACACAGGCTGCGGGTAGTGAGGCAACACGGTCCAAGGACTCGGAGACTGCAGGCTACCGGCGACGCAGTCGAAAGGCCCACACAGGCTGCGGGCTGCTGGAGACTGGCTCATGGGAACCAATGATTGGAACTGGAATTTGAGAGGGTGCTGAGGGCAAGAAGGGCTCCCAAAAGGCTTTAGGAACTGATCGTATTGGAGGTCTGGATCCAGAGCTCAGGATGCCGAAAATTTGAATAGGTGTCTGTGCGGCTGTGGGAGGTGAATCCACGGACACTCTGTGTCTGTGAAGGGACTCTCTTTCACTTCTCTTTCTCCTATTAAAGGTGCCGGGCAATGCTCATGGCAACTCTTTGCCTTATGGCAGACAAAGGTTGGAGTGTGATATGTATATTACATTTTTAATGTATTATTATGTGGACCTTAGTTATCTTGGCACCATGCCACAAGACTTTCACTCTTCTGTATTCTGTCTCATCATTATTTGATACCCAGCCCCCTACTGTGATGTTGTCGGCAAGTTTGAGGATTGAGTTGGGAACGGTCTTTGGCTGTACAGTGGTGGGTGCACATTTAATTCTTTTTCTTTCTTTCTTTTTCAATCTTTTTATTAACATTTCATAATATACACACCTTAGGGAGAATAGAAATAACACAATTAATAACAGTCTGTCCAAGTCTACATAGTATGAGGATCATATGTAAATTCCAAAGAGTGGAAATATGGCCTCGTAGGTAGCTGCTATGAGCTATGGCTCTGCAGAGCCTATAGCACAGGAGAAGTTATAGCTGTATGCAGGTTAGCTTGGAAGGAGCAGGCTGTTCCCCAGAAAGAACAACACAAACCCCAGTTGGGTGTAGTTAACACTGAGCTTCATTGGGCTCACAGGCCTGCTTTTACTCTCAAGCTGAGGGGTGTGGTCAAAGCCCCCTCAGCGCTGATTGGTGCACTTGCGATCCGCTTTCCTAGATAGGCTCCTTTAGTGGCCAATTGGAGGGCAGCGCCGCGGGGCTCGTGCAGCCTGCCGGATCGTCACGTTTGTCCTTCATTTTCTGAGGCGCCCCAAGGGGGCTACAAGGGTCCGCCACAACCTATTAGAAATAATTCTCCTAACAAAGAAAACAGAAATAAATAAATAATTATAATCTATATTAAAAAAACAACTAATCTACTAAAAAAATACATAATAAAATAAAATAAAAATAACTGAGCGGCCTATCCTGAGAATCTGTGGAATAGTTTAAAACATATCTCCAGTCCACACCTGCATATAACAAAAACAGCAAGAATTATATTACATCTGCAAAGGAAGAGTTAATTCATAGAATAACACAAGTTATATCCCATGAAAGTCATCAATAAATGGTTTCCGTGTTTATTCAAATTTAAACGTTGTATCTAAATTACGACTTCTGATTTTTTTCTAAATTTGAGAAAGACGTGTAACGTGATAAAGTCATAAAAATAATTTAGGAGAATCTGAGTCTTTCCATTGAAGTAAAATGGCTCTTCCAGCTAATAGTGTAGAAAAAGCTATAACTCGATCTGCAGAAGTAGAAAAACAACCTACATGTGTAATTCCAAAAGACCAGTCAAGGGGTGAGATTGTAACTGAATAACCAGTATCATTGATAGAGTTTTAGAAATATATTTCTAATATGTTTCTAACACATATGACCAAAACATATGAAGCCACAACAGTTTGCATCTATCACATGTAGAGCTCGTATTAGGAAAGATGCGAGCTAGTTTATCTTTAGACATACAAGCTCTATGAACTAATTTAAACTGTATTAAAGAATGATGATGTGTTTACTAGTCATTCTTCCCCATGTTACAGGAGATGATGTTAGTTGAAGTCCCAATTCCTGTGTTTGTTGAATCTTATCCATGGGGACTGATCTCAAATTTAACATGAGTATAAACAGTACCAATGAAACCCTTCGGAAAGGGGTTTAACCAGAATAAAATGTCAAGTAAATATGGTTGTTGTAATGTAATCCTCCAAATAAGGAAGGTTCAGTCAAGAGTAGATGGTGTAAAAAAGATAATTCAAATAGATAATATTAGCCCTGGTGCATCATGGGTGAAGATATTGAGGGTGGTGCGGGGTGATTGGTAACGGTGTCTGGAACCCCTAAGGGTGCCAGGTCCCTAACAGAGACCGTGTTCTCGTGCTCATCAGGATGCGGCAGAAAGGTGTATTGGGGGTTGGCGTAGAGGAGGTGGACCCTTTCGACCTATGGTTCCTCACGTGCTTCCCGAGTAGGAGCGGCCCTGGGGATGTCAGCCATGCCGGCTGCGTGGTCCCTGTCACAGACTTTCTATGGAAGGAAAACATTCTTTCACCTGGAGTGGCTTGGTGGCGGTACATAGGAGTCATCTGATCGAGTGGAATGCCTCGCGGAGGACATCTTACCAGTGGGAGACTGGAAGGCCTCTCAACTGCAGAGGTAGGAGGATGGCCTTCCAGATGGTGGTGTTCTCCCTTTCCACCTACCTGTTTGCTCAGAGGTTGTAGCTGGTGGTTCTGCTTGTGGCGATGCCTCTGGCCAGCGGGTACTGGCGCAGCTCATCATTCATAAAAGAGTGCCCCCAGTCGCTATGGATATAATAGGGGAACCTAAACAGAGTGAAGAGATTGCATAGGGCTTTGATGACTGTGGCAGTTCTCGTGTCCGGGCAAGGGATGGCGAATGGGAAACATGAGAACTCATCGATGATGTTGAGGAAATACATGTTGTGGTCAGAGGAAGGGAGGGGTCCTTTGAAATCGATGCTCAGGCGTTTGAAGGGGCGGGTGGTCTTTATCAGGTGCAATAGAAGTGTTGTTTGCACTCGCGCAGACCTGGCAGTTCCTGGACATAGTCCTGATCTCCTTGATGGAGTAAAGCAGATTGTGGGTTTCGATAAAATGGAAGAATGATTCCAGGGTGGCAGAGATCATTGTGGAGGTTTGCAAGTGGTCTACTTCTGTGCTGGCACGCGTTCTGTGGGATAGAGCATCTGGGGGCTCATTGAGTTTCCTGGGCCAGTACAAGATATCATATTGAGTGTGGAAAGATCAATTCTTGTCATTTTTAAAATTTTTTTTTTATTTTTCACACTATAAACCACATTGATCATGATACATACATTTTTCTTTTCAAATATATACAGTGTCGTTTTCTTCTCCCCCCCTCTTCCCATCCCACCCTCCCTACCTCCCCTCCCATTCATTTAAAGTACAGAATCTAAGATACATTAAACCCGTCAAACAATGTTGTCACTCAATAAAAATAAACAAGAAATTCCACTGAGTCAATTCTTTTAATTTCCTTCTCCTTCTGTCATTTTAGGTGGTAGATGTACCCGGTAGGTTTTCTCTATTGTGTTTCATGTATGGCTCCCATATTTGTTCAAATATTGTAATATTATTTTTTTACCTCACTGCTGGCTGTTGAACATGAAAGCTGCCGCCCTTTGGTCAGTCAGCAAGGTAAATAGTTTGCTGGCTAGGTAGTGTCTCCAGTGCCCTTCTGCCTTGACAATGCCTTGGGCCTCCTTCTCAACAGAGAAGTGCTGAATTTCAGGGCCATGGAGGGCATGGGTAAAGTGTAGCAGCCAGAGCGAAGTCGGATGTATCGGTTTCCACCTGGAACGGGATGGATTCATCCACAGGGTGCATCATAGCCTTGGCAACGTCTGCCTTGATGTGGCTGAAAGCTGCACGAGCCTCTGGTGCCGGGAGCAAGGAGGTAGATTTAAAGAGGGGGCAAGCCTTGTCTGCATAATTGGGGACCCACTGGGCATAGTAGAAAAGTAAGCCCAGGCACCTTTTCAGGGATTTGACGCTGTGGGGGAGGGGGAGTTCCAAAAGTTGGCTCATGTCGGGGCCATCAACTCTTTTCTCCACAACACAGCCAAGGACGGGAAGCCAGTTGTGCGAAATATGCATTTAGCTTTATATGTGAGGTTAAGGAGTTTGGCGGCTGGAGAAATCTTTGGAGGTTGGTGTCATGGTTCTGCAGGTCATGGCCACAAATAGTGATGTTGTCCAGATATGGAAATGTTGCCTGCACCTCAAACTGGTCTACAATTTGGTCCATCTCCCACTGGAAGACTGAAACTCCACTGGTGACGCCGAAGGGAGCCTTCAGGAAATGGTAGAGGCGGCTGTCCTATTCAAAACCAGTGTATTGATGGGCTTCCGGGTGGGTGGAGAGCTGGTGGTACACTGACTTTAGGTCGATGGTGGAGAAAACCTGATATTGAGTGATTTGCTTTACCATATCGGATATGTGGGGAAGAGCGTACGTGTCCAGCTGCGTGTATCTGTTAATGGTGTGACTAACCTGTTTTTCTCCCCCTTCCTCACCACCTCCACTTGGGCTCTACAGGGGCTGGTACTGGCTTCAATGATCCCCTCATTCAGTAGCCGCTGCACCTTCGACCTAATAAGGGCCCTGTCCCCGGCACTGTATCACCTTCTTTTGGTGGCGATGGGTTTGCAGTCAGGGATGAGGTTAGTGAACAGTGGTGGGGGGTGGATCTTGAGGGTTGAGAGGCCGCAGGTCATGCTCCATGGGGAATCTTCGGGTTGCTGGCTGGAAACGGTGGGAGGAGAGGCCGGGGGGTTTTGCCGATGGAGTGCAGTGAGTGATTTAAGAACTGTTGGTTACAGACCGGGGAGGGGGGAGTTAGGGCCCATCGTTCTCTATCATCACAGTTTTAAGGTGGCATTGGAAGTCCAGTCCCTGTAGCAAGGCAATGCATAGCTGTGACATCACCAGGAGGTTATCTGTAATCTGTGCCCCACGCGGTCACTATGCAGTAGTCATGGACATCAGCCATATGAAACTTCGAGGCCAACGAGACTTTATGACTCACTGGCCTAACCGTGAGGGAGTAGCGCTGAACAGTGTCCAGATGGATGAAAATTTCCGCACTTCCACTATTGAATAGGCAGCTCATCACGTGGTTGTTTACCTAGATATCCAACATCGATTTGGTGAGTTGGTGAGGACTTCCTTGATCCAACGTGATAGAGGCCAGTGCCGGGGAGGGGGGAGTTAGGGCCCATCGTTCTCTATCATCACAGTTTTAAGGTGGCATTGGAAGTCCAGTCCCTGTAGCAAGGCAATGCATAGCTGTGACATCACCAGGAGGTTATCTGTAATCTGTGCCCCACGCGGTCACTATGCAGTAGTCATGGACATCAGCCATATGAAACTTCGAGGCCAACGAGACTTTATGACTCACTGGCCTAACCGTGAGGGAGTAGCGCTGAACAGTGTCCAGATGGATGAAAATTTCCGCACTTCCACTATTGAATAGGCAGCTCATCACGTGGTTGTTTACCTAGATATCCAACATCGATTTGGTGAGTTGGTGAGGACTTCCTTGATCCAACGTGATAGAGGCCAGTGTTGGGTCGCTGTCTGTAACTGCAGTGGAAAGTTCATCGCAAGATGGCACCTCCATGGCTCATACACAGCAGTGCGGGTGTCGAAGATGGCAGCCCCCGCCATCCTCACACAGAGCTGCTGGGTTGGGGTGACTTAGACTTACACACTTTCGTGTAATGCCCTTTCTTCCCGCAGTAGGAGCAGACGGCATCTTTCACTGGGCAGCATTTCCTCGGGTGCTTGCTCAGGCCACAGGTGTTCATAGAGTACAGTGGCCCTGGTTGGGTCGCTGGCGGCCGTGCCGGTGGCAGCGCGACCCAAGATGGCGGCGCTCAGGGCAACCACGAGGCAGCTGCATGGCCAAGTAGGCTTCCACATTCTGGAGGGACACCTCCAGTGTGCCTTCCATTTCAATTGCCCTCCACAAATTGAGCTCACCTTGCTCCAACAGTCTCTGATAGATGTAGTTTGACCTGATGCCTGTGACATACGCATCTCTAATCAGGTTCTCCACATCCATCACGGCCTTGCAGTCACAGGCCCGTCTGAGAGTTTGTAGGGCCTGGAGATACTCAGTGCTCGATTCCCTGAGTCACTGTTTTTGGGTGACCAGGAAGTGTCTGGTGTAGACTTTGTTTACCTTCCTCAGAATGCCCTTTCAGAATGTCCATTGTCTCCGGGTGTGATGCGGTGCCCGTGATCATTGAGTACATCAGGGAATGTAGTCATTGCAGCTTGTCGTTCTCTGATAGAATGATGGCAGATGATGTCTGCAGGAGCGCTTCGAAGCAACGCAGCCAGAATTCGAAGTTGGTGAAGGCTTCAGGTGATTGAGGGCCAATTTCCAACCTCTCCAGCTTCAGGATCTGCTCCATGGTCAAAATGTATTGTGAATAAAATTGATGCATCATCAATAACTCCAAAAGACTGGAAATTATGTAGAATGATAGGCTTTTATTCACAATAGAATGGAGGTACGTCCATGCTGGTCGACTGTCCTGAACTGGGCGGGGTCTTTGGAACAGTCACCTTTATTCAGGAGTCTGTGGTACAGTCAGCCAATGGACATACCCAGACAGTTAAGTATACAAACAGTGGTTTACCACACACCCATTTCAACTCCACACCCTATTCCATTGCTGACATCTGTCCACGGTCTCATTCACTGCCAGACTGAAACCACCTGCAAATTGGAGGAACACCACCTCATTTTCAGTCTGGGCACCCTCCAACGAGATGGCATTAACACCGACCTCCAGTTTCCATTGCTCCCACCCCCCCATCTATTCCTATATCTCCTTTCCTCCAGTTCTCTCTCTCCCTTTCTCTCACATCTCTGTCTCCTTTCCCCCAGCTCAGCTTTCACAGAGCCAATTGTTTCTCACCTTTCTCCTATGTCCCATCCATATCCAATTAATACTTTTTGTCTGTTGGTCTGTACTCCTCTCCCTGCCCATTCTTCCCTGGAAGAACTCGGGGCCCCAAAGGTCGGTTCTATACCTTTACGTCCCATGGACGCTGCAAGGCCGGCTGAGATCCCCCAGCACTTCTGTGTTTTTACTACAATCACAGGGTCTGCAGACTTTTGTGTTTCACCCCATTTACAATTAACCTACAGGCCCGCATGTCTTTAGGATGTGGGACGAATTTGTCGCTGTGTTTAAAAAAAAAACAGATTTCCTCCCACAATCCAGGAAACAAGAGAAATCTTGGATGAATGACATCAGCACATCTGCTCCAACATTACCATTATCTGGGGCATAGAACATAGAACCATGAAGACTACAGCACAGAAATAGGCCACTTGGCCCTTCTAGTCAGCGCCAAACTATTTTTCTGCCCAATCCCACTGACCTGCACCCAGTCTAGATCCCTTCATGCCCTCTCCTATGTACCTGTGTAAATTTTTCTTGAATGTCAACACTACAGCACGGTTCAGGCCCTTCAGCCCATCATGTTGTGCTGACCTATGTAAATATACTCCATAGCAATCCAACCCTTCCCTACTTCATACCCATGACCCTCTATTTTTCTTGTATCCATGTGAGACTTTGAATGTCCCTATTGTACCAACTTCCATCATGACTCCTGGCAATGCATTCCAGGTACCCACCACTCTGTTTAAAAAAAACTTACCTCTGATGTCTCCACTAAACTTTCCTCCCCTCACCTTAAACAGATGTCCTCTGGTATTTGCTATTTTTGTCCTGGGAAAAAAGTGCTGGCCTTTCTCAGACCCTTATAATTTTATATACTGCTATTAAGTCACCTCTCATCCTTTGCTCCAAGGCAAAAGGCCCTAGATCTTTCAACCTCGCCTCATAAGACACGTTCTCCAATCCAGGCAACATCCTGGTAAATCTCTCCAATGCATCGACATCCTTCCTGCAATAAGGCAACCAGAACTGAATGCAGCACTTCCAAGAGTGGTCTTCACCAGAGTTTTTCCCCTATGATTGCCTGATTTCCCACAAAGAAATGTGTGGGTGGCTGAGCCAATCGGCTTTGGTAAATGGTTCCAAGTGAGTAGGATTTGGGGATGCCTTGATGGAGAAGTGGGGAGAATAAAACAGGTGAGGATAGGGTGAGAGTGTAAATGGAGAAAGCTAATGGCATGTTGGCATTAACTGTGAGAAACAGGGAGGTCTTACTGCAGTTATACAGGGGCTTAGTGAGCTAACACATTGAGGATTCCATGCAGATTGGTCTCCTGATTTCAGGAAGAACGTCCTTTCTATTGAGAGAGGGCAGCGAAGGTTTACCAGACTGATCCCTGGGATGACAGGACAGATGGATGAAGAAAGACCGGATGGACCAGGGTTACACTCCTTGGATTGTGGGAGGTTGAGAGGAGATCTCCTTGAGATGTTTAAAATTCTGACAGGACCAGATAGGTTAGATGTAGGAAGGATGTCGCCCATTGTTCGGGAAGTCCAGAACAAAGGGTCACAGTTGAAGGAGAATGGAGGAGCCATGTTGGACTGAGATGAGGAGAAACCTTTTCACTCAGAGAGTTGTCAATTCTCTGCCACAGAAAGTTGTTGGAAGCCAGTTCATTCGATGTATTCAACAGGGAGTTGGCTCTAATGGCTAAAGGGATCAAGGGGTGTGGAGAGGGAGCGGGAGTTGGGTACTGAGATCCCATGACCAGTGGTGACGCAGTCTCAAGTCCTTTTCCACGAATGATTCTGTGGAAGGTCAGCACAGGCTTTGTGGGCTGAAGGGCCTGTTTCCATCTCTGTATTACTGGAGCTATACAGTATGTGGGGGAATGTTGTTTCAATCAAAAGCCACTAGTGGGCACCAAAATGCTGTTAAAGTAAAGCACTGGAGATTCCAGGTTCTGGAGACAGTCCAGCACAGTGTGCAACAGATCTGTCACGCGCTCCACATTTGACATAATTGGAAGCCTCCCATCTTCCATCTGCTGGTACAACTCCACATGTGCCTGGCAGAATACACACCCCCTCCTACCTTCACACTGAAAGGAAACAGTCATGGAATTTTACAGTGTAGAAACAGGCCTTTTGTCCCTACTTGTTCATGCTAACCAAGGTCAATCCAAAGTAGTCTCGTTCGCTTGGGTATGGCCCATAGCCCTCAGAACCTCTTCGACCCATACACCTGTGTAAATGTCACATGCACCCGTGGAGTAGAGGGGGGGGGTGTGTGATGGCGTTGATGGAGGGGAGGGGGTGTATGATGGAGTTGATGGTCGGAGGGGGCTGTGTGATGAAGTCGATGGAGGGGAGGGGGTGTGATGGAGTCAATGGAAGGGGGTGTGTGATGGAGGGGAGGGGCGTGCAATGTCTTGAATCAATTCACAGCAGATTCGATGGGCTGAGTTCTGCTCCTTAGTCTTATGGTCTACCTGCCATCTCCACCTCAGCACCCCTCCTCCAGAACCCAAGTTAAAGTCACGAGACCTCTGGGACCTTGCACCCGAGGAAGTGCACAGTTTGCCTTTTGTTCTGGGGGTTGGCTCGGTGATGGAGAAAGAGATCAGGGCTCACAGCTCGCACCCTCCCACCAGTCCAGTCAAGGCCCTCTGAGAAGCAGCTTGTGCCACGCATGCCAGCTCTTCAACCTTCATTGGAAAATCAAACAACCTAGGTGGCAGGGCGATAACAGGTGCAGTGCACTGCCCAGATCTACTACCAATAGCTGCTTGGTGTGTCAAAGGGGTCACCCACATGGGTTGTCCTTCGTCATTGACGATGTGTGATTAATCACCTTTACATCACTCCCGACGGCCACTCAGACAATAGGGACAGCTCACACCACTATTTATCACTGTGCAAAGTCTGATACTCTCTAAATTTCACTCCACTTGCTGTTGCCAAGCCATGTGACTTCCTCACAAACAGCTCACGAATATTGTTACAATACAAAGGTTAACAAATCAAATAAATCTTCAGCAACAGGAAGGAAAGTATAAGACGTGACACCTTTCATGCACACAATCTGCAGAGATATCTGTAATCTGCAAGAGCAATTCATGTGGATTGTTTCAAAATACATCTATTGCAAAAGTAGGTCGCTGGTTGAGAATAATTCAAATCACATAATACGGGGTTGAGGTATGTGGGTAAAGGATGATGTGAGACACACTCATCCCCAGTCCCGGGGAAAGGATAATGTGTGATACTCTGCACTGGTCCTGGGGGGAAAGCCCCTTTTCCCCCTTAACCCATGTCCTCTGGCTTGTATTTCACCTACCCTCGTAACTTTATTGCTTTCTTCACAGTTCCATGGCTTCATTAACACATCGCTCCATCAGCCCAGGTTTACGTGTCACCACAGGGATATAGTAGGAGTAGGTAGGTTTATTGTCATATACATGAGTACAGTGGACAGATACACCTAAATCCTTCCTTGCTACAGCCACACAAGTATGCAAGATACACCAAATAAAACAATATACAGTACATGCCGGCTTATAGGACAACCCAACTTAAAAATGTCACCTCAGAAATCAGGGGTCGTCTTATACGCCAAGTATAAAATCCGGACCTTCACAGCTAACATCTTCCCGCCAGTCAGGCCCTAGGCCCACCTCATCATGTTGACAATCTGACTCACCCCCCCACACAGGTGACCCGGTCAGGCCCTAGGCACATCCACCATCTTCCTCGCATTGACAACCCGGCTGACTCCCATGCAAGTGCCCCAGTCAGGTTACTCCACCACCTTCTTTGCTCACCTCCATGCAAATGGCGACAGCAAAAAGAAAGGAAGCTCACAATTTTCAACTCTGTCATTTTGCAGAAGAGGTGAAAATACTCCAAAGATTTTGTAAGTAAGCCCTGCACCCGCATTGAGGGACATTGCCCGTTAAGCAGAGCAAACCACGGTCTGAGTAAGTCAAATCTTGCACGTGTCCTGTTAGTTGTCAATGAAGTCTCGGTGCTCCCCCGTGGGGTCCATCTGCCCAGTCCAACTGCTGTCGGCTCTGTATGGGCTTTAAACATCCTGTTACAGTGGTTTATTTTAAAATACGCTAATAAAATTTAAATATTTACAGGGTAATTTAGTATTAAAATATTGTGATTGACTTTTAACAACATCCACTGATCAGCGGTAATTGCCAGATTTTATTTTGGCGGGGGTGAGGGGGTTTCATCACATACAAAAGGTATCACTCAAAACCGACATTTTAGGTAGAAATTCAGGTTGTCCTATACAGAGTTATCCTATACACCAGCATATACAGCACATTAGATTAGCACAATATTGCTATGGGCAGAAAAAATAAATAAATATTCACCTTTTCCATTCAAAAAGAGTGATGTTTCATTGGCGTAGATACAGGAGTTTTTGGTTGCCCTTTGGGTAGTAGCCAGACACAATTCCAATGCCATCTACAAGTTTGCCCATGACACCACAGTTGTCGGCAGAATCACAAATGGCAATGAGGAAGGGTTCAGGAGGGAGATGGATCAGCTCATTGAGTGGTGTTATGACGACAACCTTGTGCTCAACGTCAGCAAAATCAAGGAGATGATTGGGGGTACACGACCCAGTCCTCATCCAGGGCTCAGTAGTGGAGAGGATCAAGAACCTCAAATTTCCGGGTGTCACCCTCTCCGAGGATCTGTCCTGAAGTCTCCATATCGATGCAATCACAAAGAAGGTGTATGTGAGGTGTATGGGGAGACGCTTGAAAACTACAGGTGTTTCTTGGCTGGTTGCATCACTGTTCAGGACAAGAATAAACTTTAGAGGGTTGTTAACTCGGCCTGCCACATCACAGGCACCAGACTTCATCAAGGACATCTACATGAGGTGGTTTCTTAAGGAAGCAGCCCCTATCCTCAAAGACACCCCACCATCCAGGCCATGCCCTCTTCGCTCTGCTACCATCAGGAGAAAGGTACAGGAGCTTGAAGACGAGCACTCAGGATCTAATGGATATCCGGATCCAGAAGCAGGGGGTTATGAGTAAATTGTTGGGACTGAGGGCTGATAAATCCCCAGGGCCTGATGGGCTGCATCCTAGGGTGCTTAAAGAGGTGGCTATGGAAATTGTGGAGGCACTGGTCGACATTTTCCAAAGTTCCATAGATTCCGGGGAGGTCCCTGAAGATTGGAGAGTGGCTGATGTGGTGCCGCTTTTTAAGAATGGAGGGAGGGAGAAAATGGGGAATTATAGACCGGTTAGCCTGACATCAGTGGTGGGGAAGATATTGGAGTCCATCATAAAAGGAGAACTAGCAGAACACTTAGTCAGTAATAATAGTATAAGGGCTAGTCAGCATGGATTCCTTAAGGGTAAGTCATGCTTGAGTAACCTTCTGGAATTTTTTGAGGATGTGACAAAGAGGGTGGACTCGGGAGAGCCAGTGGATGTGGTGTATTTGGACTTCCAGAAGCCTTTGATAAGGTACCGCACGGGAGTCTAGTGGGCAAGATCAGGGAGCATGGTATTGGAGGTAA
This sequence comes from Narcine bancroftii, assembly GCF_036971445.1. Classification (NCBI taxonomy): domain Eukaryota; kingdom Metazoa; phylum Chordata; class Chondrichthyes; order Torpediniformes; family Narcinidae; genus Narcine; species Narcine bancroftii. Next base: position 241,833,637 of record NC_091474.1, on the reverse strand, counting down.
GGTGCTGACATGGATAGGAAATTGGTTAAGAGATAGGAAACAAAGGGTTGGAGTGAATGGGTCTTTTTCAGAATGGCAGGATGTGACGAGTGGAGTGCCGCAGGGATCGGTGTTGGGTCCTCAGTTGTTTGTAGTTTATGTTGATGATTTGGATAAGGGGATTGTGAATAACATGAGCAAATTTGCAGATGACACTAAACTGGGTGGTGGTGTGGGGTGTGAGGAGGATGTCAGGAAAATGCAGAGGGACTTGGACAGGCTGGAGGAGTGGGCGGCTAAATGGAAGATGAATTTCAATGTGAACAAATGTGAGGTTATTCATTTTGGGGGAAGTAATAGGAAAGCTGAGTATTATTTAAATGAAGACAAGCTAGGGAGTGGGGAAGTGCAAATGGATCTGGGTGTACTTGTTCACCGGTCACTGAAGGCTAGCATGCAGGTTCAGAAAACTGTGAAGAAGGCAAATGGAATGTTGGCTTTCATAAAGAGGGGATTGGAGTATAGGAACAGAGACGCCCTTCTGCAGTTATGCAGGGCCCTGGTGAGACCCCACCTGGAGTATTGCGTCCAGTTCTGGTCTCCAAACTTGAGGAAGGACATACTAGCTATAGAGGGTGTGCAGCGCAGATTTACAAGGTTAGTTCCAGGGATGGCAGGGTTGTCATATGCAGCAAGGCTAGAAAAACTGAACTTGTATCCATTGGAGTTTAGAAGGATGAGTGGGGACATGATTGAGGTATACAAAATCATCAGGAGGATAGACAGGGTGAAGTCTGATTACTTGTTCCCAATGATGGGGGAGACGAGGACTAGAGGGCATAGTTTAAGAATACAGGGTAGGCCCTTTAGGACGGAGATGAGAAAGCATTTTTTTACCCAGAGAAGTGTGAATCTGTGGAATGCTCTGCCACAGAGGGTGGAGGAGGCGGATTCGCTGACTATGTTCAAAAGAGAGTTAGATAAGACTCTTGTGGGTAATGGAGTTAAGGGTTATGGGGATAAGGCTGGAAAGGGGTACTAATGGTAATGATCAGCCATGATCTAAAATGGCGGTGCTGACCCGACGGGCCAAATGGCCTACTCCAGCTCCTATTGTCTATTGTCTATTGTCTTCGCTGCTGCCATCAGGTTCCTGAATGATCAATGAACCAAAGATTTACTTTGACTTTTCGTGCAGTATTTTTATTTATTGTGGTAAGCTGGTTTATAAGAGTGGTTTGCCCTGTGATGCTGCCACAAGACAACAAATTTTGTGACTTGTTCATGACAATAAATTCTGATATTGATCTGATTCTGACAGACGTTGAGTAATTTTGTTGAAATTGAGGTACTGGCTGCAGAAAATAAGTTTCATCGGATGAAAGAGCCAAAGTAGGCCATTCTGCCCATTAATTCTTTTCCAGCATTCCATTAGATCGTGGATGATTAGATTGTCTGCCCCATTTTCCTGACTTCCCTGCAGGCCATTTATCTTGCCTTTGACTATTTTCAACCATTTAGCCTCTGAATCTCTTGTGACACAGAACATTTCAAAGAATTTCAACCATTTGAGAGCTGAAATTTCTACATTAATTTCCATTTCAAGTGGGCAAACCATTCAATCATTCTTTCAAACTTGTATTGTTCTATGGGAGGGCCAATCAGTTGGAGAACTCATGATTCGTCCGAATTAAAGGGTTGCCAGCAAACCCCACGTCTACACTCTGAGACATCCACGTGAGATGCTGCCTCAAGAAGGAAGGATCCCCATCACCCTGGTCACAATCTCTTCTCACTGCTACCTTCAGGCAGGGTTGCCAGAGGTCATCGGTTGAAGGTGAGGGGCTGGAAGTTTAGGGGAGTCGTCAGAAATAAGTTTTTTTTTACACCGAGAGTAGTGGGTGATTGGAATGCACTGCCAGGGGTGGTGGTGGAGGCTGGTACAATTGGCACATTTAGAAGACTCTTAGACAGGCACATGGATGTAAGAAAAATAGAGGATTATGGGTGCGAGGTGGGGACGTTTAGTTTGATGAGTGGGCTTGTATAGGTCAGCACAACATCATGGCTATGCTAGGCTAATATAGATGTAACATGATGTTCCAATTCTTGTATTCATTGCCCTGACCGATAAAGGCAAGTGTGCCAAATGGCTTTTTCACCACCCTGACTATCTATAGTGCCACAGCCAAGTCATTGAGGCGTACAGCGTGGAAACAGGCCCCTTGGGCCAACTTGCCTGCATCGACCAAGGCAGGTATTAACGAAACTCAAAATCATTCAGAGTCCACACAAAGGAGCTGTACACCAAGGCTGATCGACCAGATACCTTTGATCCACTGCATATACCTGTGGGCGATTGAAAACTTGGCTATAATGGGTGACGCAGCTCATAGAGTGACTGCCTCCACGTCAGAGACGTGGGTTTCATCCTGGCCTGGGGCCCTCTCTTAGAGTCAGAGCCGCACAGCGGGGAAACAGACCCCTCGGCCTGTCTTGCCCACACTGACCAAACTCTTCCACCCGCACTAGTCCCACCTTCCAGCGTTTGGCCCATATCCCCTCTAAACTAATTCTATCCCTGTATCCATCCTTATTATTCTTAAACATTGCAATATTACCTGCCTCCACCACCTTCTCCGGCCACCCGTTTCGCACACCCATTGCCCTCTGTGTAAAAAGGTTACCCCTTAGGTCCCTGTTAAGTCTCTCCACCCCCCCCCCCCCCGCCCCCACCACTTTAAACCTGTGTCCTCTGGTTACTGATTCTGAGCAAAAGACTCTGCGTTTTCCCAATCTGTTCCTTTCCTGCTTTTGTGCACCTCCATGAGATCACCCCTCATCCTCCTGCGCTCCAAGGAATAAAGCCCTGGCCTGCTCCACCTCTTCCTATAACTCAGGTCCCCCGAGTCCTGTCAACATCCTCTCTGCACCTTTTCACCCCCCTCTGACAACATCTTTCAGTTCAGTTCAGCTCAAATTTGTCATCCAATGGTACCAGAACCAACCCGATGAAACTGTGTTCTCTGGTCCAGACCAGTGCAAAACATACATGCAGGCAAACTATATTTATGCACAGTATGTACGTACATATATTAAAATAAATATTATTAATAAATAGTAGAGTCATAGAGAGTTGTTTTAGCAGGTCATTCAGCACTGCCCGTGGGAAGAAGCTGTTCCTCAGCCCGCTGGTGCCGGCTCTGATCCTCTTGAATCTCTTCCCCGACAGGAGCAGTTGAAAAATGCTACGTGCAGGGTGGGAGGGGCACTCCCTGATTTTACCAGTGTTTGTTGAACAATGACCCCATTAATTAGGCTGGTGTTGGGGGGGTGGTGTGTAAACCCAAGTGATCCTTTCAGGTCCTGTGGATTGTCCTCCGATCTGAAGCTCTGCAACAGCTGTACCACACAGTGATGCAGCCGGCCTGGACGCTCTCAATAGAGCTCCTGTAGAAGGTTGACATAATGGTTGCCAATAGCCTTGTCCACTTCAGTTTTCTCAGGAAGCACAGTCACAGTCACGCCTTCTTGACAAGTGAGATGTTATGTGACTAGGATAGGCTACTTGTTAAGTGAACTCTGAGGAACTTGGTGTTCCCTCTCCAATACCAAGCTATGTGTAGTGGAGCATTGTCATCCTTCAGGATGAATGTCATCATTCAGGTTCTCCTGAAACCCACAATCACCAATCATCTCTTGTCTCATCAGGTTGTTATTCTCGCACCATTTCATGAGATTTTCCACCTATGTATTGTGTGTGGAGGAACCATGGCCTCCCTGCCTGTCTGGAATGCATGTTATTGTCAGTGGTCACTGTCTGAAACTTATTCAGAAGTCACATCACCTGTCAATCAAGGTTGGACTCCGGCCACCTATTAGTGCACACCTTGCCGTTGGCTAATTTAAATCACCTAGGGCCATTATTGGCTAGAAGCACTGTATTAAACATCGATGCACAGCACATTAATTCTCACTGCCTCGTGGTCCAAGCCCCGGACACAACTCCACGCAGGTCACTACTGAGGACATCGCTGTGTCGCGAATAAGGTGTGCACTACACTGAAGCTGAACCGTTAGTACTGTGATAGGTCAGTACTTGCAGAGAGCCACAATCCCGTTTGTCAGGGAACCAGGAGTGTGCAAGAGTCCCTGATTGTAGTGTGTGAGCAGGTCAAGTATAGGTTTACCATTGTCGGAGTCAAACCGAAGTCTGAGGTGAATGTCTATATCGTCGCTTAAGTGAAATAGCTCTCCCCGTGTATTAATTAAAGTCATGTGTGATTGTGACACGTGTCCAGACTCGTCTCTCTGTGAACCCACCCAACTTGATACTCTTCCCAACATAACATGTACTTCTCACATTTCCTACCTTCCTCACCATTTCCTTTGGCATGGTGACCAAAACTGAAGATAATACTCTAAATGGGGCCTCACCAACATCTTATACAACTGTGAAATGACCTCACAATGCTACAATGAGCTAAAATTCGGAGACCTCCCAGTGGCCAAAAACTCCCACACCAACACATTTCTCTATGGCCTCATGCACTGCCAAGCTGAGGCCACCTGCAAATTGAGGATCAGCACCTAATATTCCGTCTGAGCACTCTCCAACCGGATGGCATTATCATCGACTTCCCTCTCTCTCTCTCTCTCTCTCTCTCTCTCTCTCTCTCTCTCTCTCTCTCTCTCTCTCTCTCTCTCTCTCTCTCTCTCTCTCTTCCTATCCCTCTGTTTCCTTTCGTCCAACTCCCTTCCTTCTCCATTCAGAGAGCTACCCCCACCTCCTATCACCTCAGCCTTTGACTCCTGTGCCCTCCCATATCCACCTATGACCCTTTACCTATGGGCCCGTGCTCCTCCTGCCCCTCACCCCACCATTTTATTCGGGCACCTGTCTACTTTTTGCTTGTACCTCGATGAAGAACTCAGGCCCGAATCATAGGTTATATATCTTTGTTGCATAAAGAACACCGTGTGACTTGCTGAGTTTCTCAGGCACATTTATGTAAAATACTCAAAACTCGGACTGAAGAAGGCCAGTGCCATCCAACTTTGCCAAGGTATTTAAATTTGATAGAAGTATTTAAGATTATGAAAGGGATAGACAGAGTGGATGTGGATAGACTATTTCCGTTAAGAGGAGGAAAGATTAAAACAAGAGGACATGAGTTAAGAATTAAGGGGCAGAGGTTTGGAGGTAACATGAGGGGGAACTTCTTTACTCAGAGAGTGGTAGACGTATGGAATGAGCTTCCGGGAGAAATAGTGGCAGCGGAGTCAATTGTATTATTTAAGAAAAGGTTGGACAGGTATATGGATGAGAAGAAGATGGAGGGTTATGGGCATTGTGCAGGGAGGTGGGACTAGAGAGGGGTGTTTGGTTCGGTGCGGACTAGAAGGGCCTAATGGCCTGTTTCCGTGCTGTAAATTGTTATGTTATGTTATGTTTATCTATGATAAAATCAGGGTATCACAAACTCCTTAAAAACATCCAACTTCTGCATTGTCTTTAACCTTGAGACGACCTGACTTAATTTTTTTTTAACAAGATCTTTACCAACATTGCCCATCCAGGGACAAATCCTTGCACTAAATGATCTCTTGAAGAATATCTGTGTTCAGCCTCCTCCTTTGCCAGGATGAGGTCAAATGTAAACTTGAGGGGCAACATATCAAGTTCCTCCTGGACAGCCTCAAACTCTAACATATACCCAATTTTAGGGAACTTCCTCTCCCCATCTATTTCCTCTTCCACCTATCTATCTCTCTACTTTTTTAAATTCCTCTCTCTTACTTTCTCTCCTCTTCTTTCCTGGTCATCTCTCTCCTTTTTCCTCTATATCTCTCTATATCTGTCTCTCCACATCTCACTCTTTCTGTCCAATATCACCTCTGCCCCACCTCCAGCTTCTTTATAACCGTAACTTCCCATTTTTACCTTTGGTACACGAAGCATTGACACACCATTTCTGCCCATGACTGGCCAACCTGCGGAGTTTCTCCAACAATTTAAAGAGAGCTTTTGGCATATTGGCCTTCATAAATCAAAGTATCGGAGATGGGATGTTATGGTAAAGTTGTATAAGACTTTGGTGATCGCAGGATCTAGAATACAAAGAAAGATTGAGTAGACTGGGTCTTTATTCATTGGAGCATAGAAGGTTGAGGGGGATTTGATAGAGATATTTAAAATTATGAGGGGATAGATAGAGTGGATGTGAATGGGTTCTTCCCCTTGAGATTGGAACAAGGGGCTATAAGTTAAGAGTTAGGGGGAAAAATTTTAGAGGTAACATAAGAGGAAGCTTCTTCACTCAGAGAGCGGTGGCTGAGTGGAATGACCTGCTGGAAGAGGTGGTTGCACCAGGGTCAATGTGGTCATTTAAGAGAAGGTTGGATGATTGCATGGATGTGAGGGGATTGGAGGGTTATGGACAGGGAGCAGGTAGGTGGGACTAGAGGAGATCACTTAAATTGGTGCAGACTAAAGGGGCCAAGATGACCTGTTTCGGTACTGTAATTATCATGTGGTTATATATGGTTATTGTGTGCGGTTTTGGTCACCTAACTACAGGAAGGATACCAATAAGATAGAATGAGGGCAGAAAAGATTTATGAGGCTGTTGCCTGGACTTCAGGAACTGTGCTACAGGGAAAGGTTAAACAGGTTAGGACTTTATTCCCTGGAGTGTAGTAGAATGAGGGGAGATTTGATAGAGGTATTTAAAATTATGAGATAAATGTAGGTAGGCTTTTTCCACTGAGATTGGGTGAGATACAAACCAGAGGACATGGGCTAAGGGTGAAAGGGGAAAAGTTGGTAACAGGCCATTTTTGCCCAATTTACACCCTATTAACTTACACCCCCCCCCCCCCCCCCGGTATGTTTAGAACAGTGGGAGGAAACTGGAGCCCCCAGGGAAAACCCACACAGGCACAGGAGAATGTACAAACTCCTTACAGACAGCGCGGGATTCGAACCCCCGGTCCCGATTGCTGGCACCATAAAGGCATTGCGCTAACTGTTTAAAGGGAAAATAAGGGGGATCTTCTTCACACAGAGTGGTGGGAGTGTGGAAAGAGCTTGCAGCTGAGGTGGTGAATGCAGGCTCAATTTTAACATTTAAGAAGAATTTGGACAGGTACTGTGAGGATGAGAGGGATATGGAGGGCTATGGACTGGGTGCAGGTCAATGAGATAAGGCAAAAGAATGATTCGGCACAGAAGAAGCAGGCCCTTCAGCCCATCTAGTCTGTGCCAAACTACTATTCTTGTGCCTAGATTCATTGACCTGCATCTGGACTATATCCCTCCATACCCCTCCCATCCATGCAACTATCCAGATTTTTCTTCAATGTCAAAATCAAACCTGCATTCACCACTTCAGCTGGCACCCTCTGGGTGAAGAAATTCCCTTTAAACATTTCCCCTTTCACCCTTAAACCCATGTCCTCTAGTTCTCGCCTCACCCAACCTCAGTTGGAAAACAAACGTGCTTTGCAGTCACTCTCATTTTGTACACCTCCATCAAATCCCCCCTCATTCTCTGGCACTCCAGGCAATAAAGCCCTAAACTGTTTAACCTTTCCCCATAACTCAGTTCTTCAAGGCCTAGGAACAATCTTGTAAATTTTTGTACTCCATGGACATCTCTGGGATATGGTGTTGATCCCATTGACCTTCTAACATGCAATCATGTTAATATTTCCATTCACCAACAGCTGAAGTATTCCCATATGTTGAACTAAACCAAAGGTAGCACGACGTGGACTCGTGCTGGAAGCAATAATTGACTAGAGCACTCAGCACTGCAGCTTACCACAGAAATGTCTCTCAAGGGCCTGTATCAATAGCTTCTGGTGTCTGGCAACCCAGACTTGGATCACATTCATGTATCATGAACTACCGTCTGTGGTCAGTGAACACTTCCAATTCTCAGCCCTTTAGGCAGTATGTGCTGGAGTCATTTCATCCATGACATCAGCGAAGACTTGAAATCTTAGTAACTGTACTTAGTAACTCAGCCACGTTGCTTGAGGGGGTTCGCCTGGAGAATACTCAATTCATGAGAGTGATTCATGAGAGCTACTTGGTTCGGCTGGGAGTCAGAGGAGGAGCTTGGAGAGAGTCGGGCAGTGAGTCAGACGAGGAGGAGCTTGCTGAAAGTGAGTCAAAGGAGGAGGAGCTGGCTGAAAGCGAGTCGAGGAGGAGGAGCTTGCTGAAAGTGACAGGGTTAATTGATCAAGGGGCCAATAAAAGGAGTGAAAGGGGAGGGAGCGGCCAGCGAGGAGTGGCTGAAGGAGTGAGACTTCCTGACTTTGGCTTATCAGGCTTCGGCGAAAGGTAAGCTGAGTTATTTGCCTCCGTATTCAGAGTCATGCCAGTAGGGTTAGTGCTCTGTACTGGGTGTCAGATGTGGGAACAATGGGTGACCTCCACCCTCCCAAATGGCCACATCTGCACCAGGTGTACCGAGATGCAGTTACTAAGGGAGTGAATTAGGGATATGGAGTTGCAGATTGATGACCTGTGGCTTGTAAGGGAGAGTGAGGAGTTAATCGACTCAACTTTCAGGCCGATAAATACTCCAGAACCCGTGTCAGGTAAGTGGGAAACCGTCAGGGGGGGAAAGAAAAAAGCGAGAAAAACGGAGAGCACACCAGTGACTATCCCACTCAGCAACAGTTATGTTGTGTTGGATTCTGTTGAGGGAGATGACTGGACAGAAGATGGCCATGGGCACCAGGTCAATGGCAATGAGCCTGGCAGAGTGGTGCAAAAGAAAGGGAAAAGGAGAAATGCAGTAGTTATTGGGGACTCCATTGTCAGGGGTAGGACAGGAGGTTCTGTGAGCCAATAAGTATACCCGCATGGTGTGCTGCCTCCCTGGTGCAAGGGTACGAGATATCACAAATCGGGTCCAAAATATTCTGAGAGGAGAGGGAGAGGAGCCTGATGTCTTGGTACATGTGGGTACAAATTACATTGATAAGAAAAGGGAGGAGGAAATGATAAGGGATTACAGTGAGCTGGGACGAAAGCTGAAAGACAGGAACGCTAGGGTGGTGATCTCGGGATTACTACCTGTTCCAAATGCAAGTGATGAAAAGAATGTAAGGATAAGGAAAATGAACGTGTGGCTGAGGGGCTGGTGTACAAGGCAAGGATTTGGCTCCTTGGATCATTGGGATCTCTTTTGGGGAAGGCATGATCTTTACAAGAGGGACGGGTTGCACCTAAATCCAAAAGGTGTCACCATTTTGGCAAGTAAGTTTGGTACAGCAGTGGGGCAAGGTTTAAACTAATTTGGTAGGGGTATGGGAACCAGAGTGATAGGGAAAAGGGTAGGGAAGATAAAGAAATGGCCAGAAAAAGTAAAATAGGAAAAGTAATGTTGGGAGGAGAAAGTAAAAAATCAGATGGTGCAGTGAGTTTTCGGGTCAATGATAGTGTTAAGAAAATTACAAAGAAAAATAGTGGGTAGGAAAATCAAAAGAAAAGGTTACAGAAGTCACTAGATATTAAAAGGACAAAGAGCATAAGGGCACTTTATCTGAACACCCGCAGTATTAGAAATAAGGTTAGTGAACTTGAGGCGCAAATCGGTACCCATGCCTATGATTGGGTCGCCATCACGGAAACATGGCTACAAGGTGATCCTAAATGGGAATTAAACTTTCAAGGGTATCAGGTGGTGCAAAGAGATAGACAGGATGGTAAGGGAGGTGGAGTTGCACTCTTAATCAAAGATGAGCTCCAGGCAGTAGTGAGGAATGATATAAGATCTAAAGAGCATAATGTTGAGTCCATTTGCGTAGAGATAAAGAATAACAAAGGGAAAAAATTATTGGTGGGTGTTTTCTATCGCCCACCAAACAACAATAGTTTAGTGGCACAGGAAATAAATAGAGAGATAAGTGAGGCATGTAATAATGATACGGTAGTCGTCATGCCCCCATGACGACTGCCGTATCATTATTACATGCCTCACTTTAACTTCCACATAGATTGGGAAAATCAAGTTGGTCTTGGGAGTCTGGAAGAGGACTTCATAGAATGCATCCGCGACAGCTTTCTTGAGCAGCATGTTAAGGAACCCACAAGAGAAAATGCTCTCCTGGATCTAGTGTTGTGCAATGAGATAGGTAGAGTAAATGATGTAATAGTCAGAGACCATCTGGGAAATATCGATCATAGTATGATTGAATTTCTCATTCAGATGGAAGGGGAAATAGTTAGATCTAAAACTAATATATTATGCTTAAACAGGGGTGACTACCATAGGATGAGGGAGGAATTGGGCAGAGTGGACTGGGAGCACAGGCTGATTGATGAAACAGTTGAGGAAGAGTGGAAGATTTTCAAAGAAATATTTTGTAATGCTCAACAAAAATATATTCCGGTCAGGAAAAAGGGCAGCAAGGGAGGGAAAAATCAACCGTGGTTAACAAAGGAAATAAAGGAGAGTATAAAATTGAAGGCGCAGGTGTACAAAGCTGCAAAGAGCAGTGGGAAACTGGAAGATTGGGAAAACTTTAAGAGACAACAAGGGGTTACAAAGCGGGTAATAAGAAATGGGAAAAAGGATTATGAAAGTAAATTGGCACAAAATATAAAAACAGAAAGCAAAAAATTTTATAAAGATATAAAATGGAAGAGGGTGGCCAGAGTTAACATAGGACACTTGGAGGATGAGAAAGGAAAACTGGTGGCAAAAAATGAGGAAATGGCCGAGGCATTAAACAAATATTTTGTGTCAGTCTTCACGGTGGAAGACACGTCCAGCATGCCCAAGTGCGGAGTTAAGGATGCGAATGTTGGGGAGGGCCTTGATAAAATAGTTGTTACAAAGGAAGTAGTGTTGGAGAAACTAATGGGACTAAAGCCAGACAAATCACCTGGTCCTGATGATATGCATCCAAGGGTTCTGAAAGAAATGGCAGAAGTTATAATTGATGCATTGGTGGTCATAGACCAAAATTCCTTGGATTCTGGGCAGGTCCCGGCAGACTGGAAGACAGCAAATGTCACGCCACTTTTTAAGAAGGGATGTAGGCAGAAGACTGGAAATTATCGGCCAATTAGCTTGACGTCTGTAGTTGGGAAAATGCTTGAAGCCGTCATTAAAGATGAAATAGTGAAACTTTTGGAACGTAAGGGTTCAATCAGGCAGACGCAGCATGGTTTTAGAAAGGGAAGATCTTGTTTGACAAACTTGTTAGGATTCTTTGAGGATATAATGGGTGCGGTGGATAGAGGGGAACAGGTTGATGTTGTATATTTGGATTTCCAGAAAGGTGCCGCACAAGAGACTTCTCAGTAAGTTACAGGAAAGTGGAGTCTGGGGAAGTCTATTGGCCTGGATTGAAAATTGGTTGTCTGACAGGAGGCAGAGAGTCGGGATAAGTGGGAGTTTTTCAGGTTGGCAGAGAGTGGTAAGTGGGGTGCCGCAGGGGTCAGTGTTAGCCCCACAACTCTTCATCATTTATATTGATGACTTGGAGGAGGGGACAAAATGTGGTGTAGCCAAGTTTGCGGATGACACCAAATTGAGTGGAAGAGCAAATTGTAATGAGGATGTGGAGAGTCTGCAGAGGGATAGAGTTAAGCTGGATGAGTGGGCAAAGGTCTGGCAGATGGAGTACAATGTTAGTAAGTGTGAGGTTATCCACTTTGGTAAGAAAAATAAAAGAGCTGAATATTATTTGAAGGGTGAAAAACTACAGCCTGCTGTTGTGCAGAGGGACTTGGGAGGGCTTGTGCATGAATCGCAAAAAGGTAGGTTGCAGGTGCAGCAGGTTATTAAGAAGGCAGATGGAATGTTGGCCTTCATCGCTAGAGGAATTGAATTCAGGAGTAGGGAGGTAATGTTGCAACTGTATAAGGTACTGGTGAGACCGCACCTGGAGTACTGTGTCCAGTTCTGGTCTCCATATTTGAGGAAGGATACACTGGCTTTGGAGACGGTCCAGAGGAGGTTTACTAGGTTGATCCCTGGGATGAAGGGGTTGACTTATGATGAAAGATTAAATCGTCTAGGATTGTATTCGCTCGAGTTCAGAAGAATGAGAGGAGATCTTATAGAAACATAGAGGATTATGAAGGGTATGGATAGGATAGTTTTTTGAGCTGGCCGGGAAAACTAAAACGAGAGGACACAGTCTCAAGACTCGGGGGAGTAGATTTAGGACAGAGATGAGGAAAAATAGTTTTTCCCAGAGTAGTGAATGTTTGGAATTCCCTAACCAGGGAAGAGGTTGAGGCTGCCTCATTAAACATATTTCAAATTCGGTTAGATAAATTTTTACATGATAGAGGAATTAGGGGATATGGGGAGAAGGCAGGTAGGTGGAGTTAGGTCATAAATTAGATCAGCCATGATCGTATTGAATGGCGGAGCAGGCTCGTTGGGCCATTTTTGGCCTACTCCTGTTCCTACTTCCTATGTTCCTATGTTCCTATAAACCACCTTACAAAAATAAATAAAAATAGGGATGAAAAGTCAAAGTCAGGCAGTGTCTTTGGTTCATTGATTATTCAGGAATCTGATGGTAGCTGGGAAGAAGCTGAGCTTGTGCCACTGAGTGTCCGATGGTAGCAGAGTGAAGAGTGAAGAGGCCCTGGCCTGGGTAGTGGGGGTCCTTGAGGCTGCTTTCCTGAGCCACTGCCTCTTGCAGGTGTCCTCGATGGAGTGGTCTGGTGCCTGTGATGTTGCAGGCTGAGTTAACAACCCTCTCGAGTTTATTCTTGCCTTGGCACCTCTGCACTAAATACTGATACAACCAGCCAGAATGCTCTCCAAGTTACACCTGTAGATGTTTTTGAGAGTCAATGGTGACTTCCCGAATCTCCTCAAACACCTCAAAGTATAACTGCTGCCATGTCTTCATGATTGCATTGACATGGAGGCTCCAGGACAGATCCTCGGAGATGTGGACACCCAGGAATTTGAAGTTCTTGACCCTCTCCACTACTGAGCCCTCGATGAGGACTGGCTCGTGTCCCCCTGACTTCCTCCTGAAGTCTGCAATCATCTCCTTGGTTTTGCTGACATTGAGCGCAAGGTGGTTGTTATTACACCATTCAACGAGCTGATCTCCTGTACACTTCCTCGTTGCCGTCTCTGATTCTGCCGACAACTGTGATGTCATCAGCAAATTTATAGATCACATTGGAATTGTTTATTGTCATTACTCCCTGAACCCTTGGATTACATCCCAGTCTATAATCATTCCCACATATCTATTATTTGATATATAAACCCTTGAACTCCATTCACTCCCATGTATCCATTATTTAACATATAAACTCCTAGTTTCACAGCACCCTAAGAGGGGCAGAGAGAATCACTGGAATCTCCCTCTCCTTCCCTACTGGGATCGTTGTCTGAAGGTGGCGCACAAAATCGTTGAGGACCCCCTTCCACCCTGTACGCAACATCTTTCAACTGGTCCCGTCGGGGAAGAGATCCAGGAGGATCAGATCCAGCACCACCAGGCTGAGGAACAGCTTCTTCCCACGGCAGGGAGATGCTGAACGACCAAAGGAACCACTCACACTCACCACCCGAGGCTCTCACATTCATGAAACAATATCTATCTATTTATTTGTACAGATGAATACTTGTCCTGCATATGTATTGTTTGTCTCTATCTCCTTCTTCTGGTTTTCCATCCCTAGGATGATGGTTCCCTTCAGTCAGTTTGGGGGGGTTTGATATGTGCGTCCTGGAGTGGGTGTACAGGATGATCCTTGACGGGCACTGCTTGCCACATACTTGGCAGGTGGGGCCTGGAGGGGCAGCATGGGCAGAGCTCTTTGAGCTTGTTCTCTGCAGTGTCCACACCTTCTCTGATGGCGTCCCCCAACTGCGAGCGATCTTGAGCCTCACCCCCCAGCAGCGGGCTTCCAGGCTCATGCACCTGGATGGGCTTGGGGACCGCAGCCCATCAGCACTAATGGACGAAATGCTGGCCCTGGCGGAGGATCATAAGCCTTGTTTCCTCTTCCGCCAGATTTTCCATGAGCAGATGCCTGAGGATATCCAGCTGCTTCTGGCAGATGAAGATTTTGCAGACCCATGTGAAGTCACAGCCTGGGTGGATGCCCTCTGGCACACGATGAGGGAGAACGAGGCAGCCCTCAACCAGGTTTCACAACCAGGAACCAACCAACTGCAAGCCGCCCCTAAGCACAAGCCAGAGAGAGCCATTCCACCTGGTGTTTTTATTACCAGCACTGGGGAGCACAAGCCCTTAAGTGCTGGCAACCCTGCAGCTTCCAGGGAAACGACCAGGCCAGCCACCGTTCATGGCTGTGACAGCTGGCCACATGAACAGCCTCCTTCATGTTACCGATAAATCCACCAGCCGGCATTTCCTGGTGGACACAGGGGCCAAGCTGAGCATCCTACCCCCCACAGCTCTAGAGACTCATACCCGATCTCGTGGTCCAACCCTACGGGCAGCCAATGGCTCCACCATCAAGTCCTATGGTACCCGCAGAGCACAGATTCAGATTGTCAAAGAAAAATTCCACTGGAGGTTCGTATTGGCCTCGGTGGGCACTGTGTTGTTGGGGGCCAACTTCCTAAGGGCTCACGGCTTGGTGGTCGATATGAAGGGCAAGAGGCTGGTCAACGCCCATACATTCCACTCAGTACGCTTGGACACCGCGATGCCTGCAAACCTGAGATCGCCGCCGTGGCCGCCACCAGGGCCGAGTATTTGAGTATACTCCAAGAGTTCTCCACCATCTTGGAGCCATGCTTCAATGCCACCTTGCCCCAGAATGGGGTGTTCCATCAAATCTCCACGCAAGGCCCCCCATTGCACGCCAAGCCCAGATGGCTGGCGCCCGAAAAGCTGCAACAGGTAAAGGAGGAATTTTCAAGGCTGCAAGAGTTGGGGATCGTCCGGCGCTCAACAGTACCTGGGCATTACCCCTACACGTGTTCCCCAAATCATCTAGGGACTGGAGACCCTGCGGAGACTACCAGCGGCTGAACAACACAACAACCCCCGTCAGGTACCCAGTCCCTCACATCCATAACTTCTCGGCCAACCTCCATGGCGTGCAGGTCTTTTCCAAAGTCAACCTGGTGAGGGGCTATCACCAAATTCCAGAGCACACCGACGACATGGGAAAGAAGGTAATCATCACCCCTTTCGGCCTTTTCTAATTCCTCCGGATGCCCTTCGGGTTAAAGAATGTGGCCCAGACCTTTCAGCGCCTCATGGACGCAGTAGGTAAGGATTTGGACTTTGTGTTTATCTACCTAGATGATATTCTCATCGCCAGCTGCAACCACGAAGAACACAAGGGCTATCTCTGCACCCTGTTTGCCCGGCTGGCGGACTTTGGCCTCAGGTCAATGCAGCCAAATGCCAATTCGGCAAGCAGTCGCTGCAGTTCCTGGGGCACACCATCTCGGCGGCTAGGGCCACTGCGGCACCAGAGAAGGTGGCAGCCATCCAACGTTTCCCCAACCCGTCCACCCTCAAAGGCCTGTAGGTGTTTGTGGGGATGGTGAACTTTTACCTCCGTTTTATCCCTGGCGCCCCGTACCATGCGTCCACTGTTCGCAACTTTATCCTGGTCGGAAGAGGCAGTCAGGGCATTTATGGCAACAAAGGAGGCCCTCTCCAGTGCAATGCAACTGGTGCACCCACGCCTGGAGGTACACACAGTGCTCTTGGTGGATGCCTCAGCCACGGCGGTCAGGGGAGTTTTGGAGCAATGGCTTAATGGAGAATGGCACCCACTGACCTTTTTCAGTAAGCAGCTGCACCCTCCGTGAGCTCAAGTACAGCGCTTTCGATCGGAAACTCCTGGCGCTGTACATGGCCATCCTCCATTTCCATTACTTCCTGGAGGCCAGACCCTTCATGGTCTTCACAGACCACAAGCCCCTCACCCACTCACTCATGATGGCCAAGGACCTGTGATCAGCCAGGCAACAGCACCACCTCTCTTACGTGTCAGAGTTCACCACCGACATCCAGCACAGAGTGGGTAAGGACAATGTGGTAGCGGACGCACTCTTGCACCCAACCATCAACACTTTCGCACCCGGCCTTGACTATACGCAGCTAGCCCAGGCCCAGCAGCATGACGCAGAGACACAAGCCCTCCGGACCGCCATCTAAGGCCTTGACCTCAAGGACATCCAGTTGCCCAACAGCCCGGACACGCTGCTCTGCGACGTCTCAACCAGCCCACCGCATCCGGTATTCCCACCGCAGTGGAGAGCGAGGGTCTTCAGCCTAGTCCATGACCTAGCTCACCCCTCATTGAAGATGTCTGTGCAGATGGTGGCGGAGCGGTTTGTGTGGCACGGGCTCAAAGAGGTGGTGGAGTTGGCTAGAAACTGCACCAACTGGCAGGCCTCCAAGGTCCACCGGCACACACAGGCTCCGATCCAACACTTCGACTCATCGGTGCGGAGGTTCCAGCACATCCACGTTGATGTCGTTGGTCCCTTACCAGTGTCCAGAGAGGCATGTTACCTCCTTACGGTGGTGGACTGAGCTACGAGATGGCCCGAGGCCATCCCTATCAGAGAGGCTTCCGCAGAGTTGTGTGCTGGGAACCTGGTCAGTCAGTGGATCGCTCGATTCAGTGTTCTGGCACACATCACCAGTGACAGGGGTGTCCAGTTTACCTCTGCACTTTGGGCCCAGCTGGCGAGACGCCTGGGGGCTAAACTCCACCACATCACAGCCTATCACCCGCCATCCAATGGTTTGGTGGAGAGGTTTCATCTCATGGCTCAACTCACTGGCCCGGACTGGGCAAACGAACTGCCCTGGGTCCTCCTCGAGATCAGGACTGCATCCAAGGAGGACCTGCAAGCCTCGTCAGCGGAACTGGTATACAGTGTGCCACTCTCCTTGCCCGGCGAGTTCTTCGGCCCAGAGGCCCAGAATCCAGCACCGCACCCGAGCACGTGAACCTGCTGGCGGATCTCTGCAGAAAACTTGCCTCCCTAGCCCCCCCACCCCCACTGTGCCACGGCACCTGGCTGTCTCACCGCCCCAAGGAATTGGACTTGGCACAGTTCGTGTTCGTACAGAGAGGACCACAGACGGCACTGTTGCAGTCCCCATATGAAGGTCCGTATAAGGTCCTCTGACGATCCTGCAGAACTTTTACTTTAGACGTGGGGGGGGGAAGGAAGAACTTTTGGACTTATCGCAGCCTGTACGGATGGCTGTGCCTAAACACTGAGGCCGCCTGCCCAAGCGGCGGGATACGTAGCCAGTTCTGGTGGGGTTGTGTGGCGGCGCACTCATTTATGGCGAATCGGCCCCGTGTGTATCGCCACGTGACAGGTCAGCCATGGGAAGATGACGCTGTCAGGGGTTCTTCCTGACTCAAGCCTCCCATGCAGCAATTATGACGTCACCACACACGTGGTAACTGAGCCAGCACTGCCCTTAAAGGGCGTGCGCTAAATTAAAAAAAACAATCATTAACGACCTTCAACATGGTAGCTGTGCTTTCTTTAGCTGCGCCTAGCACCACACCACAATAATTATTGCAATCTCTCTTGTCTCCCTTGTTTTTGTAAATGGTCATCAATGATGCATGTTTGAAGTCTTGTGGTAGTTCTGCAGCTCCCCACAACTTTATGAAAACTGGTACAGGCATGATGTCAGTGTGTTACCACCATACTGGTAGATCACAGCTGCAACACCGTCAAGCCCTGGAGCTTTATTGGATTTCAGCTGTTTGATGGCTTTGGTGACCTTGTGAAGAGTAGGGGGAGCATCCAGCTCAAACAACATGGGTCAAGGATGTTGGTACGGGGTATATTATATTTTATATTATATAGAAAAATCTTTTTAAAAGAGATATTGTGGGGGATTAGTGTAGGTAACTTCACAAACAAAAGCTTCACAAAAGATATCTCATTTGAATGCAAGAGCTTTGCATAAGCAGAGACTTCATATCCATAGTGGCTTTTCAGAATCTTTGAAGAAGGCCTATGGAGACTCCACAAGTAGGTGTTAATTGGACTGAAGCTGCAGAGTAAATGGACTATTGTCTTTAAAGCAACAGGTGGCCAGGATCAGAAACATGCCGGTGCTGTAATCTGTCTGGTTGGAGTTTGCTGTTCTAAGAGGGGTCATGTGGTTTTGCAAGCAGAGAGGAAAAAAAATCCTAACATGAGAGAGAGAGAGAGAGAGAGAGAGAGATAGATAGATAGAGAGAGAGAGAGAGAGAGAGAGAGAGAGAGAGAGAGAGAGAGAGAGGTTTTGCAGTGGCTTTTGGAGGCTGTAACATGGCAAGCTGGCAGGCTTGTGGAAAACTCCATTTTGAAGATGGGTTGTGTGTTCTGAGTTCAGCCTGTTCAAAACCCTTGTAGTCCTTACAAGAGGAAGTGGCTGGCTACAGTGTTTCTCCTGAAATAAGGGAAACAAGTGGAACTCTGTGGTGACCTGGAAGAAGAGGTTATCATTTGTAAAACCCATGATGGGGCAAGTTTGATCGGCAAGACACTGAAGTGACTGAATAGTGGAAATCAGTTTGTTTGTGTCAAACGACCAAGAAATTTCTCTCTGAAACCAACAAGAACCTTCCTGAGCGGTAACCATTTACCTTTAAGCACCAGAACTTGGTGAAAATTCATAAAAGTTCAATTCTGTGCACTGTATAAGAATTGCCTGATACCAGTGAACTTGGAGGAGTGAGAAGTGAGATTGGACTATGAACCAAAGCACTTTCCTGAACATATACACACTACATACACGTGCGCTTAGAATTAGAAGGGGTTTAAGTTAGGTTAAGTTAATAGTAATAAATTTGATCCTGTTTTTATGTTTAAAAATAATTAAAAGCAACTTTTGTTTTATTTTTTTTTATTTTTTATTTTTCATACCATAAACCACACTGACCAAGATACATACATTTTCCTTTTCAAATATATAGTGTCATTTTCTCCCCCCTTCCTCCTCCCATCCCACCCTCCCTACCTCCGCCCCATTCATTTAAAGTACAAAATCTAAGACACATTAAACCAGTCAAACAATGTTGTCATTCAATAAAAATAAACAAGAAATTCCACTGAGTCAATTCTTTTCATTTCCTTCTCCTTTCGTTAATTTAGGTGGTAGATGTCCCCGGTAGGTTTTCTCTATTGTGTTTCATGTATGGCTCCCATATTTGTTCAAATATTTCAATATTATTTCTTAAACTATATGTTATTTTTTCTAATGGAATACATTTATTAATTTCTATATACCATTGTTGTATTCTCAAATTATCTTCCGATTTCCAGGTTGACATAATACATTTTTTTGCTACGGCTAGAGCTATCTTAACAAATCTTTTTTGTGCACCATCCAAATCAAGTCCAAATTATTTATTTTTTATGTTACTTAGGAGGAAGATCTCTGGGTTTTTTGGTATATTGTTCTCTGTAATTTTATTTAATATTTGATTTAGATTTTCCCAAAATTTTTCTACTTTCTCACATGTCCAGATTGCAGGAATTGTTGTTCCCATTTCTTTTTTACAACGAAAACATCTGTCAGATACTGTTGGGTCCCATTTATTTAAGTTTTGAGGTGTAATGTATAGCTTGTGTATCCAGTTATATTGTATCATACGTAACCTCGTATTTATTGTATTTCTCATAGTTCCAGAGCATAACTTCTCCCATGTTTCCTTCTTTATCTTTATATTTAAATCTTGTTCCCATTTTTGTTTAGTTTTACCATTTGTTTCCTCATTCTCCTTTTCTTGCAGTTTAATATACATATTTGTTATAAATATTTTGATTATCATTGTATCTGTAATCACATATTCAAAGTTACTTCCCTCTGGTAACCTCAGACTACTTCCTAATTTGTCCTTCAAGTAGGATCTCAATTGGTAATATGCCAACACTGTATCTTGAGTTATATTTATCTTTCATTTGTTCAAAGGATAATAATCTATTTCCTGAAAAACAATTTTCTATTCTTTTGATCCCTTTTTTCTCCCATTCTCTAAAGGAAAGGTTATCTATTGTAAAAGGGAGTAACTGATTTTGCGTCATTATTAGTTTTGGTAATTGTTAATTTGTTTTATTCCTTTCTACATGAATTTTCTTCCAAATATTGAGCAGATGATGTAATACTGGAGAACTCCTACGTTGTACCAATTTTTCATCCCATTTATATAATATGTGTTCAGGTATCTTTTCCCCTATTTTATCTAATTCTAATCTAGTCCAATCTGGCTTTTCCCTTGTTTGATAAAAATCTGATAGGTATCTTAATTGTGCGGCTCTATAATAATTTTTAAAGTTTGGCAGTTGTAAGCCTGCTTGTTTATACCATTCTGTTAATTTATCTAGTGCTATCCTCGGTTTCCCACCTTTCCATAAAAATTTCCTTATTATTTTCTTTAACTCCTTGAAGAATTTCTCTGACAAGTGTATTGGCAATGCCTGAAATAGGTATAGTATCCTTGGGAAAATGTTCATTTTAATACAGTTTATCCTTCCTATTAGTGTTAGTGGTAAATCTTTCCAATGCTCTAAATCGCCCTGTAATTTTTTCATTAGTGGATAATAATTGAGTTTATATAGATGGCCGAGATTTTTATTTATTTGTATACCTAGGTATCTTATTGCTTGCATTTGCCATCTGAATGGTGATTCCTTCTTAAATTTTGAGAAATCCGCATTATTCATTGGCATTGCTTCACTTTTATTTACGTTAATCTTGTAACCTGACACTTCTCCATATTCCTTCAATTTCTTATATAATTCTTTTATTGATAGTTCTGGTTCTGTTAAGTATACTATAACATCGTCCGCAAATAAACTGATTTTATATTCCTTGTCTTTTATTTTTATCCCTTTTATATTATTTTCTGTTCTTATCAATTCTGCTAGTGGTTCTATAGCTAACGCGAACAATAAGGGTGATAGTGGGCATCCCTGCCTTGTTGATCTGCTTAAATTAAATTGCTTTGATATATATCCATTTACTGTCACTTTCACCAATGGCCCCTTATATAATGCTTTAATCCAATTAATATACTTCTCTGGTAAACTGAATTTTTGCAATACTTTGAACAAATAATTCCATTCTACTCTGTCAAAGGCCTTCTCTGCATCTAAAGCAACTGCTACTGTTGGCGCTTTACTCCATTCTACTGTATGAATTAAGTTAATAAATTTACAAATATTGTCTGTTTAATAAATCCAGTTTGGTCTAGATTTACTATTTTAGGTACATAATCTGCTAATTTGTTTGCTAATAGTTTAGCACTATCTTATAATCTGTGTTAAGTAATGATATTGGTCTATATGACGCTGGTGCGAGTGGATCTTTTCCTTGCTTTGGTGTTACTGTAATTATTGCTGTTTTACATGAATCTGGTAAGCTTTGTGTTTTGTCAATCTGGTTGATTACTTCCAGGAGGGGAGGAATTAATAAATCTTTAAATATTTTATAGAATTCTATTGGGAATCCATCCTCTCCCGGTGTTTTATTATTTGGTAGTTTTTTTTATTATCTCTTGTATTTCTACTATTTCAAATGGTTCTGTTAATTTATTTTGTTCCTCTATTTGTAATTTTGGTAGTTCAATTTTAGTTAAAAATTCATCCATTTTGTCTTCTTTCCCTTCATTTTCAGTTTGGTATAATTGTTCATAGAATTCTCTGAAGTTTTCATTAATCTCCGTTGGATTATATGCGATTTGTTTGTCTTTTTTCCTTGATGCCAATACCATTTTCTTAGCTTGATCTGTCTTAAGCAGCCATGCTAGAATTTTATGCATTTTCCCCCTAGTTCATAATATTTCTGTTTTGTCTTCATTATGTTCTTCTCCACCTTATATGTTTGTAGTGTTTCATATTTTATTTTTTTATCTGCCAATTCTCTCCTTTTCGTTGTATCTTCCTTCATTGCTAATTCTTTTTCTATATTTTACTATTTCCCTTTCCAACTTCTCTGTTTCCTGATTGTAGTCCTTCTTCATCTTGGTTACATAACTTATTATTTGCCCTCTAATGAACGTTTTCATTGCGGCCCATAGTATAAACTTATCTTTCACTGATTCTGTATTTATTTTAAAGTACATTTTAATTTGTCTTTTAATGAATTCTCTAAAATCCTTTAATTCATGCAGTAGAAGGGAGTAAAGCGCCAACAGTAGCAGTTGCTTTAGTCGCAGAGAAGGCCTTTGACAGAGTAGAATGGAATTATTTATTCAAAGTATTGCAAAAATTCAGTTTACCAGAGAAGTATATTAATTGGATTAAAGCATTATATAAGGGACCATTGGCAAAAGTGACAGTAAATGGATATATATCAAAGCAATTTAACTTAAGCAGGTCAACACGGCAGGGATGCCCACTATCACCCTTATTCTTCGCGTTAGCTATAGAACCACTAGCAGAATTGATAAGAACAGAAAATAATATAAAAGGGATAAAAATAAAAGACAAGGAATATAAAATCAGTTTATTTGCGGATGATGTTATAGTATACTTAACAGAACCAGAACTATCAATAAAAGAATTATATAAGAAATTGAAGGAATATGGAGAAGTGTCGGGTTACAAGATCAACGTAAATAAAAGTGAAGCTATGCCTATGAATAATGCGGATTTCTCAAAATTTAAGAAGGAATCACCATTCAGATGGCAAATGCAAGCAATAAGATACCTAGGTATACAAATTAATAAAAATCTTGGCCAACTATATAAACTCAATTATTATCCACTAATGAAAAAATTACAGGACGATTTAGAGCATTGGAAAGATTTACCACTAACACTATTAGGAAGGATAAACTGTATTAAAATGAACATTTTCCCAAGGATATTATACCTATTTCAGGCATTGGCAATACATCTGACAGAGAAATTCTTCAAGGAGTTAAAGAAAATAATAAGGAAATTTTTATGGAAAGGGGGGAAACCAAGGATAGCACTAGATAAATTAACAGAATGGTATAAACAAGGAGGCTTACAACTGCCAAACTTTAAAAATTATTATAGAGCCGCACAATTAAGATACATATCAGATTTTTATCAAACAAGGGAAAAACCAGATTGGACCAGATTAGAATTAGATAAAATAGGGGAAAAGATACCTGAACACATATTATATAAATGGGATGAAAAATTGGTACAACATAGAAGTTCTCCAGTATTACATCATCTACTCAATATTTGGAAGAAGTTTCATGTAGAAAGAAATAAAACAAATTATCAATTACCAAAACTAATATTGACGCAAAATAAGTTACTCCCTTTTACAGTAGATAACCTTTCCTTTAGAGAATGGGAGAAAAAAGGGATCAAAAGAATAGAAAATTGTTTTTCAGGAAATAGATTATTATCCTTTGAACAAATGAAAGATAAATACAATATAACTCAAGATACAGTGCTGGCATATTACCAATTGAGATCCTACTTGAAAGACAAATTAGGAAGCAGTCTGAGGTTACCAGAGGGAAGTAACTTTGAATATGTGATTACAGATACAATGATAATCAAAAAATTTATAACAAATATGTATATTAAACTGCAAGAAAAGGAGAATGAGGAAACAAATGGTAAAACTAAACAAAAATGGGAACAAGATTTAAATATAAAGATAAAGAAGGAAACATGGGAGAAGTTATGCTCTGGAACGATGAGAAATACAATAAATACGAGGTTACGTATGATACAATATAACTGGATACACAGGCTATACATTACACCTCAAAAGTTAAATAAATGGGACCCAACAGTGTCTGACAGATGTTTTCGATGTAAAAACGAAATGGGAACAACAATTCATTCTGGACATGTGAGAAAGTAGAAAAATGTTGGGAAGATCTAAACCAAATATTAAATAAAATTACAGAAAACAATATACCAAAGAATCCAGAGATCTTCCTCCTAAGTAACATAAAAAACAAAGAATTTGGAATTGATTTGGATGGTGCACAAAAAAGATTTGTTAAGATAGCTCTAGCCGTAGCAAAAAAATGTATTATGTCAACCTTGAAATTGGAAGATAATTTGAAAATACAACAATGGTATATAGAAATGAATAAATGTATTCCATTAGAAAAAATAACATATAGTTTAAGAAATAATATTGAAATATTCGAACAAATATGGGAGCCTTACATTAAATACAATAGCGAAAACCTACCGGGGACATCTACCACCTAAATTAACGAAAGGAGAAGGAAATGAAAAGAATTGACTCAGTGGAATTTCTTGTTTAGTTTTATTGAATGACAACATTGTTTGACTGGTTTAATGTATCCTAGATTTTGTACTTTAAATGGATGGGAGGGGGGAGGTAGGGAGGGTGGGATGGGAGGAGGGAGTGGGGGGGGAGAAAATGGCACTGTATATATTTGAAAAGGAAAAAGTATGTATCATGGTTAATGTGGTTTATGGTGTGAAAAATTAAAAAAAAAATTATATCCTTTTTTCCATAGAATCGTTTTTGCTGTATTGAACTCCTTCCTCTTCTTCAGGAGTTCAAAACTTATGCCTGGATAGAAAGATTTTTTGACCTTTGTATTCCAGTGGCTTTTGTCTTCTCTTATTTTCTTCACTGCTTTCTCCAATATATTTTCTCTTGTTGTATATCTTAAAAATTTTACTAAAATGGATCTTGGTTTTTGCTGCGGTTGTGGTTTCGGGGCTAATGTTCTATGTGCCCTCTCTATTTCCATTTCTTCCTGTAATTCTGGTCTTCCTAGGTCCCTGGGGATCCAATCTTTTATAAATTCTCTCATATTCTTGCCTTCTTCATCTTCCTTAAGGCCCATTATCTTTATATTATTTCTTCTATTATAGTTTTCCATTATATCTATCTTCTGAGCTAACAGCTCATGTGCCTCTTTAACTTTTTTATTAGATTCATCTAATTTCTCTTTTAAGTCCTCTACTTCCATTTCTACGATTATTTCTCGTTCTTCCAAATTATCCACTCTTTTTCCTATCTCTGATATGACCATTTCTATTTTATTCATTTTTTCTTCTGCACTCTTAATTCTTTTTTTTTATCTCATTAAATTCTTGTAATTGCCATTCTTTCACTGATTCCATATATTCTTTAAAAAAGATACATCCATTGTCTTGCTTTTCTCTTCATCTTCCACTTCTTTCTGTTCTTCTTCTTCTTCCTCTGGATTGACCATCTGTTGTTTCCTTGTTTTCTTTTTACCCTCTTCTTTCTTGTTGTCGTTATTGTCTGTGTTCTGCACCTGCTGCTGTGCTGCGGGTGTCTCTCTCAGCTGTGGAGATCGACTCCGCAGCTGTTCCCCCCTCCCGTCAATGTGTTTTTTTAAATGCGCATCGTGCATGCGTGAGGAGTCGCGCATGCGGGGTTGCGCACTTTTACTCGGCTCTGCGAGCCATTTTTGTAGTCCCGAGCCCGGGACTTCCACTGACCTGTGGGAGCGGGCTTCTCTCTCCACGGCGGGCCTCCTCGGACAGGTAAGGCCTTCACCTTCTTCTTCCGATGTTCTTTCATCTTCTCTTTTTCCCGTTGTTTTCGACTTTTCTCTCTTCACTGCCATTTTCTTCTCACCTTTATTTTTACTTTGTTTTAATTTTTACTCTTGTACCTTTGTGTTTTGTTGATTTTTTTTCAACTTTTCCGGAGAGGACTGGTATTCCCTGACCGGCCACTACTCCATCACGTGACTCCTCCAAAGCAACTTTTGTTTAAGCAACCATTTGTCTTGGTGAATTTCTGTTGCTGCTGGGTTTTGGGGTCCTCGGGACTCGTAACAGTGTACTCCTGATGGTTCCTGGTCTAGTCAACAGCTCATAAGAGTGTTGTTGCCATCTTTTTATGTGCTCTGACTTCTCAGTGAAGATGGATGTACTGTCTTTGCTCAGGAGTTGTGAGGTGCTGTGCTTTGATGGACCATACACAACCTTGGTGGCTTCATGGAAGCTTCTTGAGTCATTTCAGTCAGTGAGGCTTGTATCTCCTTGGCCTTGTTCGCTCACCACTGGTTTTTCATAGCTCTGAGCTGCCTCTGCAAAGTTGATTTACACTCAAAAAGGCACGTTTTTTGGTACTTGAGTTTGGGTGTTGAAGAAGAGCTTGTTGTGGAACTACCTTAGCTCTTAGAAGGTCTCATGCAAATTGGTTGTTCTCATCAAACCAGTCCTGATGCTTGCGCTTGACCTTCCCCAAGGTGTCCTGGGCAGCGCTGTAGGTCATTTCTTTGAAAGTGTTCCAGAGCTCAGTAATATCATCTGGTGAATTCTCAACAGTTTCCATGGAGGAGTTCAGGGCAACAGCTCACTCATGGTGTTTCAATTTTGCGGTGTTTAGGTTTTTTGGGTGGTTGGACAACCATCAGTCTGCTTGGAGGTTTGATCAATAAACATAGATTTGTCTGTAAACAGTTGGCATAGCGGTTAGTGCAACGTTTTTACAGCGCCAGTGATTGGGACCGGTGTTCGAATTCTGCGCTGTCTGTAAAGATTAGCATGTTCTCCCTGCATCTGCATGGGTTTTGCCCGGGGCCTCTGGTTTCCTCCCACTGTTCAAAATGTACTGGGGGTGTAGGTTAATTGGGTATAAATTGGGCAGCATGTGCTTGTGGGCTGAAATGGCCTGTTACCGTGCTGTACGTCTAAATTTAAATTTAATGTTATGTCTGTGTGTGTTTTGCACTGAGGACCGGAGAACACTGTTTCATCGTTTTGTACAATCAGCTGACAATAAATTTGACTTGAGATTAGATCCCAGTCTGTATTCACTGCCAGATATCCATTATTTGATATCTAAACCTCCTCAACCCCTGGATTTGATTCCAGTCTGTAATAGGAACATAGGAACATAGGAAGTAGGAACAGGAGTAGGCCAAAAATGGCCCATCGAGCCTGCTCCGCCATTCAATACGATCATGGCTGATCTAATTTATGACCTAACTCCACCTACCTGTCTTCTCCCCATATCCCCTAATTCCTCTATCATGTAAAAATTTATCGAACCAAATTTGAAATATGTTTAATGAGGCAGCCTCAACCACTTCCCTGGTTAGAGAATTCCAAACATTCACTACTCTCTGGGAAAAACTATTTTCCCTCATCTCTGTCTACAGCTGTGTAAAGACCACAATTTATGGAGGATAGGTTTACAATGAAAAAGAAGATCAATTTAGAACCAAGCACTGTGGTGGGGTTCATTCAGGAGCCTGATGGCCGCAGGGCAGAAATGTCTTTAAGCCTGCTGGTGCATACTCTCTCTTTAAAGCAGTGGTTCTCAACCTTTTTCTTTCCACTCACATCCAGTTTAAATAATCCCTACACCATTGATGCTCTGTGATTAGTAAGGGATTGCTTAAGGTGGGATGTGGGTGGAAAGAAAAAGTTTGAGAACCATTGTTTGAATCGTACCTCATTGACTCATTATGTGCACGGTTTCAGATCTCAAAGGAAATGGTCCAATGCCAATTTTTCTCAAGCAAAATATTTCAGTAACTATTGGATCTGGAGCAGTGGTTCTCAATCTTCCCTGCCCACTCACATCCCACCTTAAGCAATCCCTCACTAATCACAGAGCACCGGTGGCAGAGGGGTTACTTAAAGTGAGATGTGAGGGGAAAGAGAAGGGTTGAGAACCACTGGTTTAAAGCCTTCTCCCCGGTCAGAGGAGGGAGAAGAGAGTGCGATGGGTCCTTTAGTGTGTTGGCTGCCTCTCCGAGGGAGGGATAGGTGGAAGACCATGTGGAGGGGAGAGAAGTTTGCCTGATGTTCTGAGCTGCATTCACCACCTTCTTCAGCTTCCTCCACTCCTAGGCAGACCTGTCCCACATGGTGATGCATCAAGCAAATCTTCTTTTGATGGTGCATCTGTAGATGTGGTCGAGAGATCAGGGGGTCGCGCTGAACATCCTCAGTCCTCTCGGGAACTTTCTTCAACGTCGTGCCAATGTCTTAGAGCAGTGGTTCTCCACCTTCTTCTTCCCACTCACATCCCACCTTAAGTAATTCCTTACTAACCAACAGAGAACCTATAGCATAGGATGCCATCAGTGCTCTGTGGTTAGTAAGGGATCACTGAAAGTGGGATGTGAGTGGGAAGAAGGTGGAGAACTACTGCCTGAGAGGGAACTAATATGAAGGCAGCATAGATTGAATGCGAGGGGCTTTGCTCCTGCGCCTGTTCCTAGATTTTGCTGTTCTTGCATGTGGCCTCATCGTGTAGATGGCCCATCAGAGTGTGGACGTGCTGGTGCACAGGCGGTTTGATTTTTTTTCTCTCTGCACAATGCATTCTTCAGGGGGGAAAAAAACATTGTTGCACTTAGAATGCAGTGGGAGTATTGGAGACACTGTGCACTTTGCCAAGGTCTCTGGAGGAAGGCACGTCTACCCCTCTCCCTGAGCTCAGTCACATAGCCCTCCTTGGTTGCTCTTGCCTTCACTTACACCCCCCTGTCCCCCATCTCCTCCCCATGAGCTACCTTCCTCTGGTGGGTTAGAAACTGCGGGGACGTTTCTCATGGCCCATTGTGCCAATTTGCTTGCCTCCTATTTGTTAGTATGTGTTAACTGTGTAACTGCTATAAGCAACAATTTCATTACATTTGTACATTGTACTTATTTATTTGACAATAAACTCTCAGCATCTATTATTTAGGTTAACGGGTGTAAGTAGAAAAAGATTGTTGATCATATAAGAACATCTCCTCCACAATCTCCATCAGTATTGGAGCACCATAGGGCTGGGTTCTTAGCCCCCAGCTCTACTCACTTTACACCCATGACTGTGTGGCTCGGTACGACAATAACACCATCTGCAAATTTGCAGACGATACCATGGTAGAGAGTTGTATAAAGGAAGGGGATGAATCAGCATTCAGGAGGGAGATTGAAAATGTGGCCAAATTGGGCATGAACAACAACCTCGCACTCGATGTCTAAGGAGCTGATTGTTGACTTCAGGAAGGGAAAGCCAGAGGTGTACAATCCAGTGATCAATGGGGATTTAGGGTGGAGAGGGTGAGAAAATTTAAGTTCTTGGGAGTCACTATCTCGGACCCAACACACTAATGGCATCATGAAGAAGGCATGTCAGCATCTATTGGAGTTTGCGGAGGTTTGATATGACATCGGAAACCTTGGGAAATTTCTACAGCAGTGTGGTGGAAAGTGTGCTGACCGGCTGCATTATGGGGCCACCAATACCCCTGAGCATAAAGCCCTCCAGAAGATAGTAGATACAGCCCAGGACATCACAGGCAAAACTCTACCCACCATCAAGAACATCTCCAGGGAACACTCCCATCGGAGGGCAGCAGCAATCATCAAAGACCCATACCATCCAGCACACACTCTGTTCTCGCTGCTACCATCAGGAAAGAAGTGCAGGTGCCATATGATTCACACCATCAGTAGCTGCTCCCCTCCACCGTCAGACTCCTCAGCCACAAACTCAATCAGGGACTCATTTAAGGACTCTTCCTTTGCACTTTATTGATTTGTTCTCTCTGTATTGCAGTTTGTTTACATTTGTTATCTGTTCACAGTTCTTTGTTTGTTTACATGTTTCTTCGTCTTTGGCTTGGCTTCGCGGATGAAGATTTATGGAGGGATAAATGTCCATGTCAGCTACAGGCTTGTTTGTGGCTGACATGTCCAATGCGGGACAGGCAGACACGGTTGCAGGGGAAAATTGGTTGGTTGGGGTTGGGTGTTGGGTTTTTCCTCCTTTGTCTTTTGTCAGTGAGGTGGGCTCTGCGGTCTTCTTCAAAGGAGGTCGCTGCCTGCCGAACTGTGAGGCGCCAAGATGCACGGTTTGAGGCGATATCAGTCCACTGGTGGAGGTCAATGTGGCAGGCACCAAGAGATTTCTTTAGGCAGTCCTTGTGTTCTTTGGTGCACCTCTGTCACAGTGGCCAGTGGAGAGCTCGCCATATAACACGATCTTGAGAAGGCGATGGACCTCCATTCTGGAGACGTGACCTACCCAGCGCAGTTGGATCTTCAGCAGCGTGGATTCGATGCTGTCGGCCTCTGCCATCTCGAGTACTTCGATGTTAGGGATGAAGTCGCTCCAATGAATGTTGAGGATGGAGCCGAGACAATGCTGGTGGAAGCGTTCTAGGAGCCGTAGGTGATGCCGGTAGAGGACCCATGATTCGGAGCCGAACAGGAGTGTGGGTATGACAACGGCTCTGTATACGCTAATCTTTGTGAGGTTTTTCAGTTTGGTTGTTTTTCCAGACTCTTTTGTGTAGTCTTCCAAAGGTGCTATTTGCCTTGGCGAGTCTGTTGTCTATCTCATTGTCGATCCTTGCATCCGATGAAATAGTGCAGACGAGATAGGTAAACTGGTTAACCGTTTTGAGTTTTGTGTGCCCGATGGAGATGTGGGGGAGCTGGTAGTCATGGTGGGGAGCTGGCTGATGGAGGACTTCAGTTTTCTTCAGGCTGACTTCCAGGCCAAACATTTTGGCAGTTTCTGCAAAACAGGACGTCAAGCGCTAAAGAGCTGGCTCTGAATGGGCAACTAATGCGGCATCGTCTGCAAAGAGTAGTTCACGGACAGGTTGCTCTTGTGTCTTGGTGTGAGCTTGCAGGCGCCTCAGATTGAAGAGACTGCCATCCGTGCGGTACCGGATGTAAACGCCGTCTTCATTGTTGAGGTCTTTCATGGCTTGGTTCAGCATCATGCTGAAGAAGATTGAAAAGAGGGTTGGTGCGAGAACACAGCCTTGCTTCATGCCATTATTAATGGAGAAGGGTTCGGAGAGCTCATTGCTGTATCTGACCCGACCTTGTTGGTTTTCGTGCAGTTGGATAACCATGTTGAGGAACTTGGGGGAGCATCCGAGGCGCTCTAGTATTTGCCAAAGCCCTTTCCTGCTCACGGTGTTGAAGGCTTTGGTGAGGTCAACAAAGGTGATGTAGAGTCCTTTGTTTTGTTCTCTGCACTTTTCTTGGAGCTGTCTGAGGGCAAAGACCATGTCAGTAGTTCCTCTGTTTGCGCGAAAGCCGCACTGAGATTCTGGGAGAACGTTCTCGGCGACACTAGGTATTATTCTATTTATGAGAATCCTAGCGAAGATTTTGCCTGTAATGGAGAGCAGCGTGATTCCCCTGTAGTTTGAGCAGTCTGATTTCTCGCCTTTGTTTTTGTACAGGGTGATGATGATGGCATCACGAAGGTCCTGAGGCAGCTTTCCTTGGTCCCAGCAGAGCTTGAAAAACTCATGCAGTTTGGCATTCAGAGTTTTGCCGCCAGCCTTCCAGATCTCTGGGTGGATTCCATCCATACCTGCTGCTTTGCCACTTTTCAGTTGTTCAATTGCCTTATATATCTCTTCCCGGGTGAGGACCTCATCCAGCTCTAGCCTTAGGGGCTGTTGAGGGAGCTGGAGCAGGGCGGATTCTTGGACTGAGCGGTTGGCACTGAAAAGAGATTGGAAGTGTTCTGACCATCGGTTGAGGATGGAGATCTTGTCGCTGAGGAGGACTTTGCCGTCTGAGCTGCGCAGCGGGCTTTGGACTTGAGGTGAGGGGCCGTACAGAGCCTTTAGAGCCTCTTAAAAACCCCTGAATTTGCCAATGTCCGCGCTGAGCTGGGTTCGTTTGGCGAGGCTAGTCCACCACTCATTTTGGATCTCCCGGAGTTTGCGCTGAAGATGGTTGCATGCGTGACAGAAGGCTTGTTTCTTCTCTGGCCAGGACGGCTTTGTAAGGTGAGCCTGGTGGGCAGCTTGCTTCTTTGCCAGCAGCTCCTGGATTTCCTGGTTGTTTTCGTCGAACCAGTCCTTGTTTTTCCTGGAGGAGAAGCCCAGTACCTCTTCAGTGGATTGCAGTATGGTAGTCTTCAGCTGATCCCAGAGGGTTTCAGGGGACGAGTCCGTGAGGCGGATTGCATCCTCGAGCTTTGCTTTGAGGTTTGCCTGGAAGATTCCTCTCACTTCGTCTGACTGCAGGTTTCCAACATTGAACCTCTTTCTGGGGGCTTTACTGTTCCTGGACTTTGGCTTGAAGTGAAGGTTGAGCTTGCAGCGAACCTGCCGGTGGTCAGTGTGGCATTCCGCGCTGGGCATGACCCTGGTGTGGAGCACATCTCGTTTGTCTCTTTCTCACACCAGGACGTAGTCCAGGAGGTGCCAGTGTTTGGATCGGGGATGCATCCAGGTAGTCTTCAGGCTGTCCCTCTGCTGAATAAGGGTGTTTGTAATGACAAGCCGCTGTTCTGCGCAGAGCTCCAACAGGAGGCGCCCGTTGTCGTTGCACTTGCCGACACCGTGCTTGCCCAGGATTTCTGGCCAGGTTTCTGAGTCTTTGCCGATGCGAGCGTTGAAGTCGCCAAGGATGACAACCTTGTCGGCTGTAGGGGTGCGTTGAATGAGGTTGCGCAGATCAGTGTAGAACTTGTCCTTTTCTGCTTGTTCCGCCTGGAGGGTTGGAGCATAGACACTGATGAGGGTGATGCGACGCTTGTTTCGAAGGGGGAGTCGCATGGACATGATCCGGTCCGAGTGGCCTGTCGGGAGGTTTTCGAGTTTGGAGGCAATGGAGTTCTTGACCATGAAGCCTACACCAGATAGGCGTTGTCCATCCATAGGCTTGCCAGACCAGTAGAGTGTGTATCCCGTGCCGCGTTCTTGGAGGCTGCCTACATCTGCAAGGCGGACTTCACTGAGAGCGGCTATGTCGATGTCAAGTCTGAGGAGTTCATGTGCGTTGAGGGCAGACCGACGTTCAGGTCGGTGGCTGTCAGCCTTGTCTAGCATGGTTCTGATGTTCCAGCATGCTAGCTTGAGTTTGTAAGCATCTTTTGAGGGGGAGGACGTGGAGGGGGAGGACGTTGAGATGTCCTCGGGCCTGCGCAAAGGAGCTTTTAGGTGGAATGCAGTGTGCGCAGTACTGGCCCCACCCTTTACACCCATGGTTCGTGTGCCGTGGCCAAGCAAGCTGGGACGTGGCAGCGAGGTCCTTGGGTCATAAGTTTTATATCGGAGTGGACTTCTCCTATGCAGGTTTCTTACCTGTGCTGGAGGAGCCTGCCTCCCCTCCTAGGTCGGACCATACTGCCCGGACCGGGGCCGGGGCCTCCGCCTACTTCGCTCTGCTGAGGCCGGGGCCACCGCCTCCCCCTCGCTTCTGCCCGGACCGGGGCCTCCGCCGATCCGGGCAAAAGTGAGGGGGTTTACATGTTTACGCTGTGTATTTTTTACACTATTAGTGGTAATTCTACTGCGTCCACAGATTAAAGGGATCTCAGGGTTGTCTGTGATGTCATGTATGTACTCCAACAATAATCTGATATTTCTCCAAATGACATTTAACTCTATTGGATTAATTCCTTAAAGAACTAAGTACATTGGTTTTCCTCCAGATTCCTCTTACTCTCCAAAGCTTATGGGGTTTATAGGTTAATTTGGATGCAATTGGGCAACATGGTAAATGGCCAGAATTGGCTTCTACCTTGCTGTACATAAAATGTGGGCTGAAGTGTCTGCACTGTGCTGTAATGTTCTCTGTACTAATCGCTCCCTATTTAAAAAGCACACCATCTTGCCTCTTTTCTTCCTTCTAAAGCGAATTACCTAACCTTTGTTTCCACCCTGTATTCCCTGTGCCATGTCCCACTCAGTTATCCAGGCTGGACCCCCTTGAAGCCACCATTCTAGTCACATACAGCAAGGAAAGAGGCCCTTCGGTCCAACTCGCCCCTTGCTGCTTACCTGAGCAAATGACACTTGGCCACGTTTGGCCCAGATCCCCCCCTAAAACCTTTCTGTCAATATCACGGTGCGGGACAATAGCTGCAAAGCATCAAGCGAGAATTCAGTGCAGAGGGTCATCAAAATGGACGAGAAGATCACCAAGGCCTCCCTTTCCTCCAACTGACAATGTTCGCCGCTTAAATAAGGCTTCAGTTTCCTCTCACCGTTCAAAATGCACTGGGTGTAATTGGGTGGGCACGGACTCATAGGCCTGTTATCTAAAAGTAAAATTCCCCCCACCTTCTCATTCCACTGGGAAATCTGCATTCCTGACGAAGGGCCCAGGCCCAAAATATCGGCAGCCTTTCACTTCCTGTGGACGCTGCATGACCTGCTGACTCCTGTGAGCGGGACCTTCCTCAGGGCCTTAAGTCTTTCCTTTTCAAAATAACCAACAGAAACTTTTTCAACAGGTTTTTTTTTTACATTTCTAGTCAACGTTGAGAGTGTCCTGTCTGGCTGTGTCATGGTGTGGCACGGTAAAAACATCGGCCCGGAATCCAGAGGATCGTCAAAACGACCGAGAAGATCACTCCCTTTTCTCTATTG
This sequence comes from Narcine bancroftii, assembly GCF_036971445.1. Classification (NCBI taxonomy): domain Eukaryota; kingdom Metazoa; phylum Chordata; class Chondrichthyes; order Torpediniformes; family Narcinidae; genus Narcine; species Narcine bancroftii. The sequence continues at coordinate 241,799,370 of NC_091474.1, read as the reverse complement.
ACGACATTCACCGGGGCTGTCGCTTAAATAGGCCTCAAAGAATTACTGAGGACCCTTTCCATCCACCAACACAGGATCTTTGACCCACTGCCATCAGGTGTGGGAGCATCAAAATCAGGACAGCCCGGCTGGGCTGGGTTTGATGAGCGGTATTCTATAACCGAGTAAATCACCTCAAAATATTTACACCTACATATTTATTTTGAATCAAATCTTTAGATGCGATTTGCATGCGTCTATGTGGTACGAAGAAATGCTGTTTGGTCAGGTTGTATATACACAGTCAGATGACAATAAACTTGAACTTGGAACTTGGCAGAGAGTAGTAAATCAGTGCCCAAGGAAGTAGGAGAGGTGGCCTCATTAAATGTATTTATGACACTTTTGAAGAACTGGGGAATTAAAGGTTATAGAGGACTGACAGGGAGATGGAGTTGAGTCCATGGCCAGATCAGCGGTGATCTCATTGAACTCAATGGGCCAGATGGCTGACTCTTGCTCCAGTCTCTTACGTTCTTGTTATGTGCAGATGTCATTAAATACTTTAGCTTTTCAATATCTTAATATTTCATAGGAGGCCATTCAGCCCTTCGAAGCTATTCCAGCTCACAGAACAATCCCATTTCCGATGTAACCTACTCTTGCCCCACATTCCCATCAACTCCCACCTAACCCTCCCCCCCCACGCAATTCCCTGTGCAATTAACAGCAACACGCCTTCGGGAGGAAACCCACGCGGTCACGGGGAGAGTGTGCAAACTCCACACGGACAGTGGCATGATTGCCCCACAATTGTCGTCTTGAAATGGGGGAGCAGGCTTGAAGGGCTGAATAGCCTTCTCCTGCTCTACATTTGGGTGTGTCACCAGAGATAGGGATCGAACCCTGCACCCTGGCGAGAGTCAGCAGCTCAACCCGCTGCACCAGTAGGCCAGCTGCCCTATTCATACCCCCGAAGCCCTGGGGGTCTTCTCTTCTAGGGAAAAGAAGCCCAAATTCCTGAGTAACCAACGTCGGTGACCTTTTACTTCCTGTGGCTGTGTGACCTGCTGAGTTTCTCCAGCATGCTTGTGTGTCTGCCGACTTCCCCGTTGAACTCCACTGAGCCACTCCACAGTGTCATCTCTGCGAGGAGTGCCCACCCTGAAGATGATCTTCTGTCTTTGCAGTGAGTACTGTGAGCATCCCACTCCCAGCTCCCCCTCTGCTCTCCGTGCCAAATGGAGATCACCTGCCAATTGGAGGAACATCCTAAATGCCGTCTGGGCACCCTCCAACCTGACGGCATGAACATCGACTCCTCCAATTTCTGTTAAATGCCTCCCTCAAGTCTCTCTCTTTTCCTATCCCTCTACCTCCTTGCGAGCTCCCCACACCTCTATCAGAGAGCTATCCTCTCTCCCATCACCCTCCCACCTGGATCCACCTGTTATCCCCTGTGTTCCTCTCCTTGCCCCTTCCTCCCTCCTCTTTCTCCCACAATCCCCCCCTCTCCCCCCACTTTTTCATTAAGGCGCATGCACCTTGATAAAGGGGCTCCGGCCCGAAACGTTGGTTAATCGTTTTTTTCCCCTGCCTGTGGACGCTGCGTGACCTGCTGAGTTTCTCCAGCACGTTTATACATTGCCCCGGATTCCCGAGGTCTCTGTGATGCCTTATTCCCAATGTTTGGAATTCTGACTCATTGTTCTTTCTCCTCCCTTTAGGTGGCGCTGAGAGCCAGTGAATTCATTCGGCTCAAAGTGTTCCAAAGATCAGCGTGAATCGAGAGAAAGCACACCATGATTAATTACTCTCTAATCAAAGATAGCAGGGGCGGAGCTGGACAGTTGCCAGTATCTGTCAGCTTTGAGGGGAGTTCTTTGAACCCAGGGTGAAAGTGATCATGAGGGGAGGGGCAAAAATAATGGCTCTCTCAAAATCTCTTCCCAAGCCATGAATAAAATTCACAGAGGAACTCGGTTGGTCTTGCAGCAGCCAAAGGATTCGAGTCAAGTTTATTGTCATCTGATTGTACAAGTTCAGCCCGATTAAACAGCATTCTTCGGTCCTCAGGGCAAACACTCAGACACACAACCAGACATAACACACGTTCAGACAAACAATACAGATGCAGGACAAGTGTTTCATCTACAAATAAATACATTTCGTGAATAGGTGAGTCTCGGACGGTTAGTGCGAGCAGTTCCTTTGGTCGCTCAGTGTTCTCACTGCCCGTGGGAAGAAGCTGTTCCTCAGCCTGGTGGTACTGGCTCTGAAACTCCTGTATTTCTTCCCCGATGGGAACAGCTGAAAGATGGTGCGTGCGGGGTGGAAGGGGGTCCTCAACAATTTTGCATGCCCTCTTCAGACAACGATCCTGGTAGGTCATGACAATATTGGGGGGTGGGCGGGGGGCGGGGAAGAGACTCCAGTGATCCTCTCTGCCGCTCTTATGGTCCTGTGAAAAGAGCTTACTCACATTTATTCTGTCTATAATTTTGTAAACCTCTATCAAATCTCTCCATATTCTTTCTTGTTCCAAGGAATAAAGTCCTAACCTATTTAATCTTTCACTGTAACTCAACTCCTGAAGACCCAGTAATGCCCTAGTAAATCTTCTCTGCACTCTTTCAATCTTAGTGATATCCTACCTGTAGCTCAGCGACCAGAACTGCACACTATATTCCAAATTTGGCTTCACCAATATCTTAAATAACTTCAAGACAACATCCCAACTCTTAAACTCAATATTTTGATTTATAAAGGCCAAGGTTCCAAAAGCTTTCTTTAAAAACCTGTCCACCTGTGACATCACCTTCACCACTGGCCTATAATTTGGTTTACTTTTGGAGCCTTTCTTAGAACAGCCGGACAACATGAGCTACTCTCTGATTCTCTGGAACCTTTCCTGTGTCTAAAGTTATTTTGAATATATCCATCAGGGCCTCTGCAATTTCAACACTTGTCCTCCTTAAGGTCCAAGGGAATAGCATATCCAGCCCAAGGAATTTGTCTACCTTTATTTACTGTAAAGCAGCAATCGCCTCCTCCTCCTTAAACTCCACATCTTTCATGACCCTTCTGTTTGTTTCCCTTCCATCTGTATTCACTATACCAGTTTCCTGAGTAAATACTGATGAAAAAAAACTGTTTAAGATCTTCCCCATTTTGTGAGGCTCCGCACATAGTCGATCACTCTGATCAAGTCTAGGGGACCAATTTTGTCCCTTGTTATCCTTTTAATCTTAATATACTTGTAGAAACCCTTTGGATTTACCTTCACATGATCTGCCAAAGGACCCTCGCGCCTCTTTTTGGCTTCCTGATTTCCTTCTTTAGTATACTCTTACATCTTCTATACTATTTAAGTACCTGATTTGCTCCCTGTTGCTTATATGTGTTATGCACCTCTCTCTTCTCAATCATATCAGCAAAATCCCTTGAAAACTAAGGTCCCCTTTGCCTGTTAATTTTGCCTTTAATCCTGGTTGGAACAAGCAAACTCCACACCTATCAAAATCTCGCCTTTGAATGCCTTCCACTTGCCAGGCACATCTCTCTCTTCTCTTTTCCCTCTGCCTCATTCACAGAGCCAAAATCAATTCTCACCTTTCCTCCTATCATGTCCAATTAACACCTTTTGTCTGTGGGTTTCCCCTCCCATTCTTCCCCCTTTCTCTCCCTCCTTGTGCCTTTTGCTTACACCTTGAGGAAGGGCTCAGGCCCGAAACCTTGGGAATGCATCTTACCTCCTGTGGACGTTGCGAAACCGGCCGAGTTCCTCCAGCCTTTGCTGTGCGCTTTTACTACAATCACAGCAGCTGCAGACTTTCGCGTTTCACGCCAAGCCAGTGCCGTAGCACCAGCCACGTGGGAGAATGTGATGTTGTCACAGAGCAGGAGTCCTTCGATGAGATCTTGGCTGATCCGGCTGTGGACTCAGCTCCTTTCCCCCATAACCTATTCTGCAAAAAGCTTTCTTCCCGCATTTTAAATATATTTAATGAGGACGGCTCCTTGGGCAGCGAATTCCACAGATTCACTGCTCTCTGGGAAAAGACCTTCCTCCTCATCTCCGTCCTAAATCTACTCTCCCCCCATCCCCCCAAAATCGTGATGCTTTGTCCTAGTCTCACCACCCAGTGGAAACCACTTCCCTGCCTCGATCTTGTCCATCCCTTTCAGAATTTGACATTTCCATTCAAGGTTTGTAACACGCGCACACACACACACACACACACACACACACACACACACACACACACACACACACACACACACACACACACACACACACACACACACTACCCAGCACATGGTAACCACAAAAAGATCCAATTTTAAATGGGTTAGCCTAGCCATTGGCGCAACTCTTTCACAGCGCTAGCCAGCGACCCAGGTCCAAATCTGCCCCTGTCTATAAGGAGCTTGAATGTTCTACCCCTCACCTGCGTGGGTTTCCCCTCGGGGGCTCCAGTTTGCTCCCTCTGTTCAAAATGTGCAGGGGTTGTAGGTCAATTGGGTGTAATTGGGCGGCACGGGCTTGTGGGCTCTAAGGGCCCGTTACCGTGCTGTATGTCTAAACATAAAATTAAAAAAATACATTTATATTTTAAAGTATAGATGAACCAAAATTTGCTGTCACTCTAAATTAAAAAAAATATAAGTATATAGAAATATTTTGGAATGATTTACTATATAATCGGAATCAGGATTTATTGTCATGAACAAGTCATGAAATTCGGTGTTTTGCGGCAGCTTCTGTGTTGCGCTGAGGTAACAGCGAGCAAGCAGAAAGTCTGTACAACAGGCTTTATTTCAGTAAAAGGTTGAACATCATTTCATGCCTTGGTGGCTCCCCGTGCGACTGGCTCATGAGGGGCCGGTTCAGGTCTATATTCAGGTCAGCTGATTGACAGCCAGCCAGATGGAGTCAGCCCCTTAGGTAGTCTTCCTGCAGGTACAGAGATCGCCCCCTGCAGTAGGCTGGTAGTCATAGCACCACAGCTTCATAGTACAAATGTTCATATTATAACCATCTTTCAACATTACTATATAAAATAATCGTGCGCAAAAAGTAAGGCCGTGTCTTTGGTTTATTGATCATTCAGGAATCTGATGGCAGCAGGGAAGAAGCTGTCCTTGTGCCGCTGAATGCTCGTCTTTACTTTTTCCCCGATGGTAGCAGAGTGAAGAGGACCTGGCCTGGGTGGTGGGGGGGTCTTTGAGGATAGAGGCTGGTTTTGTAAAGACGTGTAGATGTCCTCGATGGAGTGAAGTCTGGTCCCTGTGATATTGCAGGCTGAGTTAACGACCCTCTGGAGATTATTCTTGTCCTGAGAGTTGGCATCTCCATAACAGGCAGCCATCCAGAATACTCTCCACGGTACACCTGGAGAAGTTTATGATAACATACCAAATCTCCTCAGACACCTCACAAAGTATAGCCGCTGGCGAGCCTTCTATTTCATTTGAATTCCAGTGAGTATAGTCCCTGCGACACTCCGATCAGAGGCTGGAGAACCTGGAGAACCTCCTCTGCCAACAATGGTGGGACCCTGGAACGCATTGCTGGGGGTGGGGGTGGAGGTTGGTACAGTAGGGGCATTCAAAAGACTTAGGCAGGCAGATGGATGTGAGAATAAGATAGGGTGATGGGTGTGAGAGAGGGAAGGGTTAGATGGTGGAGGAGTAGGTTTACATGGGCTGGCACAACATTGTTGGCTGAAGGGGCTGTACTGAGCTGGACTATATGATGTTCTGTGTTTAAGGGGTGCTCAGGCAGATGCTTGGAGAAGCAGTGCAGCCAAATGGCATCAAAGCTGGCTAGCAGAGTGGTGATGAGCTGAACGGCCCGTTTCTGCTGCGTCCGACCCCAGAGACTCGGGCCCGGCGCCCTGACCTCCGGTCACGTCCCTCCAAATGCTGCTCAACCCACTGAGCTCCTCCAGTGCGCCTGGGCCCTGCAATACAGGGCAGCCGCAGAGCTTCGAGACACAATTCTGGCAGCGCAGTCCAGCTGGCAAAGAGATGAATGGGATGGTGATGAATAATTAGTGAGACCACCATGAATAATGAATGGTGCTCAGCAGGCAACACCATATTAGAGGCAGGCTATCCTCTCTCTCTCTCTTTCTCCCCTCCTCTCTATCCCCCTCACTCTCTCTCTCTCTCTCCCCCTCTCCCTCCCTCTTTCCCTCTCTCTCACACACTCTCTCTCTGACTACCCTCTCTCCCACTCTCCCTCTCATGCCCTCTCTCTCCCTCCCTCTTTCCCTCCCTCTCTCTCTCCCTCCTCTCTCTCCCTCTCCCCTCTCTCCCCCCTCCCTCTCCCTCCTTCCCTCTCTCTCCCCCCCTGCAAGCATTGCAGGAACTGCAGCCTCCCTGAGCTACATGTCAGGCTGCACGTTGGCTTCTGTAGACTCTGTTCGTCATTTAGTCCCCTGGGCTCTCTGCCACCTCCTGTCAGCTGCTCCTTGGATCTCTACATATCCAGGTCAAGGTCACTCAGACAGGAGGCTGGCATTATGACTTTGACGTCTGCAGGCAGTGCTGCCTGAGTGGCGTTAACCAGGGGCCTCTTCCCCACGCCTGAACCTGTGAATGCCTGCTGCCCTCGTTAAAGGCATTGATTAAACCATCCTCCCCTCTGTCTGTGCCTCGTTTTTCCATTTCTGCACAGCGAGCAGATATTGTAAATGTCCTTGGCTTCACTCAGAAGCCGAGGGACGGAGAGGGGGTGGGGGTGGGGCAGGGTGCTTGCAGAAGGAGTAGACACCCACGTCACAAACTGAGCACCTCAGGCATCGGAAAGGAACGCATGGCCGTCTAAGTTTGTTCCACGTTCAAGGCAATAAAATAGGTTAACAAACAGGTAGCCTGATTTATCGTTGCTTCTTTATATGCGCTATTAAGGCAAGTCAACTACATCTTCCTGTTGCCCACGAGGGGCAGCCAACCCACGGAAGGAACTGTCACACCCCAGACAAGCTCTGTTCTCCCTCCTCCTGCTGGGGAGAAGGCGCAAGAGCGTGAGAGCGCGCACTAACAGGCTTCAACCCCGCAGCTGTCAGGCTACTGAATGAGCCTCACATCAGTGCTCTCATGTTGTCCCTGCTCGGTGATCACCGATCTCCCTTTCACTATCGTAGAAGCACAGAAACACCAGGCGAATGCAATGAGTCAGGCAGCGCCCGCAGGAGGTAATAATACCTTATATAGCCACCGTTTTGGGCCTGAGCCCTTTGTTCACTGTAACCGTGGCTTCGCTCTGGCTCTTCTACTATTCTATCAGTACAGATGCAATCACCTTGTTAGACTGGCTGCAGAAGAAGCCTTCCCACTACCCCAGGTAAAATGGGACAAATCCGTCAGGCTGTGCAAAATCTCCTGAAATTTGTAGCGTCACAGAGAAAACGTTTGGTTAAAAACATTCCACTCATGAGAGGCACATTCCAGAGGCAGGGGAGAAGCTGTCCTTCCACCTGCGGCGTGGGTTAGAATCGACACGGGAAGCCAAATGGCCCGCCTCTCCATCCTCCAAATGCCTTGTCGTCCATTTTAAGCAGGGGAGGAGGCCATTCAGTCCCTCCAAGGTCTCCTGCCAGCCCCGCTGCATTTGCCCATCTTCTTCCGGAGCTCCCCACCCTCGCCCCCCACTGGAGCCGGCCCCTCCCCCCCCCACACACCACCATGTCCAACCCCCACCCCCTCCTGGTCCTGTGCCGCCCGCTTGCTTCAACTCCCTCCTCCTTCCGACCCTCCCTCGGAATCCAACGGATCCAGATGGGGAGGAGAGGAGGTGTGCAGGAGGCTGGTGGGTGTTGTGTGGGGAGGGTAGTCGGGGGGGAGAGAGTGGAGGTGGTGGGGTCCGGCAGCCCCACCTCCGAGAAGCCGGCTTTCTCCCCACTCCCCCTCCCCCGACACGGCTGGAATATTGAATTGTTGTGTGTGTCAACGGGATTAGAAACAGAACGTCTCCATTGTGCAGTGTGCGAGACAGGGAGTGGTGGGGCTGAAGCCTCTCTAATCACTGCACCAAGGCTGCTTTCTGGATCAGAATCTGTGGCCATGGCAACACGCATATTTCTTATTTGGAGAAATACAAGCCCTCTTTACAACCGCATAGGCACTCTCTGTCGTTGACAAAAATGGTAGTTCATCAGCACAAGCCTGGGCCCAGCGTTTAAGATGCCATTTTAGTGACAGCATCCACTTGACTGCGGGCAAAAATACCCTTTGTTGAATATTCCTTTTGTCAGCTGTTGAATCTTATGACTCCTTTGGCGAGCAGCCAAGGCTGGCGACGTGGGGAGGTAGCATGAAGTGAGGTGGCTTTGTACAACGTCGGATGAGAGGCAGTGTTCCAGGATCCACAGCAGAGGGCAGCATCAGTCCATAATCGGCAGTGACGCCCGGCGGGTGGGGGTACCTTGGCACTGCTGGTCGTGGAGAAAGGGAAGTCAGCGATTGGCCGCCAGGCGCACAAAATCTGCTTCCTCTTCCTTGCCTCTGTGGGCACGGACCTGCGCCCCCTTTGAGAGGAAGAAAGAGACACCGAAGAGAACCACTTGTGCCCGCACCGCCACCCTCATCACCGTTGGGCCCCAAGTGAAGAGACATTTCAATCGTGAATCTGAAGGGGTCGTCTACTGCATCCGGGGCCCCTGCTGCGGCCTCCTCCACATCGGGGAGGCCGGGTGCAGACCAGCGCCTGCCCAGTAGCCAACCATTTTAATTCTCCATCCCATTTCCACACTGATATGTCTGTCCACGCCCTCCTGCGCTGCCAAACTGAGACCACCCCCAAATTGGAGGAACACCACCTAATGCTTTGTCTGGGCACCCTCCAACTGGACGGCAGTAATAGCAACTTCTCTGGTTTCTGTTGGTAATCTCCCCCCCGTCTCTCTCTCCTTCCCATTTAGAGAACTACCCCACTCCCCCACCACCTCTTCTGCTCTTCTCCCTGATCCTTCCTCCCTCTTCTCCTTTCCTCCTCTCACTGTGTTATATGGGTGCCTGCCTGCTGTTTGCTGGTACCTTGGCTAAGGGCTCAGGCCCGAACCGTGGGGCATGTTATTTTTGCTGCATATGGAGCGCTGCGTGACCTGCTGACTTACTCCAAGTCCTTTTGTGTATTAGCTGGAGGCGGTCCCCTGAGCATTGGTGGTTCCTGCCATCTCCTCCGTTGCCACTGGACCCCTGGTCCCCCGCCACAGCTGAATGGATTCTTGTCTGGTCCGGCGGTGTACCTGAGCTCCTCAGGAAGCTGTTAAGTGCCTGTGGTCCTCTGTGGAAGCTCTGCTCACCTAGTTTGGTCACCAGGAGGGGAGAGACGTGTGTGTGTTTTAATTCAGCAAGAGATCGTGCCCTGCCCTGTTTAATGGGGCCTTTCTCCAAGTGAAAATAGTTAGTCCCTTTCTGGATGAAATTTAAATGTAGATTTTAAAAAATGAAATGTTAAATTTTTAAATCATAATGAAATCTTCTTTGGCTTGGCTTCGCGGACGAAGATTTATGGAGGGGGTAAAAAGTCCACGTCAGCTGCAGGCTCGTTTGTGGCTGACAAGTCCGATGCGGGACAGGCAGACACGATTGCAGCGGTTGCAAGGGAAAATTGGTTGGTTGGGGTTGGGTGTTGGGTTTTTCCTCCTTTGCCTTTTGTCAGTGAGGTGGGCTCTGCGGTCTTCTTCAAAGGAGGTTGCTGCCCGCCAAACTGTGAGGCGCCAAGATGCACGGTTTGAGGCGTTATCAGCCCACTGGCGGTGGTCAATGTGGCAGGCACCAAGAGATTTCTTTAGGCAGTCCTTGTACCTTTTCTTTGGTGCACCTCTGTCACGGTGGCCAGTGGAGAGCTCGCCATATAACACGATCTTGGGAAGGCGATGGTCCTCCATTCTGGAGACGTGACCCATCCAGCGCAGCTGGATCTTCAGCAGCGTGGACTCGATGCTGTCGACCTCTGCCATCTCGAGTACTTCGACGCTTGGGGTGTAAGCGCTCCAATGGATGTTGAGGATGGAGCGGAGACAACGCTGGTGGAAGCGTTCTAGGAGCCGTAGGTGGTGCCGGTAGAGGACCCATGATTCGGAGCCGAACAGGAGTGTGGGTATGACAACGGCTCTGTATACGCTTATCTTTGTGAGGTTTTTCAGTTGGTTGATTTTCCAGACTCTTTTGTGTAGTCTTCCAAAGGCGCTATTTGCCTTGGCGAGTCTGTTGTCTATCTCATTGTCGATCCTTGCATCTGATGAAATGGTGCAGCCGAGATAGGTAAACTGGTTGACCGTTTTGAGTTTTGTGTGCCCGATGGAGATGTGGGGGGGCTGGTAGTCATGGTGGGGAGCTGGCTGATGGAGGACCTCAGTTTTCTTCAGGCTGACTTCCAGGCCAAACATGGCCTGGAAACAAATAACCCTATAACAATTACAGCTCAGTAACCGGCCCTTTCGGCCCACGGGTCCGTGATATAACCCTATAATAATTACAGCTCAGTAACCGGCCCTTTCGGCCCACGGGTCCATGATATAACCCTATAACAATTACAGCTCAGTAACCGGCCCTTTCGGCCCATGGGTCTGTGCCGCCCAATTTACACCCCATTAACCTACACCCCCGGTACGTTTCGAACGGTGGGAGGAAACCAGAAACCCTGGGGGAAACCCACGCAGACTTGGGTGGAATGTACAAACTCCTTACAGACAGCGCGGGATTTGAACCCCGCTCCCGCTCGCTGGCGACGTAAAGGCATTGCGCTAACCCCTACGCCAACCATGCCGTCCAATGTGGAGAGTGGAGAATCGGGAAATGGCAGAGATTCTGTGCAATAATTTTGGGTCGGAATTTTGTGGAAGAAAAGGGTAGAAAGCACTTCAGGCCGAACCCAGCCTGCTGGAGGAACTTGGCGGGGCGAGCAGAATGAATGGGAGGAAATTCCCCCCGCTGGCCCCCTGTTCACCCCCTCCCACCCTGTCCTCATTGCACCGTCCATCTCCCCTCTGCCATCTCAGTCTGGATGAAGGGTGGCGGCCCGTTCTTTCTTCTTCTCAACCCGCTGAGTTCCTCCAGTGAATCGTTTGCTGCACCAAGATTATCTGCTGCTCACAAGAGGAGGCCATCTGGCCCGTCGATCCTGGTCCGCCATTCAATGAGACCGTGGCTGATCTGATGATAGGCTCATCTCCACCTTCCTGCCTTCTCCCCATATCCTTTCATTCCTCTACTGTGTAAAAATCTATCCAACCTTGTCAAATATATTTACTGAGGTCCCCTCCACTGCTTCAATGGGCAGCAAATTCCACAGATTCACCTCTCTCTGGGAAAAGCAGTTTCTCCTCATCTCTGTCCTAAATCTACTCCCCTGAATCTTGAGGCTCCGTCCCCTAATTCTGGTCTCTCCCACCCATGGAAACACATCCCTACCTCTATCTTATCCATGTCTTTCATAATTTTATACGTTTCTATAAGCTCCCATTCTTCTAAATTCCAGCGAGTCCAGTCCCAGGTGACTTGATCTCCCCTCAAACGCTAACCCCCTCATTTCTGGAATCAACCTGGTGAACCTCCTCTGCTCTGCCTCCAAACCCAGTGACGCATGTTCGTGACAATGAACCCAATTCTGATTCTGCTCCAAGACTCTTCCCCCACTGGAAACGTCCTCTCCACATCCACTTGATCCAGCCATTTCTGTTTTGCTTGGGCCATTTGCACTCTCCTGGGAGCAAAAGGCATTGGCACTGTAGTGATATGATTATATGTACTGGCTGGCCCGCCCTCCGTGTGTCCTCCTGCCTTGGCTCCTCCATTAGTCCTGCCCTTGTGACCCCAGGCCATAAAGGTTGAGTCCTCTCTCCTTTCTGCTCATTCCTAGCCTTGGACTCGGGTCAGCAGTCTCTCGTACAATAAAGCCTATCATTCCCCTCAGTTTTTGTCTGTGTCATTATTGGGGCTATTGATAGCACCCAACAATTTATTGTACTAGATTTTGGAGGTCTCCGGTAATGGAGCAATTGCTGCGCCCAAAATGGCTAGAAGTTGACCCCCAAGTCCCAGGTGCTTCGGTACACTTCGAGCAGTGGATGAACTGCTTCAATAACTTCCTCGACGCTGCTGCTGAGGTGGTCGACTCCGACGAGAAGAAGTTAAAAATCCTTCAGGAACGAGTTGGCCAGCGTGCCTCCTGACCATCCAAGTCAGTGCGACCTACAACGAGGCGATGGCTGAGCTACGGGCGCTGTACAAGCCTAAAGTGAATGTGGTCAACTCCCGTTACCTGCTGGCATCCAGAAAACAACAGTCCACTGAAGAGTTCGTCCGATCCCTGGTCACACTGGGAAAAGACTTTTTGGGGGAGCCACAGCCACTATATCACTAACCCAGTGCGTGGAAGAACTGATTGGAGACGCCTACATGTCAGGCCTGAGGTCGGATTACATCCAGCAATGACTCCTCGAGGAGGACCCACTCCCACTCAAAAAGGCTATTGACTTGATCAGGACTTTAGACTCGGCCCAGTGCCACATGGTGTCGATCGCGGGCAGAAGCGGGCCATCTCCGTATGTTCCACCACGAGGGCCTTCAGCCTGGGACTCAGCATCGGGCGTTACCGACCCGACTGCAGTTGCAATTACGCCGACTGCATCATCGAGATGCAACTTCTGCGGGCAGTCCAAGCATTTGAGATGCCTCTGCCCCATGAGGGAGCTACATGTTTGGGCTGCAGGAAGAGGGGCCATTACCAGAAGGTCTGCAGGTCCCGACCGGAGTCTGGGAGCAGCGCGGCATGCGTTCCAGAGGAGCTTCCGGCGCTGACCGCGTGTGCAGTAAGGGGAGCGCCATCTTGTCGGCCTCCACTCCCAATCTCAGCACCTCGGCCTACCGCCCTGATGATGTCACTTCCAACCACCACGACTCCACTTCCACCTTCTTCCTCATCGACCACTGCGCAGTCAACATGGAGGTCGCTATCTTGAGAAGGCCTCCCCACCGACGACGACAATGAAGGGATGCCTATCCTGGCATCAGTGACTCTGAACCAAGCCAGCCCTCACCCGATCTCGAACTTCATGATGCGGATCGAGGTGAATGGGCATAAAACGAACTGTCTATTCGATAGTGGCAGAATGGAAAGTTTTGTGCACCCTGACGTGGTCCAGAGACCCATGACTGGGATGGTTTCAATGGCTGCAAGAGACCAACAGACCAGTATCCGGGGGTATTGAGTAGCATCGCTGACGGTGGGGGCGAGTGTTATAACGATTTTGTACTGTTAATTATGCCTCGACCATTGACCTCAAGTTGGCTTACCATCAATTCCCCCTCAGTCCGGCCGATTGAATCTATATGGATTTTGAGGCAGACGGGAAACTTTTCCACTTCCTGCGGGTGCTCTTCAGGGTTACTACTTTTCAGAGAGTAATGGACCAGATGGTGGAGGAGCATGAGGTGACGGCAACGTTCCCCTACCTTGACAATGTCACCAACTTCAGCCATGACCAGCAGGACCACGACGCAAATCTTGCAAAGTTCTTGTGTACGGCCAAGTCCTTCAACTTGATGTACAACAAGGACAAATGCATGTTCATCCTTCTTGGATGCGTCATCGCACATGGTGTCATTGCCCCTGACCCTGACCGCATGCGACCACTTCTGGAGCTCCCTGTCCCAAACTCCCTGAAGGCGCTTAAGAGGTGCCTGTGGTTGTTTTCATGTTATGCACAATAGGTGCCCAACTACAATGATAAGGCCCACCCCCTAATTCGTACGACCACCTTCCCATTATTGGCGGAGGCCCAGGCTGCTTTTGACCAAATTTGAGGAGACATCGGTAAGGCCACGATGCATGCCGTGGATGAAACCATCCCCTTTCAGGTGGGGATTCCTCCGATGTTGCACTGGCCGCCAAATTAAACCAGGCAGGAAGGCCGGTAGCATTTTTTCCCGCAGCTCACACATTCCTGAACTCCAGCACTCCTCCGTCGAGAAGGAGGTTCAAGCTATCGTTGAAACAGTGCGCCACTGACAGCATTATGTGGCCGGTAAAAGATTTACCCTGCTGACAGACCAGAGGGCAGTGGCCTTCATGTTCAGTGCCAAACAACGGGGTAAAATCAAGAACGACAAGATTCTGAGATGGAGGATTGAACTATCTACCTACAATTATGATATCTTGTACTGGCTGGGTAAGCTCAACAACCCCCCCCGGATGCCCTATCCCGAGGGACGTGCGCCAGCACGCATCTCGACCATCTTCAGATCTTGCACTACAATCTGTGTGATCCTGGAGTCAGGAGGTTGTACTATTTTTTCAAGACACGAAACTTACCGTACTCCATAGAGGATGTCCGGTCCACGACCAGACGCTGTCAAATCTACGCCAAGTGTAAGCCGTAGTTCTACCGGTCAGAAAAGGCATACCTCATCAAGGCCACTCGCCCTTTTGAATGACTCAGCGTCGATTTCAAGGGCCCCATCCCGACCACAAATAGGAATGTCTACTTCCTGACGATGGTGGACAAATTCTCCAGGTTCCCCTTTGCAATTCCCTGTCTGGATATGACCTCGGCTATGGTCATCAAGGCCCTGAGCATTATCTTCACTCTGTTCGGGTACCCCGACTATATTCATAGTGACCGGGGGACCTCGTTCATGAGTGAGGAGCTGCAACAGTACTTCCTGACCAGAGGCATAGCCACCAGCAGGACCACCAGCTATAACCCCAGAGGTAATGGCCAAGTGGAAAGGGAGAACAGCACCATCTGGAAGGCAATGCTCCTAGCCCTTAGGTCCAAATATTTGCCAGTGTCCTGCTGGCAGGAAGTCCTGCCCTAAGCTCTCTATACCATCCGGTTGTTACTGTGCACCGCTACTAACACCACCCCGCATGAACGCCTCTTTGCTTTCCTTAGGAGATTGGCGAATGGTTCCTCCATCCCTCCCTGGCTGACAACCCCAGGGCCAGTTCTGCTTTGGAAGCACGTCAGGGGCCATAGGACGGACCCACTGGTCGAAGTGGTGCACCTCACACATGCAAACCCTCAATACGCATTTGTGAGGTACCCGGATGGCCACGAAGACACTGTGCCAATACGAAACCTGGCAAGGGCCGGAGACCCTGAGACTGCCTTGTCGGTTACTGACCACACCGCGGACCCGATCGTTCTGCATCAGAGCATGACCCTGGAGCCAGACATCCAGGCATCTACCCCCATGCAGCAGCGGAGGACCCCCCAGCACTCCGGGAGTCCACCGCCAGCACCCCATCCCAGACAGTCCCTGCAGCGGACAATCCCCCGTCGGTCCCCTCTCTGCAGGAGCGCCGTACGGACACGCCGGTTCCACGGCTGTCCGGCAGACAGAAGAGGCTGACCATGCGGCTCAACCTCTAATCTGCTTCCCCTGCCCCTTTGTAATAAGTGTTAATACCGCTGCTGTTGTTCTTACTGTATGGTTATAGCCATTGCTGTTAGCTCCCCAGTTTTGCTGTCTGTTTTCTGGTGGGTTCCATTTTTTAAAAAGAGGGGGTGAATGTAATGATATGATTATATGTACTGGCTGGTCCACCCTCTGTGTGTCCTCCTGCCTTGGCTCCTCCCTTAGTCCTGCCCATGTGACCCCAGGCCATAAAGGTTGAGTCCCCTCTCCTTCCCGCTCATTCCTAGCCTTGGACCCGGGCCAGCAGTCTCTAGTACAATAAAGCCTATCGTACCCCTCAGTCTCTGTCTATGTCATTATTGGGGCTACGGATAGCGCCCAAAAGGCACAAAGCTAAATCTTTTGATTCCCATCACTACCTCCAGGCACACAGTTAGCGGCTCTCCTTTATGTTGCCTTGAAATATACCGATTGCCTACAACGGCCCGAATATGGCCTCACGTGGCACAGATCCTGGTTCTGCGGCAGTGGACAAAGTGCTGGAGGAGCTCGATGGCTCAGGCAGCATCTGTGGAAGGCAGTACCCAGCCGATGATCCCATCCCGAAGCAGAGTCTGGTCCAAAACATTGACTGCCTATTACCTCCAACGGATTATGCCACTCTTGGCAACGAATTCCAGGCACCCACCAGCCTCTGAGTGAAAAACGTATCCCTGACGTCTCCATTAAACTCACTTTAAACTGGTGTCCGCTAGGATTTGCTGTTGTCCCCGAGAAAGGTGCTACCTGTCCCCCCCCATCTGATCCCCTCATAATCTTATATACATCTAGCCACCCCTCATCCTTCATCGTTCCAAAGAGAAAAGCCTCGATTCTCCAATCCAGCAAACATCCTGGTAAACCTCCTCTACACCCTCGTCAAAGAGTGTGGGATCTGGAAGGAGTTGATGGAAATGCGGGGAGAATAAAATGGATTCGGTCATAGCAACCTGGAGCACAGAAACAGGCCATTCAGCCTACTGCATTAATGCTGTGCATCAGGGGCCATCTATGGTAATCCCATATACCTGCACTTGGACTGCCACAGTTAGAGACGGGCGGTATGGTTAGCGTGGCAATTAGTGTGCCAGTGACCCGGGTTCAGTCTCTACATCAGAGAGACTGAACGCGGACTGGGAGATCGCATTGTTGAGCATCTCGGTTCTGTCTGCCACGATAGCGTCTTCCCATGGCCACCCATTTCAATTCTCCGTCCCATTCCCTTATTGACATGTCTATCTGTGGTCTCGTGTGCTGCCGGACTGAGACCACCCATAAATTGGAGGAACAACACCTCATTTTCCGACTGGGCTCCCTCCAATGCGTGGCATTGTTAAAATCCTCCCCCCACCAAAACCCACTTCTTTCCCCTCCCCCCATTGTCTCTTCATTCCCTGTCTCCTTTCGCTCAGACATGATAAACTCTACCTAGTCCCTTATTGTATTCAATTAACACCTTTTGTTGGTCTGGATTCCTCCCCCATTGTTTGAATTCTGAGACTTTCTGATATTTCCTGCTTCTGCCTTTTCCGGTTTTCCTTTGAAGAAGGGCTCAGGCCCGGAACATCGACAAAATATTTTCATTTCCTATAGACGCTGAAGAGACCGGCTGAGTTCCTCCAGCAATTCAGTACGTTTACTGCAATCGCAGCATCTGCAGCCGATCGCGTTTCACTTGAATCCACCACTATCTTTTCTTCCCATGGGTTTCCTTGAGGTGGCTCCAGTTTCACGGTCTAGTTATCGTCAACTAACTCTATGCATATGACCCGAAGGAAGAATGTTTCTCTGAGCAACAGTGCACACGCTCGCGCACACACACACACGCACGCATGCATGCACGCACGCACACACGCACGCACGCACGCACGCACGCACGCACACACACACACACACACACACACACACACACACACACACACACACACGCGCGCGCTCGCACACACCCCTTCCATCCCCCACAGAACTGGCAGAAAGGTGTGTCTGTCTTTTAGGTGGTCGACCTCTACGACAGAATGTTGACTATTGCAGTGGGGAAGACTTGTCTACATGAATTGGTTTAAGCCAATGACTGTGGCTTCCCTCCAATGTCCAAAATACAGGTTGACCTAGTTTGTCTGACTATCCTCTAAGGTCCTTCATAGGGTGTCTGCAAAGATTGACCAAGTTTTCCCCTTTGGAAGAAGATATATCCACAGATTTTGAGGTCTTCAGGCACAAAAGAAGAGTGTTCTTCATGCGAAGATGGTGGTATTGGGGTTAATTTTTCTATGGTTTCCCTTAGCCTGCTCAACACTTCCTTTGGACCACTGATGGAGTTGGAATGATAGGGGACGAACTCACCTGGAAACACCAACGGTGTGCTGTACACGAGCTCCGCAGATGAAGCTTGGAGGTCCTCCTTTGGACTTGTTATAATGCCCAGTAATACCCAGGGCAGCTCATCAGCTCAGTTCGGGCCATCTAACCGAGCCATCAAGGCTGACTTGAGATGTTGATGAAACCTTTCCACCATTCCATTAGCCTGGGGATGATAGGCATTCGTATGATGAATTGTTGTACGAGTAATCGAGACAAGGCCGTCCACAACGAGGAAGTAAATTGTAGTCCTCTATCCGAAGTAACATGCACCAGTAAACCAAAACGAGACAACCAGGAACTGAGGAACGGCCGAGCACAAGTGTCTGTAGTAGCATCGACCATAGGCACGGCCTCGGGCCACTGCGTAAACCTGTCTATTACTGTAAACAGGTGATGGTATCCTCCAGAAACAGGAAGTGGTCCAACAATGTCCATGTGGACATGAGCAAAATGCCAAGTAACTGCTGGGAAGGACTGCACTGCTGCCTTAATATGCCACTAATATCGTATTTTTAAGACTGTGCCCAGACGAACTTGTCCAAAGCCAAATGAACCACACCCCATTGTTACATCAACATAAGAACATTAGAAATAGGAGCAGAATTAGGCCATCCGTCGAGCCTTCTCCACCATTCAATGAGATTGTGGCTGGTGATGATGGGCTCATCTCCACCTATCTGCCTTTTCCCCTTATCCCTAAATACCTTTACTCTGTAGAAATCTATCCCATCTTGTCTTAAATATATTTACTGAGGTCCCCTCCACTGCTTCAATGGGCAGCGAATTCCACAGATTCACCGCCCTCTGGGAAAAGCAGTTCCTCCTCATCTCTTCTGAATCTTGAGGCTACGTCCCCTAATTCTGGACTCCCCTCCAATGGAAACAACTTCCCTATCTCTATCTCGTTTTTGCCTTTCATAATTTTATACGTTTCTATGCTCCAGGTACGGCCTCACTGGAAGCCAGTACAGTCATAGCAGAACCTCCCTGCTCCTGAATTCAGTCCCTCTCGCAATGAAGGCCAACATTCCATTTGCCTTCTGGATAGCCTGCTGCACCTGCAAACCAACCGTTTTTTTTTCCCTCTGGGCCCTCAGGACACTGCTCCATGGTGTGGGAATAATCGTCATCAGTCTCACCCATGAGCACAGGCTCATCACGGCCTCCGTGGAGTCCATTACGGACTCCGGGCTCCCATCTATTGAGGACATCTATGTGAGGCGCTGCCTCGTTAAGGCAGCCAACATTATCAAGGACCACCATCGCCCTGGTCACAACCTCTTCTCACTGCTACTGTCGGGGAGAAGGTACTGAAGACCAGCACCTCCAGGTTTAAGATCAGTTTCTTTCCAACAGCCATCAGTCTCTTCAATCTCCCCTCGTCACACTAATTAGGGACTGGTCTGACACCACAAAAGTCTGCACTATTGCTTCCAATTTTTTTTCTAGAAGGATAACTGTGAATATTTATCATCAACCTCTTCAACGCATTTATTGTCTTTTTAAATTTAATTGTTTCTAATTCTAGTTCTTTTCCTTGCATGTACCTGTTCAACCACAGCAAATAAGAATTTCCGTGACCATGTGCCCTGTACAATGTGTATGACAATAAACTCGTCATTGTTATCAAGCTCATCTTGATCATCCATGAAGTGGGGCGCAAGTTTGCTTAAATTTAAATTTAAATCTAGTACAGCACGGTAACAGATCCACGCGTCCATGCTGCCCAATTTACACCCCCATTAACCTACCCCCCCTGGTATTGTGTACCAAGATGAAGTGATCAAAGTTGTTTTGCGAGCATCTCAGTCCAACATCTCATGCATAGCACATCGAGTAACCCAGGAGTGCAGAGCAATGGAGATTAGTTGGTACGGAGCAAAGGCAGCGTAGTTTTACCAGGTCAGGTTCATTCAGGAGTTTGATAATAACGGGAAAGGAACTGGCGGTGTATGAGCTCGCACTTGTGAATCTTCTTCCTGACCTGGGAGGGGAGGGGAAGGGGGAGTGAAGAGAGGGTGGCCAGGGGTGGGATGAGTCTTTTAATGGATTGGCTGCATTTTTATTAAAAAATTATATTTAGGCCAGTGGTCTCAACCTTTTTTGCCCTAGGCCCCACTTTCTTCTTTGGCTTGGCTTCGCGGACGAAGATTTATGGAGGGGGTAAAATGTCCACATTAGCTGCAGGCTCGTTTGTGGCTGACAAGTCCGATGCGGGACAGGCAGACACGGTTGCAGCGGTTGCAGGGGAAAATTGGTTGGTTGGGGTTGGGTGTTGGGTTTTTCCTCCTTTGTCTTTTGTCAGTGAGGTGGGCTCTGCGGTCTTCTTCAAAGGAGATTGCTGTCACATTTGTGGCCCGAAATGTGAAGTTAATAAAACATTAAACACAAGTTTATCAGGTAAACTTCTCCGTTGTCTTTATTTTCCAGTTTCCCTTTGTTCTCCTGCTTGTGCTCTTATCTTTCTCATACCACGTGACTTCCGGTACATCTCATATATATTCATTCTCATGACATCCCTCCTTTAATCAGAAATAAACTTTACCTTCACTTACCAATATCCCTCGGAAACATACAAACATCGTAACTAATGGTAATACTATAACTCAACTACATAAAATTTACTTCCTACAGCACTCATATATGCACTTTATGATATAAGATTAAAATACTGACCCAAAGTTCTTATTAAAACTATGGCACAAAGTCTTCGTATCGTTTGGGCACTTTCCGGTTTCGTTTCGGCCTGCCTGCAATATTGTCGTCGCTTCTCGGTTGTTCACTCTCAGCGTCGGAAATACTGCTCGCCACGGCTTCGGGTGTTTCTGGCGCTCTAGTCACTTCATCAGGAGTGCTGGTAACTGCCTCTGGAACATCATCAGGTCTCTCAGTTTCAGCATCTCGTATTGGCCTTTCAACCTCTTCGTTCGATGTATCTCTGGACTGGTACCTTTTTACACCTGATACATTTCTCTTATACAGGACTCCAGTCGGAGACTTGACTGTCACCATACTGCCAGTTCTGGATACGACAGTATAGGGTTGATGGTAATAAGGTGTGTCTAGCTTACCACCAGTTTCATGCCTCACTAGAACATTATCTCCTGGCATGATGTCTGAGTACTTGGCTCCACGTTTCGAATCTGTGTACAGCTTTGCTGCACCTTTCTTTTCAGCATCGTGGTCCCTCATCTCCTGGTCATCTCGGATTTCCTTTATTTCTGGTATTTTTGTGCGGATTTTTCTCCCAAAAAATGCTTCTGCAGGACTTTTTCCAGTGGTTGCATGAGGCGTTGCTCGATAGACAGCCACATAAGATAGCAATGCTTCTCGCCAATTTTGTCCTTCTGCGTGTGCAATCCTCAATTGTTTTTCAATGGACTGATTTTGTCTCTCTACTTCTCCGTTGGCTTGCGGCCATTTCGGAGTTACTTTATGATGGTGGCTACCTGTGGTCCTCATGTATTCCGCAAATGTCTCTGAAATGAATTGTGGACCATTGTCAGAGTATAATGTAACAGGTAATCCATATCTTGCGAATATCTCTGCTAATGCTTGTATTGTTTTTTCAGTGGTTGTGGACTTCAACACCACGTACTCATAGTATCTGCTGTAGTAATCTATCACTACCATAATTGATTCACCCGTCGGTAAAGGTCCAAGAAAATCAACAGCTACGTCGATCCATGGTCCTGTCGGAAGTTGCGTACTCCGGATCGGTTCTGGCGGATTACTCCTACTTGTGATTTGACATCCGTGACAAGTTTTAACAAATCTCTCTGCGTCTTTATCACAACCTGGCCACCATACCTTGGTCCTGAGGTTTTGCTTGGTACCAACAATACCTAGGTGTCCTTCATGCGCTAAGGATACGATCTTCGGTCTCAATCTTTGCGGAATCACCAATCTGCAACCTCTTAATACACACTGTCCGATGCAACAAAGTTCATCTCTAATGGGAATGTAAGCCTTGTGAGTACTCTTGTCCCATTGTCCACTCTGTATGCATTCTCTTACTTCCCTGAGTTCTGGATCACGTTCGGATTCTCTCTCGACTTCCTTCGTAGTCACAGCTTTCGGTGTCGACTGAATAGCTACGAAGCGTACAAAGCTCTCTGTTTCTGTTCCCAATTCTGACTTGGATTGTGGACATCCATCCTTCACCAATCTGGACAGCGGATCAGCAATGTTTGCTTTCCCTGCAATGTGGATTACTTTATATTTGTAGGGTTGTAGTCTGAGTACCCATTTCTCTATTCTGGCACATGGCTTGGATCTAGGTGCATAGATCACCTCTAATGGCTTATGAACTGTGATGAGTTCAAATTCAATGCCGTATAAATATGCATGGAACCTCTCACAGGCCCATACAAGTCTGAGTGCTTCTTTCTCTGTCTGAGAGTATCTTCTTTCCATATCTGATAATGATCTGCTGGCATAGGCAATAATTCTTGGTCCTCCATCATGCATCTGGACCAACACGGCTCCTAAACCAACCGGGCTGGCATCCGCTATGACTTTGGTTGATGCCGCCGGATTGTAATATCCAAGAGTTTTTGCATCTGTCAGGCTTTGCTTCAGCGCTGTGAACGCTTTCTTCTGCTCAGATCCAAAATGAAATGGTACACCTTTCCTGGTTAGTTTCCTTAGTGGTTCTGCCACTGTAGCGAGATTAGGAATGAACTTTGCACAAAAATTGATCAATCCTAGGAAACTCCTCACCTCTGTTGCGTTCTAAGGTGCACGTGCCTCTGCAATAGCTTTCACCTTGGCCTCTGCAGGGTTTAGTCCTTCCCATCTAAGTCTGTGTCCCATGAAGTCCATTTCTGACACACCGAACTGGCACTTGTTTCCATTCACGGTAAGGCTTGCCTCCTGTAGTCCAGATAGTACACGCCTCAACCGTTTGTCATGCTCTTCCTTCGTTGGTGCATGGACTATGATGTCGTCAGAAATGTTGGCAACTCCAGGAATGCATTGAATCACTCGATGGATTTCATACTGGTAGATCTCCAAAGCTGCATTAATTCCAAATGATAGTCTCTTGTAACGATACAATCCACAGTGAGTCACAAATGTTGTTATATCTCGGGAACCTGGATCCAGCTCTAATTGATGATAACCCCATTTCAGATCAATTTTTGAGAATATCTTACTGGTAGTTAGTTCTTGAAGTATTTCCTCCACTGTTAGTATAGGGTGTTGTTCTCTAATTATAGCTTCATTGGCCATTCTCATGTCAACACATAGTCTTATGTCACCCTTTGGTTTGGGCACAATCACTACGGGACTGACCCATTGTGTCGAATGTTCCACCGGTTCAATAATGTCTTGTTCGATCAATTCTTTAATTTTGGCTTCGACTTTCCCACGAAGTCCAAACGGAGTTCGGCGTATTGGTTGTGCCTTGGGTTTGACCGTTTCATCTACCGCTAGCTTCAATTGTCGACCTTTCAGCTTTCCTACTCCTTGGAAGACTGCGGGGAATTCTTGCTTCATATCCTCGTATGACTGAATTGAATTGACACAAGCTCCAATATGAAGTATTGCCAGGTCTTGCGCTGTGCTTCTACTCAGCAATGGTTCTCCCCTCTCTTCTATGACCATAAACTCTGCTTCGGTGTACTTATCTCCAGCTTTAACAGTTGCAGTAAAACATCCAATGGTCTGCAATGGCTTGGTTGCTGTGTATGGATACAGTTTCTTGGAACACTTCTTTGAGGTACAGATGATCTTTTTCCTTTTCAACTTCTCCCATAATGTCGATCAATCACATTACTGTCACTGCCTGAGTCTACAATGACCTGCACTGTCACTCCACCAATGATCACTGGGACCTTCTCATGATGTACTTCATTCAACGTAAATTGGTAACAACTCTGTTCCTCCTGGGTATCATCATCATCATCTGGTGAATGGTATCTTTCTTTCCAGGATACTTTCCTTTCCCCGAGGCTTTGCCTTTGGAAGTTGTACTTTTCCTCTTCTGGTCTGCATTGGACTTGCTTTTGCACTTCTTTGCAAAGTGGTCCTTACCTCCACACTTTCTGCAAACTTTGCCTTTGGCCGGGCAATATGGGTCTTTTCCAAAGTGACCTCGGTTTCCACATCGATAACACTCCACGTCCTGTGTCGACGTATATCTTGGCTGGTTATGGCGATGTGAGAGCCTCTTAATTTGCTGGCTTGAGTTGTCTTTCAGTGTCATGGTATAAAATTGCCCTTCAACAGCCTCTAATGCAGCAGCAATGGTTAAAGCATCAGTGAGTTCCAACTCACTCCCTCTTTCCAGTAGACGTCTTCTGAGTTTATCTGATCTGCAGTGCTGTACGACTTGATCCAATAATTGGTTGTCCAAATCAGCTGCCATATAATTGCATCCAACAGCTAGCTGGCGTAGTCTCGTCACGTACTGAGCAATTGTCTGGCCATCTTCTTGTCTCATTCTCCTAAACAAATGGCGTTGAAATGTAGCATTCGGTGTCACTACATAGTGTGCATTTAATGCATCTACCGCTTTCCGGTACTCATCCTTTCTTCCAGTATTCAAAAGTGTCTTAAATGTTTCCCGAACTGCAGCTCCAGCAGTGAAAAGAAGTAACGCCCTTCTCTGTGCTTTTTGTTCAACTGTACCGGTATGTAGAAATAGGCCACGACTGTCGGCGTAGGGTTCAAATTCTTCCAGCCATGCCTTCCACTTCACACTTACAGTGCTTGCATCACCAGTCGGGTCAAAATGAGCAATTCCACTATGTGTTAGAAAGTCACTGTCTGCACCAGCCATGAGGAAATATTCCAGCCCCAAAAGTACTGAGTCAAAGAGAAAATTCTTATCACCTTGAAGTTGTCTGTAAACCTCTGTAATCTTGTTTAGTCTTTAATTTTCTTCAAGCTTCTTTCATCCTCGTCGCCAATGTCACATTTGTGGCCCGAAATGTGACAAGTTTATCAGGTAAACTTCTCTGTTGTCTTTATTTTCCAGTTTCCCTTTGTTCTCCTGCTTGTGCTCTTATCTCTCTCATACCATGTGACTTTCGGTACATCTCATACATATTCATTCTCATGACAGTTGCTGCCCGCCGAACTGTGAGGCGCCAAGATGCACGGTTTGAGGCGATATCAGCCCACTGGCGGTGGTCAATGTGGCAGGCACCAAGAGATTTCTTTAGGCAGTCCTTGTACCTCTTCTTTGGTGCATCTCTGTCACGGTGGCCAGTGGAGAGCATGCCATATAACATGATCTTGGGAAGGCGATGGTCCTCCATTCTGGAGACGTGACCTACCCAACGCAGTTGGATCTTCAGCAGCGTGGACTCGATGCTGTCGGCCTCTGCCATCTCGAGTACTTCGATGTTAGGGATGAAGTCGCTCCAATGAATGTTGAGGATGGAGCGGAGACAACGCTGGTGGAAGCGTTCTAGGAGCCGTAGGTGATGCCGGTAGAAGACCCATGATTCAGAGCCGAACAGGAGTGTGGGTATGACAATGGCTCTGTATACGCTTATCTTTGTGAGGTTTTTCAGACTCTTTTGTGTAGTCTTCCAAAGGCGCTATTTGCCTTGGCGAGTCTGTTGTCTATCTCGTTGTCGATCCTTGCATCTGATGAAATGGTGCAGCCGAGAGAGGTAAACTGGTTGACCGTTTTGAGTTTTGTGTGCCCGATGGAGATGTGGGGGGGCTGGTAGTCATGGTGGGGAGCTGGCTGATGGAGGACCTCCGTTTTCTTCAGGCTGACTTCCAGGCCAAACATTTTGGCAGTTTCTGCAAAACAGGACGTCAAGCGCTAAAGAGCTGGCTCTGAATGGGCAGCTAAAGTGGCATCGTCTGCAAAGAGTAGTTCACGGACAAGTTGCTCTTGTGTCTTGGTGTGAGCTTGCATGCGCCTCAGATTGAAGAGACTGCCATCCGTGCGGTACCGGATGTAAACAGCGTCTTCATTGTTGGGGTCTTTCATGGCTTGGTTCAGCATCATGCTGAAGAAGATTGAAAAGAGGGTTGGTGCGAGAACGCAGCCTTGCTTCATGCCATTGTTAATGGAGAAGGGTTCAGAGAGCTCATTGGTGTATCTGACCTGACCTTGTTGCTTTTCGTGCAGTTGGATAACCATGTTGAGGAACTTTGGGGGGCATCCGAGGCGCTCTAGTATTTGCCAAAGCCCTTTCCTGCTCATGGTGTCAAAGGCTTTTGTGAGGTCAACAAAGGTGATGTAGAGTCCTTTGTTTTGTTCTCTGCACTTTTCTTGGATCTGTCTGAGGGCAAAGACCATGTCAGTAGTTCCTCTGTTTGCGCGAAAGCCGCACTGAGATTCTGGGAGAACATTCTCAGCGACACTAGGTATTATTCTATTTAGGAGAATCCTAGCGAAGATTTTGCCTGCAATGGAGAGCAGCGTGATTCCCCTGTAGTTTGAGCAGTCTGATTTCTCGCCTTTGTTTTTGTACAGGGTGATGATGATGGCATCACGAAGGTCCTGAGGCAGTTTTCCTTGGTCCCAACAAAGCTTGAAAAACTCATGCAGTTTGACATGCAGAGTTTTGCCGCCAGCCTTCCAGACCTCTGGGGGGATTCCATCCATACCTGCAGCTTTGCCACTTTTCAGTTGTTCAATTGCCTTATATGTCTCTTCCCGGGTGAGGACCTCATCCAGCTCTAGCCTTAGGGGCTGTTGAGGGAGTTGGAGCAGGGCGGAATCTTGGACTGAGCGGTTGGCACTGAAAAGGGCCAGTTCTGCGCATACTGCACTCCACCTAAAAGCTCCTTTGCGCAGGCCCGAGGACAGGTCCACGTCCTCCCCCTCCACGTCCTCCCCCTCCACGTCCTCCCCCTCAAAAGATGCTCACAAACTCAAGCTAGCATGCTGGAACATCAGAACCATGCTAGACAAGGCTGACCGACCTGAACGTCAGTCTGCCCTCATCGCACATGAACTCCTCAGACTTGACATCGACATAGCCGCTCTCAATGAAGTCCGCCTTGCAGATGTAGGCAGCCTCCAAGAATGCGGCGCGGGCTACACACTCTACTGGTCTGGCAAGCCTTCGGATGAACGACGCCTATCTGGTGTAGGCTTCATGGTCAAGAACTTCATTGCCTCCAAACTCAAAAACCTCCCGACAGGGCACTTGGACCGGATCATGTCCATGCGACTCCCCCTTCAAAACAAGCATCGCATCACCCTCATCAGTGTCTATGCTCCAACCCTCCAGGCGGAACAAGCAGAAAAGGACAAGTTCTACACTGACCTGCGCAACCTCATTCAACGCACCCCTACAGCCGACAAGGTTGTCATCCTTAGCGATTTCAACGCTCGCGTCGGCAAAGACTCAGAAACCTGGCCAGGAATCCTGGGCAAGCATGGCGTCGGCAAGTGCAACGACAATGGGCGCCTCCTGTTGGAGCTCTGCGCAGAACAGCGGCTTGTCATTACAAACACCCTTATTCAGCAGAGGGACAGCCTGAAGACTACCTGGATGCGTCCCTGATCCAAACACTGGCACCTCCTGGACTACGTCCTGGTGCGAGAAAGAGACAAACGAGATGTGCTCCACACCAGGGTCATGCCCAGCGCGGAATGCCACACTGACCACCGGCTGGTTCGCTGCAAGCTCAACCTTCACTTCAAGCCAAAGCCCAGGAACAGAAAGCCCCCAGAAAGAGGTTCAATGTTGGAAACCTGCAGTCAGACGAAGTGAGAGGAAACTTCCAGGCAAACCTCAAAGCAAAGCTCGAGGATGCAATCCGCCTCACGGACTCATCCCCTGAAACCCTCTGGGATCAGCTGAAGACTACCATACTGCAATCCACTGAAGAGGTACTGGGCTTCTCCTCCTGGAAAAACAAGGACTGGTTCGACACAAACAGCGAGGAAATCCAGGAGCTGCTGGCAAAGAAGCGAGCTGCCCACCAGGCTCACCTTACAAAGCCGTCCTGGCCAGAGAAGAAACAAGCCTTCCGTCGCGCATGCAGCCATCTTCAGCGCAAACTCCGGGAGATCCAAAATGAGTGGTGGACTAGCCTCGCCAAGCGAACCCAGCTCAGCGCGGACATTGGCGACTTCAGGGGTTTTTACAAAGCTCTAAAGGCTGTGTACGGCCCCTCACCCCAAGTCCAAAGCCCGCTGCGCAGCTCAGATGGCAAAGTCCTCCTCAGCGACAAGATCTCTATCCTCAACCGATGGTCAGGCCCCACTTTAATTTTTCAAAAAAAGCGTACACCCCACCATAAACAGAAAAAAAGGTTATATATTCAAAAGGAGTTTTAATTAAATAATTTACTGCAAGTGTATCTCAATGCAATGAAGGTCGGGAATACACTGGAACACATTTCATATTCAACAACTGTCGTCAGTTCTGTGGGAACCTTGCTCCTGATGCTGGGTGCAGATTGTTTTTTGATTCGAGGGACTAATTTTGTTAGTTTTAACCTAAAATCTCGACATTTTGTAATTTCCAGTCGGTTTCTCTTGGCTTGTAGCAAATCACTAACGGCACTGAAGCCACATTCCACTCAATAAGACGATGGAAAATGTATCACTAGTTCCCTTGCTAAAGTAGTTGAATTTGGGTCTCTTTTTGATCTCATTAGACAGCCACATCCTGGTTCCTTTCACCTTGAACAGAGTTTTCACAGATTCATCATGTTGCAACTCAGATCATTCCTCTTGGTATTGCCCTGGAATTTCAGATGAGTTCATCAACAATGGCTGAGTTAACCAAGAGGGAAAATCGATTGCCTTAAAATCACAAAATCTATCATTGAGGCCGGTAACAAACATTCTCAAATGCTCAAACCAACTATTTAATTATTTCCAAAAATATTCCTACGCCCCACTAAAATATTCTTAAGCCCCACGCCCCACCAAAATATTCGCACGCCCCACCAGTGGGATGTACATCCCACCTTGAAAATCTATGATTTAGACACACAGCACGGTAATTGACCCTTTCGGCCCGTGTCTCTGAGTTGCCCATTTAACTTACAACTCCCAGTACATATTTGAAGGGTGGGAGGAAACAGAGCCCCTAGAGGGAACCCACGCAGACACGGGGAGACAGTGCGGGATCCGAATACTTTAACCGTGCTAACTGTGAGGTATTTGGACACGACCGAATTGTCAACTACTTCTGGGGACCATGGAAAGATCTGTCTGCATCATGGGACCATCACTTTTGATCGTGCACCTGATGCGCTGTCAATAACTCAAAAGACTGGAGTTTCGGGAACTGTAGGCTTTTATTTACTATCAACTTGAAGGTTGTCTTGTGCTGTGACCCAGGCTTTCTGGGGAGGGAGCCTTTATACAGGGTCAAGAGGGAGGAGCCATGGTTTCAGCCACTGGATGGGGCGGTGCCAGATTACAGAGAGTGCAACAGTTCACCACACCATTCACTGCAGCCGTGACTGATTTTCCATCTATCTTTTTATATTTACTTTCTCTTTACCTGCCTTGGCATGTTGTGACATTTAATGTGTACTTCTGTTGTTGGTATATCAGCATGCAGCACTTAAGCCTCTCAGTGAATCTGCGCATTGTATGTATGAAAATGCACTGTCCTTACCAATTTGCCAGAGGTCCAGAGGGACAGCCAAGACCCCGGCTGCAACACACCTGAACTTGCCCTGCCACTCCAGAGCCATGAGGTAGCGTGGCTCCTCCATAAAACTCTGGCTGGACTACACTGTGCACAGAATGTTGCCTGGATTGGACAACGTGTCTGATGATTCAAATGCGCCAAAGGTTCCTTTTATTGCCACATATTAATATTCTAAAATAGAAACCATAGATAGCACAGGAAGCAGGCCCTTCAGCCCTTCTAGTTTGTGCCAAGCCATTATCCTGTCTTGTCCCACTGACCTGCACCCAATCCAGATCTCTCCCAATCCAAATTTTTCTTAAATGTTAAAATTGAGCTGCATTCCCCAGTTCAACTGGCAGCTTGTTCTTTCCACACCCCCACTACTCTCTGCGTGAAGAGAATCTCTCTAATGTTCCACCTTGACCCATGCCCACCTACTCTCAGTGGAAAAAGGTCTACTTGCATTTACCCCATCATAATTATGTACACCTCTATCGTACATGTACTCTACATGTACTATGCATGATATACTTCAACCTCTGCCTGCCTTAAGACAAACAGAGAGTTGCCGTGAGCATTGCTCGGAGCCCCTAACAATAGGAGAAAGAGAGGCAAGGGAGAGACCCTCCAGCGCTCCCGTGGCCCCTTGCAGCTGCACAGACTCCAGTGCGAACCATCAGCCGCCATGAGCTCCAGATCCAGACCTCCAACGTGGTCAGGAACCCTTCAGTGTCCTCGGTGCCTTTGGGAACCCTTGGCCCCCTCCCTAATCCCAGTTCTGACCCTTGGTTCCTGTGAGCCCACAGAATGGTGCGAGTCCTTCGACCGCAGGTTGCCTGCAGCCCGCAGCCTGCGTGGGCCTTTTAGCTGCTGAGTCCTTGCTGGTCTGCTCCCATGAGGCAAGGTTGGCAGCATTAGGGTTTTCTCTTTGGAGCAATATTGTGCAAATCATTTTATAAAACTACAATTGCATAAATACAATTTTAAAAAAAAGTAGTGCAAAATAGAGAAAATGTGAGCTCGTGTCCAGAGGTTCATTGTCCATTCAGAAATCCGATGGCGGAGGGGAAAAAGCTGGTTTTGTACTGTTGGGCATTTGTCTTCAGGTTCCTGGTCCTCCTTCCCAGTGAGATAAGGACATGGCCTGGCTGTTAGAGGTCCTTGAGGATAGAGGGTTCTTTCTTGTTGCACTTCTTCTTGTAGATGTCCTCAATGGAGTGGAGACCGATGCCCATCGTGGCACTGGCTAAGTTTACAGCTCTCTGTAGCCTGTTCCTGTCCCATGCATTGGCGCCTTCATACCAGACAGTGATGCAACCGGTCAGAAGGCTCTCCACGGTACACCTACAAACGTCTTTGGTGACCTATCAAATCTCCTCAAACTCCAAATGAAATGTAGCCTTTGGCAAGCCTTCTTCATAATTGCTTCAATATCATGGCCCCAGGATGGACCTTCAGAGACGCTGACACCCAGGAATCTGAAGTTTCTTACCATCTCCACTGCTCACCCCTTGATGAGGACTGGTTCGTGTTCTCCTGAATTCCTCTTCCTGAAGTCCACAATCAATTCCTTTTTTTTACTAATGTTGAGCGCAAGGTTGTTGTCGTGACACCACTCAATGAGCTGAACTATCTCCCTCCTGTACCCTTCCTTATTGCTGTCTGTGATTCTGCCGACAACCGTGATGTCATCAGCAAACTTGTAGATGACATTTGTATTGTGCCTGGCTACACAGTCATGGTTGTAGAGAGGGATGAGCAGTGGGCTAAGTACACATCCTTGAGATGTGTTTGTGTTGGTTGTCAGTGAGGAGGAGATGTTATTACTGTTATGAGCCCAGAGGACCCCAAAACCCAGAAGCAATAGGTATTCACCTAGACAAATGGTTACTTAAACAAAAGCTGCTTTTAATTATCTTTAAACATTAAAATAGGATCAAACTTTAAATTATCACTATTAACTTAACGAATCTAACTTAACCCCCTTCTAATTCTAAGCACATGTGTGTGTAATGTGTATGTAAGTTCAGAAAAGTACTTTGATTCACAGTCCAAACTCACTTCTCATTCCTCCAAGTTCACTGGTTGCAGGCAATTCTTATACTGTGCACAGAATTTAACATTTATGAAGTTCACCAGGCTTTGGTGCTAGAAAGGTAAATGTTTACAGTTCAGAAAAGCTCTTGTCAGTTTTCAGAGATAAACTTGTTGTTCACTGGGCACCCAGACACTTCAGTGTCTTGTCAAAGAAACTTGCCCCCTCAGGGTCCTCCAGATGATAACCTCTTTCTTTCAGGTCACCAAAGAGTTCCTTTTTGTTTCCCTTATTTCAAGTGAAACATTAGGCAGCCAGTCCTCTCCTCTTGCATGAACCACAAGAGCTTTGACCAGGCTGAACTAAGCACTCACAACCCATTTTCCAAATGGGATTTTCCACAAGCTTGCCAGCTTGTCCTGTTCCAGTCCCAGCTGCTGCTGCTGACGGTAAAACTGCAGAACTAAATTTCCCCCCCCCTCTCTCTCTCTCTCTCTCTCTCTCTCTCTCTCTCTCTCTCTCTCTCTCTCTCTCTCTCTCTCTCTCAGAAAGAAAACCTATTTGACTCTCTCTGCTTGCAAAACCACATGACCTTCTTAGAACAGCAAGTTCCACTCCAGTCAGCCTGAGGCTCTGACGAGTTCTTTCATCTGTTGTCTTTTTGTAAACAACAATCCATTAGTGAAGTCTCTTGGGCACTCTCCAAAGCTTTTGCAAAGGCTCTTGGCGCCAGCCTGTCTAGCATGAGCAGAGCTCCAGTATTTTAAATAAGATCTGTTTTAAAGTGTTTGCATGTGATCTACACTAAAAACCCTGCCCCAATTTATCTCCCAAAAACATTTCTATATACAATACAAACACAACATAATCTGTCACATTACTGATCTGTATGGACTGGTCTTCCGATGAGGAAGTCAAGGATCCAGGTGCTGTGGGTGTGCATATTCCCAGGCTTTGTAGTCCAGTACTGAGGGGATGATGGTGGTGAAAGCTGAGGTAAAGCACCCTGATGTATGTCTTGCTGTTGTCCAGGTGACCCAGAGCTGAGTAGAAAGCCAGTGAGATTGCATCTGCTGTGGAGCAATTGTTGCAGTAGGTAAATAGCAGTGGGTCCCGACCTTTACTAGGGTCTGTGTTAATTCTGGCCACGACATTTCAGCATACTAGATGTGAGTGTCACTGGGCGATAGTCGTTTGGGCCAGCTCACTCGCTCTTCTTGGGTACCAGGATGATTGAGGCCCTTTTGAAGCAGGTGGGAACCTTCGACTGCAGCATTGAGAGGATGAAAATGTCCAGCTAGTTGCTTGATGCAGATTTTCAGTATACCGTCAGGGACTCACCATCCGAGAGGTGGCCATAGATTATGAGGTGGACAGCCAGCACCTTTTTCCCAGGGCGACAGTAGCAGAGGACACCTGTATAAGGTGAGGGGAGGAAAGTTTAGTGGGGGACATCAGGGGTAGGTTTATTGCCCCTGAAAGTGGGTTGCAGGGCCAGTGTGGTGGTCATTACAGCGTCAGCTGCCGGGTTCAAGTTTGTACATGTCTGCGTGGGATTCCTCCGGTGACTCTGGATTCCTCCCGTCCTTCAAAACGAACAGGGGTTGTATTTTGGTGGCATGGACTCGGGGCTGGAAGGTCCTGTTACTGAGATGCATGAAATAAAGCACAAAAGTCTGAGGAAACTGCGGCAGAAGTAAAACACGACGCTGGAGAAACTCAGCAGGTTAAAGAGTGTCCTTTATGTAGCCCAGATAAAGATACAGAACCAATGTTTCGGGCTTGAGCCCTTCATCTAAGAATGGAAAAATGTTATGCAGAGGGGTGGGTGCCTGGAATGCATGGCCGGGGGTGGTGGTGGAGAGACTGGTACAATAGGGACATTGGAAAGATTCTTACACAGGCACATGGCTGGAAGAGAAATGGACGGTTCTGGGTGTGAGGTGGGGAAAGGTTTGATTGTTGTGGAGTAGGTTTGCAAAGGTCAGCATAGGATTGTGGGCCGAAGAGCCTGCACTTTTCTATAATGTTCCATGCTCCATGTAGCAATGACATAGCCAGCATTGCCCTGAATATCTGGAAAATTGTGCATGTACGTCATGCAAAATTGGATTGAAATCAGTGTCAGGACCCCACCAAGGGGTCCTACAGCCAACCTGGCAGGCAGTCTGTGCACAAGCAGGTGTAAGAGGAAAATCAGTCACCCTGGTGTCTGGTGACAGACACTGGTCGTAGAGTGTACTAGCAGGGCAACAGGCCCTTTGGTGCTACTTGTCTTCATCGACCAAGATGTCCACTTGAGCTAATATCATCTTCCTGTGTTTGGCTTATGTCTGTCTCAACCAGTGGTTCTCAACCTTTTCTTTCCACTCATATGCACCTTAAGTAACCCTTATGCCATGGGTGCTCTGTGATTAGTCAAGGATTGCTTAAGGTGGTATGTGGGTGGGAAAGGAAGGTTGAGAATCACTGCTCTAGACCCAATTGTTAGTGAAATATTTTGCTTAAGAAAATTTGTCATTGGCCCATTTTCTTTGGAGTTCTGAAACCGTGCACATAATGAGTCAATGAGGAACGATTAACACAGTGGCTTTCAAACTTTTTCTTTCCACCCACATAGCACCCTAAGCAATCCCTGACTAATTACCGAGCACCTATGGCATAGGGATTACATAAGGTGGTATGTGAGTGGACTTCAGGAAGAAGGCAGGGGAACAGTCCTCATCGAGGGTTCAGTGGTGGAGAGGGTCAAGAATTTAAAATTTCTGGTGTAAACATTCCTGAGGATCTGTCGTAGAGCCTCCATGTTCATGCAATCACAAAGAAAGCTCACCAGCGGCTGTAATTTGTAGGTGCTGATCTACATTACCTAGAAAGGGCGGCACGGTTGGCGTGACTTCGAATCCCATGCTGTCTAAGAGGTTCTTCCCGTATCTGTGAGAGATTTCCCGGGGGCTCCAGTTTACTCCCACCATTCGTAAAGTACAGGGGGTTGTAGATTAATTGGGTGTAGTTGGGCAACACGAGCTCGTGGGCCGAAGGGCCTGTTACTGTGCTACATGTCTAATTTTTAAAAAAAATGAGACCCTCCTTACACCATAACCCTCTATGTTTTAATCTGTCTAAGAGTCTCCGAAATGCCCCTATTGTACCAGTTTCCATCATCACCCCTGGCAGGGCATTCCAGGCACCTACAACTCTCTGTGTAAAAACATTACCCCTGACGTCTCCTCTAAATTTCCCTCCCTTCACTTTGTTCATAGTCCTCTGGTGTTTGCTGTTCCTCCCCTGAGAAACAGGAGCTGGCCGTCCACGTCGTCCTTCTTTGTTGTTCCTCCCCTGGGAAACAGGAGCTGGCCATCCACCTCGTCCTTCTTTGCTGTTCCTCCCCTGGGAAACAGGAGCTGGCCGTCCACCTCATCCTTCTTTGCTGTTCCTCCCCTGGGAAACAGGAGCTGGCTGTCCACCTCGTCCTTCTTTGCTGTTCCTCCCCTGGGAAACGGGAGCTGGCCGTCCACCTCATCCTTCTTTGCTCCAAAGAGAAAAATAATCATAATCACCTTGAATCTTGTGTTGGGAGCAGGATGATTATGTTGGACTCTCCCCTGCCTCACCCCTGAGCCAGAGAACTGAGCTCAAGTTCAGTCCAAGGGCCCAGAGTGACACCCAAGCCTCGTTGATTGGACCTATAAGCAGGGAGGTAGCAGGCTCAATCAACCAAAGTGCCACAGGGCAAGGTGACTGGGAAACGCAGCCCAGACTTTCATGGTGCAGGGTTCGATTGCAGTGGCTAATGGCTATGTGATGCAAACGAACTCCGGTAACCCCCAATTCCTGGGCTCACTTCCACAGAACCAAAGAACCTTACAGCGCAGAAACAGGCCCTTCAGCCCTTCTAGTCTATGCCAATCACTGCAGCCATTTCATAGCTTTTCATACCTCTCTCATCCATGTACCTGTCTAAATTCCTCTTGTAATAAAATTGAGCCCACATTCACCACTTCAGCTCATTCCACTCTCCCTCCACTATCTCTGTGAAGAAGTTCCCCCAAATGTTCCCCCTAAACTTTTCCCCTTTCACTCTTAACCCATGTCCTCTGGTTTGTGTCTCACCCACCCTCAGTGGAAAATGCCTACCTATATTTACTCTGTCTATTCCCCTCATAATTTTAAACATCTTTATCAAATCTCCCCTCATTCTTATACGCTCCAGGGAATAAAGTCCTAACCTGTTTAACTTTTCCCTGTAACTCAATTCCTGAAGTCTGGGCAACATCCTAGTAAATGTTCTCTGCACTCTTTCTATCTTATTGATATCTATCCAGTAATCCGGTGACCAAAACTGCACACAATACTCCAAATTTGGTCTCACCAATGTCTTCTACAACTTTACCATAACATCCCACCTCCTGTACTCAATTCTTTGATTTATGAACCCCACATGCCAGAAGGTCTCTTTCAGGGAATTCTGTACCTGTATTCCCAGTTCCCTCTGTTCTACCGCATTCCTCGGTGCCCAACCACTTACTGTGTACATCCTTTCTTGGTTTGCCTTCCAAAATGCAACTCCTCGCATTTGTCTGCATTAAACTCCATTTGCCACTTTTCAGCCCAGTTTTCCGCTCCTGTTTGTTAGTATTACTATGTACATGCGCGCAATAGTCAGTGCCGTCTAAAAGTCTACCCCTTACTTTTGGCCCCGGCCACCTGCCCATCCAATCTCCTGACACCTTGACTCCGGATTCCGCCTTAGGCCTCAGACCCCACCATCCACCCTGACCATTTCAACCGGTTTCCTGGCCATGGGCCCTCACCTTGGCCGCCCGCCTGGCCCATCTGAGCTCCTGATGCCCCGAATGATGCAGGTACTTACTGTGGTCAAAAGTAATAGTCGAACCCCTAAATTTTACCCTAAAAATTGGTCCACAAAATTCAACTATCACGCGTGTATATCAGATGCAGATTCAGATTTCAGGTTTATTGTCAGAGTACATACGTGACATCACATACAACCCTGAGATTCTTTTTCTTGAAGTCACGGCAGAATCACCACTAGTTTATAGTGCAAAAAATACACAGCGTAAACATGTAAACAAACAAGGAACTGTAAACAGACAATGAATGTAAACAAACCGACTGTGCAATACAGAGAGAACAAAAAGAAAATTAATAAAGTGTACAAATAAGAGTACTTAAATAAGTCCCTGATTGAGTTTGTCATTGAGGAGTCTGATGGTGGAGAGGGAGCAGCTGTTCCTGAACCTGGGGGTGTGAGTTTTATGGCACCTACACCTCTTTCCTGACGGTGCAATGAGAACAGAGTGTGTGTGGTGTGTGGTGTGGATCCTTGATGATTGCTGCCGCTCTCTGACTGCAGATGTTCTCGATAGTGGGGAGGGTTTTGCCTGTGATGTCCTGGGCTGTGTCCACTACCTATTGATGGGCATAATACTCAGGGGTATTGGTGACCCCATAACAGACCATGAATGCAGTTGTTCAGCACACCTTCCACCATACCTCTGTAGAAATTTGCCAGGGTTTCTGGTGTCAGACCAAACCTCCACAAATTCCTGAGGAAGTAGAGGCACTGACGGGCTTTCTTCACAATGCCATTGGCGTATTGGGTCCAGGAAGGATCCTCCAAGATAGTGACTCCCAAGAACTTAAATGTGCTCACCCTCTCCAGCACTGATCCCTCAATGATTGTAAACCTCTGGTTTTCCCTTCCTGGAGTCAACAATCAGCTCCTAAGTTTTGGTGACATAGAGTGCAGAGTTGTTGTTGGTATATACGATACGTGACATGGCTGGTGTGGGCGTGATGGGTCGAATGGCCTGTCACTGGCCTTGATATGATTCTGTTACTCTAATCTACATGCCAAGTGCTCCAGAAGAAGGAACAAAATTGTCCAGTTCTTCCTTTGGAAATGGGGGCAGAGAAAAGCAGTAGAAGATTGTCGGCCTACATCCTGAACGACCTCAATTGTGGTGGGATCTGATCCAATAACAATCCAGGCCATCTGCTTTTATGATCACAGTATAAATGTCGAATGAGGTCAAGGAATGCAATTTTTGGAGGGAGAAGCAGGTGTAATTATAGTCGGCAGCCAAGTGAATCAATGAAGTGTCAAGGGTTTGGAGTGAGAAAATAGCAGAGTCCAGGAACATGCCCTGGCCAGGATGCCAATCTAAACTCATCCCATTGACCTTTCACTCCCAGCCTGTTCATGTGTCTGTGCAATGCCTCTGTAACATCGTACTTTCTTCCATCACCTTCCCTGGCAGCCTGTTCCAGGAAATCTCCACATCCAAAATCAACCTTCCGTTGTAAATCTCCTGTCAACTTCGTGCACCCCCCCCACCTTACCTTAAAAGCTACCTTAAATAGAAAACAACTCTCTGTGACTCTTCTATTTATTAATAATATTTATTTTAATATATATACATATGTACTGTGTAACTATATCGTTTGTATGTGTTTTACAATGGGGTCTGGAGAACATTTCCACCCTGGAATAAAGACTAACGAGCCCTCTTATATTTTTATAACTTTCTCTCTGCTCTCCCATCAGCCTCTGAGACTGCAGAGGAAACAGCCCAGGTTGGATTGGGAAAATGAGGCAGGGTTAGTAGAGCTGGGACTTTCCTCTTTGGAGAGGAGACTCGATCGAGATCGACAATATTGTGAGAGCTGGTGCCTGAATAGCAAAACCCCGGAAGGGAAGGGAAAAAAAGGTTTATGGGAGACGTTAGGGGTACGTTTTTCACGCAGAGGGTGGTGGGTGCCTGGAATGCATTGGCTGGGATGGTGGTAGAGGCTGGAACAGCAGGGGGCATTTAAGACACTCTTAGACAGGCACATGGATGGAAGAAAAACAGAGTTATGAGGTAGGAAGGGTTTAGAGTTTTTTGTAAGGAAAATGTAGGTCAGCACAACATCTGGCACAATAGGGACGTTCAAAGGACACTTAGGCAGACACACGGATGGAAGAAAAATAGAGGGTTTTGGGTGCCGCGTAAGGAAGGGTTGGATTATTGTGGAGTAGATTTATGTAGGTCAGCACAAAATCATGGGCCGAAGGGCCTGTATTATGCCGTGATGTCCTATGTTCCACATTCTCTCTCTTTATAGCTAATACACTCTGTCCCAGGCAACGTGTTGTGAATCTCTTCGGCACCCCCTCCAAATGCTCCACACCCTTCCTTTTACGGGGCGACTGATACTGCACACAATCCTCCCAAGTACGACCGAACCGAAGTTTTATATAGCTGCAACATGTCTTTTCTACTCAACGCCCTGACCAATGAAGGCCAGTGTGCCGGCAACCTTCCCCCTACCCCAACTAATTGTGCGGTCAATTTCTTGGAGCTATGGACACACCCCCCCCAACCCAAGATCCCCGGAAGAGTGGAAGCAGGAGCAGAGTCCTTGCGGCCCATTGTGGCTGTCCTGAAGGGCACTCTGACTGTTGTAAGCTCAAGTTCAAGTTTATTGTCATGTGATTGTACAAGTACAACCCGACGAAACAGCGTTCTCTGGTCCTCAGTGCAAACCACGCAGACACACAACCAGACATAACACACATACCGACAAACAATAATATGTTAGACTCTCGTATTCAGAAAGCAACATTTATTTATTTATTTGTTTAGGTAAAATACTTGCCTTGCATCTGTATTGTTTGTCTGTCGGTGTGTTATGTCTGGTTGTGTGTCTGCATGTTTTGCACCGAGGACCTGAGAACGCTGTTTTGTTGAGCTGCACTTGTACAATCACATGACAATAAACTTGACGATATGTAAGACAAATATACAGATTTAAAATGAATAAATATTGTTTAATAAATAGTAGGGTCTCGTATGGTCAGTGTGAGCAGTTCCTTTGGTTGTTCAGTGTTCTCACTGCCCGTAGGAAGAAGCTGTTCCTCAGCCTGGTGGTGCTGGCTCTGCTACTCCTGGATCTCTTTCCTGACGGGAGCAGCTGAAAGATGCTTTGTGCAGGGTGGAAGAGGTCCTCAATGATTTTGCCCACCCCCTTCACATAACAATCCCGGTAGATCACATCGACCCTAGTGATCCTCTCTGCCAATCTTGTGGTCCTATGGATTGACCTGCGATCCATTTCTCTGCAGCAGCTGTACCCACACTGCGCTGCAGCCGGCCAGGACGCTCTCAATAGAGCTCCTGTAGAAGGTTGACAGGATGGTGGCTGGTCTTCTCAGGAAATACAGTCGCTGTTGCGCCTTCCTGACAAGTTCTTGTTACGGGCAGTGAGATTGCTTATTGCCTGTTGAAAACAACTCTCTGTGACTCTTCTATTTATTAATAATATTTATTTTAATATATATATACATATGTTCTGTGTAACTGTATCGTTTGTATGTGTTTTGCAGTGGGGTCTGGAGAACACTGTGTCATCGGGTTGTACTGCTACAATCGGATGACAAACTTGACGAGTTGACTTGATCCTCTCCTCCACTCTGTCTTGACTTGGAAAGGGATGTTGCCAACACACTGTGCTCTGCCACACTGAGCCTTGAAAGAAACACGCTGTGGTCGAGACCTTATGTGGGGAAACTAAGCAGGTCACGCAGCATCCATGGGAAGTCAAAGGGTCACCCATGTTCCTGCCTGTGGCCTTCGTCAGGAAGAAGGATAAAGACGGGCAGGTGCCTGAATAAATGGGTGGGGGAAGGAAGGAGAAGAGAGAGGTCTTAGGTGCAGTTTGCCGGGACTAGAGGAGCTGAGCTACAGGGAAAGGTTATACAGGTGAGGGCTTTATACACTGGAGTGGCTGAGAATGAGGGGAGATTTGATAGAGGCATTTAAAATTATGAGGGGCGTAGACAGTGGAAAAAGCCTGCTTGCATTTACCCTGAGGTTGGATCAAACAAGAGCTAGAGGGCATGGGAGAAGGGTGAAAGAAAAGTTTAAAGGGAACATAAGGGGGAACTTCTTCATGTCGAGAGTGGTGGGAGTGTGGAACGAGCTGCCAGCTGTAATGTGTTCAATTTTGACATTTTGTAAAAATCTGGATATGTGAGGAATATAGAATATAGAGCATTACAGCACAATTCAAGCCCTTTGGCCCACTATGTTGTGCTGGCCTATATATTCCTACCAAAAAAAATACTAAACACTTGCTACCCCTATTTTTTCCCATGTTTAAGAGTCTCTTAAATACTCCTAATGTTTCAGCCTCCACCACCAACCCCGGCAAGATATTCCACTCACCCACAACTCTGTGTAAAACGTACCAACGATGTCACCCCTCAACCTCCCTCCCTTCACTTTGGACACATGTCCTCTGGTGTTTGCTGATCCTGCCCTGGGAAACAGGTGCTGGCTGCCCACCCAATCGATGCCTCTCATAATCTTGCAGACCTCTATCAAGTCTATTCTCATCCTTCTACGCTCCAAAGAGAAAAATCCCAGCTCTGCTAACCTTGCCTCGTAAGACACACTTTCCAATCCAGGCATGTCCTGGTGAATCTCTTCTGCACCCACTCCATAGCTTCCACATCCATCCTTCAATGAGGTGACCAGAACTGAACATAATACGCTTAAGTGTGGTCTCACCAGAGATTTGTAAAGCTGCAACATGATGGCTCTACTCTTGAACTCAATCCCTTATTAATGAAGCCCAGTATCCCATAGGCCTTCTTAACTATCCTCTACTATCCTATCAGTCTTGAGAGATATATGGATCTGGACCCCCAGGTCATCAATGTAGTTAAGTAACTGACCATTAACCCTGTACTCAACCTTCTGGTTTGACCTTCCAAAATGGATCACCTCACACTTATTCGGATTAAACTCCATCTGCCACTTTTCCGCCCAACTCTGCATCCTGTCTGTATCTTCTTATAACCTTCGACCACCTTCAGGTCCATCCACAACTCCTTCAACCTTTGTATTAAGTATGGAGGGATATGGTTCAGATGCCGGTCAGTGGGACCAGGCAGAATAATAGTTCGGCACAGACTTGATGGACTAGAGGGCCTGTTTCCTTGCTGTAGTGTTCTATGGCCCTATGCTTCTAGGTGGATGCAGATGGGAAGGCGGATCAAAGCAGAGGGCAAAGAAGATTTGCTCTCTTTAGGGTCCTATACAGGAAATACAAGCCTAGACCCAGGACCAATGGGGTTCTTGTGTCTTTCTTTCCCACCCCCCATCTCTCCCCATTCTCTCTCTCTCTCTCTCTCTCTCTCTCTCTCTCTCTCTCTCTCTCTCTCTCTCTCTCTCTCTCTCTTCCCCACCCCCCCTTCCCCTTCCTTCCTCCCTACCTCACTCTCCCTCCCAGACTAAGGCTGCAAACTGCCGTCCTCTCACACGTTAACCCTGCCCAGGATGGGAGGGCATTAGAGTCGGGAACTCCGCAAGAGAGACAATGCTTCCTTGCTTCCTTGTCTGTGGTGCGGTTGGACCTGCGTTCCCCTGCGACCTCGTCCAGCGGAGGAGCAGGTGATTCAGTCTCCAAATCCCCTCCACCTCACCCTGGCTCGTTTACCAGCCCCCCTTGGCAACAGGCCCAGTTAAACCCCCTGAACCGCACTTGCATCAAGAGCTGCAGTTGAAGTTCAAATTTATTTATCTTCTGATTGTACCAGTACAACTTGATGAAACAGCATTTTCCGGTCCACAGACAATACACACGTACAGACAATACACACGCACGGACAATACACACGCACGGACAATACACACGCACGGACAATACACACGCACGGACAATACACACGCACAGACAATACACACGTACAGACAATACATACGTACAGACAATACATGTACAGACAATACACACGTACAGACAATACACACGTACAGATGAACAGTACATACACATAGAAACTATATAGCCATACTTAAAACAAATATTATTAGGGCAGCATGGTTAGCTCAGCAGTTTGCATAACAGTGTTATGGCGTCAGTGACCGGTGTTCAAATCTGGGGCTGTCTGTAAGAAATTTGCACGTTCTCCTCATGTCTGCATGGGTTTCCTCCAGGTGCTTCCAAAATCCTCCCACCATTTAAAACATAGGTCGTTGGGCAATTGGGTGGCACAGGCTTGAGGGCCAAAAGGGCCTGTTACCCTGCTGTATGTCTACATTTATTTATTCAATAAATAGTAGAGTCATGGGAGTTATTTAGCAGATCAGCATTCATTGTGCAGCTTTACTGCCAGTTCCACTGCTTAGGCTTCAGGTTAGGGCTACAATTATGTCCGATACTCTCCACAACAGTGAGCTCCCCAGCCTCAGTGCTCCCCAGATGAAGGGGGGGGGGGGGGCTTCTCCTGAATTTATTCCTGCTGGCTCCACTTTGAAACATCACTCAGTGTACATCGTGTAGGGAAGCACCATGCCTGAGGTCTCACCACACGGCAGCCTGGTCAACCACTCTCCTCGCTGTTTATTGGTGCTTGTTGTCTGCTGGGAAAAGGTGCTTGGTGCCAGCAACTT
Source organism: Narcine bancroftii (assembly GCF_036971445.1). NCBI lineage: Eukaryota > Metazoa > Chordata > Chondrichthyes > Torpediniformes > Narcinidae > Narcine > Narcine bancroftii. The sequence continues at coordinate 241,756,537 of NC_091474.1, read as the reverse complement.
GTGGTCAGCGCAGTTCTAGGAGACACTGAATTCCCTGTGATGCCTGTCCCCGAGCTTCGTGGCATCTTGAAAAGGAGCTTGAAGCTCTCTGCTGTCCTGACATCGGGGTGGAGACTGTCTTTCTCCCAGGGATGAACACTGAAGTCTCTGTGGGCCAAGAGACAGCAGTTAGACAGGCCAAAGCGCCTTGGAGAGGGGTCACTGAGTCACGCCATCTTGGTCTCTGGGCGCAACGTGGTGGAGAAACTCAGCTGGTCACGCAGCCTCCACGGGGAGTAAAAGGGTCACTAACCATTTTGGGGCTGGGCCCTACATCAGGTATAAGCAAAAACAGGCAGGCACCTGAATAAACAGATGGAGGGGGAGAGGAGGGGGAAAGGGGCAGGACATTGATCACAGGCTAACGGGGAAGAGGGGGATACAGGTGGCAGAGTAGAAGAGAAAAAAGTGATGGGGAGAGGGCTCTGGTAGGAGAAGGAAGGGAAGGGGTGGGGAGATGGAGAAAGGGAGACAGAGGGTTGAGGAAAAGAGAGAGACGGGGAGGGGTTATCAGGAGACAGAGGGATGAGGGAAAGAGAGAGACTCGGGAAGGGTTAATGGAAATTCGAGGTCAGTGCCATCTGGTTGGAGAGTGCCTACATGGAATATTAGGTCTTGTTCCTCCAAGTTGTGGGTGGCCTTGGCTTGGCACTGCATGTCTGTCCATGGTCTCATGCATTGCTGGACTGACACCACCCATAAATTGGAGGAACAACACCTCATCTTCCGACTGGGCTCCCTACAACCAGATGGCATTGATATTAATTTATTTGGCTTTCGTTAAACACCCCCCTTCCCCCCACCCCCCCTCCCCAAGACTCTCCATTCCCTGTCTCCTTTCACACAGATGAGAAATTATTTAAAGGGAACATTAGGGCGAACATCTTCACACAGAGAGTGGTGGGGGTGAGGAACGAGCTGTCAGGTGAAGTAGTGAATGTGGGCTCAATTTTGACATTTAAGAAAAATTTGGACAGGTAAGGAACCTGTAGATTCATGACATTTTTGATTTAATCAACCTCATTGGCTCAGGCCGTGAAAGAACAACTGCCTGACCTGCTGAGTTCCTCCCACACGTTTCTGTGCTGCACCAATCCTCCATTTTAATTTCACCCCCCTGCTCCCACCACTGCCAAATCCCCAGTCTCCAGGGATTCCCCCTGTGGAGCACGTTGTAAGAATCAAAGGCTTGTTGATCCAAACCAAGGCTTTTATTAACTAAAAGACTGGAGCATATCACAAGTAGGTCGACCAGTCCAGAATGACCTGGTCTGGCTAGGAGCAATCCTTTAAGACCTGCCAGTAGGTGTGGCTACACTTTCAGCCAATCACAGTCATCCTACATGACCATCTGTACCATATACACATTGGTGATAGAATCTATCACACCCCCTTAGTCCCCCACGTCCCTCTTGGACCTTTGCAATATGCAAGCTTGTTGGAGAAATGTAGCAGACCATGCAGCGTGCACAGGAAGTAAAGGATCACCAACGGTTCGGGCCTGGGCCTTTCATCAGGTCAAATCGTTGGTGACCCTTTACTTCCTGTGGATGTGGCATGACCTGCTGAGTTTCCCCGACGCATTTGTGTGCATGAATGGGCTTGTCCACTCACCTTTAGCACTTCCTCTGGAGGCTCCTTCCCCACACTCACTTTTCCCCTCCCTCCATCCCCTTTCCTCCAGCTCTCCACACCCCCTTCCCTTCCATCCATCAGAGATCGTTCCCCCTTCCCCCTGTCAGCTGTTTTCTCTTCTACCCTCCTGCCTATACCACCTCTGACCTGGTTAGCCCATGCTCCTCCCCTGCCCCTTTCACCGCCCCTCCCTCCTCCTTCCCCCCCACTCCCTCTTATTCAGGCAGGCCTGAATCGTTGGCTACCCTCTGACACTCCGTGACCTGCTGAGTCTCTCCGGCACGTCTGCGAGTTACACTCAAGCCCGCAGACTCTCATGTTTAACTCCCCTTTGCGGGGCTTGGCATTAAACCCTGGTGCAGGCGAGAGGTACGGTAAAGTTTCACTGTGCTCAAGGGGGCACTGGGGGACCTTACCGGGAGTACGAAGTGCTTTGGGTCCTTCAGATGCCGTGCGAAGGGCAGTGTAACCTCCCTGATACAGTTCTGCGCTAACTTTAGCTGGGAAGATACCACCAAGCGAAGGTGAACTAACCCAACTCCCTATGGATTGAAGCCAGAACCATCCATTCTCCCATAACCTAACACTTGACGAGCGGCCGATGTTTTTCAGAATATTCTGTGTGTCCACTTGTTTATTTATTACACTGACAACAACTGATCACTGACTGTATATGTGTGCATTTGTATACACGGAGGAATGACTAACTTAGATTATTTATTTACATATTTGCATATATGTCTGCTTCCAGGTCTGAATTAGAAGATGGATTTATTTGCAAGCTCAAGATCCAGTTCTTGTTTATCCTGGCTGTTTATTTTTGTACCTTGCCACTATATTTTGTACCCAACCAATATCGGATGTTGGTGGCAGTGAGGTGAGGTGCTTCCTCACTTTTTCTTCCCCCTCAATTTGGCCTGAGCAGGCTCTTCGGACTGGAGCGAGACCAAAGCCCTGGGGCCTTCGATGTAAGGCGTGATTCAGGAGAAGTGATGTTAACCCCCGGAGGCCTGCCGAAGGTTGTAGTCACTGGGGCGGCGAGCAGTCTGCCTGGGAGAGGGGTGGGATGGGGGAGCTCAGCGGGTCGAGCAGTGTCCGGTGCAGGGTGGGGAAGGGTTCCAGCCCAAAACATCTTCAACTTTTACATTTTAAATTTAGACGTGCCGCGCGGTAATAGGTTCTTCCATGGACCCATGCTGCCCAATTGACACCCCAGTGACCTACAAACCCCCCCCACCCCCCAGCATGTCTTGAATGGCGAGAAGAAACCGGAGCCCCCCCCGTGCGGAAAACCCACGCAGACACAGAGAGAACGTACAAACTCCTCACACTCAGCACAGGATTTGAATCCCGGTCCCGATCGCTGACACTGTAAAGGAGTTTATTGTCATACACAGGGTAGAATGTGCACACACGCCAGGTCACTGCAGCCAAACAGGTACTTTAAAAAGAAAATTAGACCTACAGCGCATTTACAGGCTATTCTGGCCCCACAATATCATGCCCCCCAATTAACCTTCAACCCATGTACACTTTAAAGGGTGGGAGTAAACCAGAGACATAGGGAGAACGTACAAACTCCTTACAGATAGCGCAGGCTTTGAACCCGGGTCAAAGTAGAGTTGCGCTAACCTCATCACAAACCGTGCTGCCTTTCTAAAGAGAAACCATGAGTGTGAATTAATAGAAGTTAATTAAAAGTGACTTTTAATGCAGGGTATAAATAATAATATTCCCCATGGTGTTGGAATGGTCCCTGATTAGTGTAAAAATGGGGGCTTCAGGAGCCTGATGGCTGTTGGGCAGAAACTGTTATTGAACGGAGAGGTGATGGTCTTCAGGCCTGAAGGGAGCAGTGAGAAGAAGGTGACGGGGGTCCTTTATGTTGTTGGCTGCCTTCTCGAGGCAGTGCCTCACATGATCATCTGTGGTGGACGGGGTGTTGGAGCAGGTTGAACCTAGAGGTGCTGATTTTGGGGCTGGTCGACCCACTGTTCCTCCAGTGCAGGCTTGGAGCAGCTGGCGGCCTCCAGGCAGAGTTGGAGAGAACCAGGGCGGCTCTCTCAGAGCTGGGAGTGAGGATGGACGAGTGAACGGCTAAAGGGAGGAGAGGGCTCCAACAATGCCCACTCCCCCACCCATTCCCCAATGACAGTGGAGCTTCAACATGGAGTCAAAAAGGTCTGCAGCACGGAAACAGGCCCTTCAGCCCTTCAATGTCCATGCCAGCCAAGCTGGTCTTATTTGCTTGTGGTTTGGCTCATATCCCTCTCAACCTTTCCCAAGATCATAAGTAGGAGCAGAATTAGACCATTTGGCCCATCAAATCTGCTCCATCATTTCAACCATGGCTGATTTATTTTTCCTCTCAACCCCATTCTCCTGCCTCTCCCCATAACCTTTGACCTCTGCTTTAAATCTACTCAATGACTCGGCCACCACAGCCGTTTTTGGCAACAGATTCACCACCCCCTGGGTAAAGAAATCCCTCCCCATCTCTGTTCTAAAAGGACGTCCTTTTATTCTGAGGCTGCGCCCTCTTGTCCCAGACTCCTACCACTGGAAACATCTTCACCACATCCACTCTATCCAGGCCTTTCAATATTCAGGAGGTTTGGATGAGATACCCCCCCCCCCCATCCTTCCAAACTCCAGTGAGCACACGCCCAGAGCCAGCAAACACTGCTCATACGTTAATCCTGTCCTCCCTGGAACCATTTCAGTAACCGTGCACTGTCTAAATGTCTTTTGCAAGTGACAATTGTCACTTCCTCTGGCAGCTCATTCCACACACCCACCACCCTATGTTGTGAAGAAGGTGCCCCCTCAGATTCCTTTTAGGGGCGCTGGGCGATTTCTTTTGATAGCGAATCTTGGTTGGGCCTTGTGCTAGTCTGAAGAAAATTTTGTGTACTACCTCAATTTCCGTTTTATTACATGACAAACCTCAATGGCTGCTGCCCTGTGGCACTGACCTCCACCATTACGAAATGCTTCGAGCGTCTGGTGATGGAATGCATCAAAGTACACCCCCTAGGGACACTAGATCCATTTCAATTCACCTACAGAAGGAACCGTTCCACAGACGATGCTATAGCCTGGTCGCTTCACTCCGACCTGACCCACCTGGAGAACGACCCTCATACGCCAGGCTGCTGTTCATTGCCTTCAGCTCGGCGTTTAATTTGGAATCAGAATCAGAATTTCTCATCATGAAAAAGTCATGAAATTCGGGGTTTTGCAGCAATATCATAGAGCAAACATTCATATTATAAACCTGCTTACAACATTACTATAAAAAAGTAAAAATAATCGTGCACAAAACGTAAGGCCGGGCCTTTGGTTCATTGATTATTCAGGAATCTGATGGCAATGGGGAAGAAGCTGTCCTTGTGCCGCTGAGTCTTCATCTTTTCCCCGATGGTAGCAGAGTGAAGAGGGCATGGCCTGGGTTGTGGGGGTCTTTGAGGATAGAGGCTGCTTTTTTAAGACATCGCCTCATGTGGATGTCCTCGATGGAGTGGATGTCACAGGCTGAGTTAACAACTCTCTGGAGTTTTTCCTTGTCCTGAGAGTTGGCGCTTCCATCCCAGGCAGTGATGCAACAATGCTCTCCACTGTACACCTGGAGAAGTTTACGAGAGTCTTCAGTGACCGTCCCGAATCTCCTCAAACACCTCACAAAGTTCAGTTGCTGGCCAGCCTTCTTCGTGATTTCATCAACGTGGAGGCTCCAGGACAGATCCTCAGAGATGGTGACACCCAGGCATTTGAAGTTCTTGACCCTCTCCACTACTGAGCCCTCGATGAGGACTGGGTCATGTTTCCCCCGACTTCCTCCTGAAGTCCACAATCAACTCCTTGGTTTTGCTGACGTGAAACGCAAGGTTGTTGTCGTGGCTCCATTCAACGAGCTGATCTGCCTCCCTCCTTTACGTTTCCTCACTGCTGCCTGAGATGTCATTGGCAAATTTGTAGGTAGTTGCAGATAGGGGTACAGAGGCCCAGGGTGTGTAGCTTCTTGACCAGCACTGAGAGAATGATGGTGTTGAAGGCTGTGCTGTAGTCGATGAAGAGTAACTGTATGTATGAGATGCTGTTTTTGAGGTGATCCAGAGCTGAATGGAGACCCGGTGAAATTACATCTGTTGTGGATGAATTGCAGTGGGTCCAAAGCTTTGCTTAGATCATTCCCCAGAGCCTGGGACTCAACACCCCTATCTGTGACTGGATCCTGGACTTCCTAACAGTAACAGCACAGTTTGTCTGGGTTGGTAGCAGAATATCGAACATCGTCATGGTGGGCACTGCCACACCTCAGAGCTGTGTACTCAGCCCGCTCCTGTTCACGCTACTGACCCACGACTACATCGCCAGATCCAGCTCCAACAGTGTCATCACGTTTGCAGACGGCATAACAGTCGGCCTCATCGATGAGTCGCACTACAGAGAATGGGTCTGACGAGAACATGGAAAATTATTCAGGACCCCTTCCACTCTGCACACAGCATCTTTTAGCTGCTCCCTTGGGGAAGAGATCCAGGAGGATCAGAGCCACCAGGCTGGGGAACAGCTTCTTCCCACGGGCAGGGAGAATGGTGAACAACCAAAGGAACTGCTCACACTGACCAACCAAGACTCTCATATGTACAAAACAATATTTATTTATTTGTATAGATGAAACAATTGTCCTGCATATGCATTGTTTGTCAGTATGTGTGTTACGTCTGGCTGTATGTCTGTGTGTTTTGTACTGAGGACCAGAGAATGCTGTTTCATCAGGTTGTACTTGTACAATCACATGACAATAAACTTGACTTGACAATAAAATAACCTTGAATCTAAATCACCTCTCACCTTAAATCTGTGCCCTCCGGTTTTAGATTCCCCTACCCTGGGAAAAGGACTTTGACTGTTTACCTTATCTACGCCCCATGTAAATTTGTAAACCTCTCTAAGGCCCCCTCTTAACCTTTTAGGCTGGGGGAGAAAAGTCCCAGCCAATTCAGCCTCTATTCTATTTTAAGCGCTCCCTCTCCTGCCAACAGTCTTGTGAATCCTTTCTACACTCTTGGCAGCTTCCTATCGCTGGGAGACCAGAACTGCACCCAATGTTTTAAGGGTTTTGTACCATTGTAATATAGAACATTACAGCCCTTCGGCCCACGACGTTGTGCCATCTCATATACATACAAAAAGAACGAAACACTCACTACCTCATAACCAATGTTCCCTCTAATTTTTAGTTGTCAGTAGGCGTAAAAATCTTAGGTCATGCCAATTCTTTTCCTGTGACAACAGTATGTGCGCACTGAATGCTTGTGCAAATGTAATCTTGAAATTGTCTCAAGATCATTTTGCCACAGCCTATCTCTCATGGCGAATAAAACTGTATTGGCATGTTTTAATATATGATTGCATTCTACAAAGTAACATATTTAGTTAAGATTTTGTTCTATACTTTGAACCACTTTGTTCAAAAACATGAATGAGTTTTTCTTGTTTATGTTTAAAGAAATTAATAGCAATAACATCCATCAATTCACTAGTTAACAGAAACAGTTAGCTCAGAGATTATTTTCAATAAGTATAATTATTAACAACTATGTAGCAAGATCGCTAAGGCTACAGCCAGGTTACAGCCCTTGGTTATAGCCCTAAGGCTGTAGCTTGAATCCGCAGGAGAAGAAAGACACGTACACCAGCAGAGTGTGTTCGACACAGAGTTTATTCAGGGGCAGCTCTGTCACCACCGGGGTGTGGTTTGAGCGGGCAGGCTGCTAATTGGTTACCTCAGATGCCCGGGCCCCTTATTGGCCCATTGGTGACGATGGGCCAGTTTCACCACTCTTCCAGCGGCCTATTGAAATGGGCATTTCAGCCCACACAATGCTTCGCTGGTCGCTGCGCTCGTCGGCCATTTCCAGTGTCAGCCTGAGGTGTGGGCCGCTACAACTACATTATTTTAGGTCACTAACCTTTTGAGTGCAAGTTTAATTTCCTTTGTGCGCTGGTTACAAAGTGTGTGTGCGGGTGTACACGCGCACAGCTTAGAGGGAACACTGCCCATAACCCTCTATTTGTCTTCCATCCATGTTCCTAAAAGTCTTTTAAATGCCTCTAATGTTCCAGCCTCCACCACCATCCCCAACAAGGCATTCCAGGCCCCCACATCTCTGTGTAAAAAAAACATTTACCTGATGTCTTCCCTAAACTTTCCTCCCTTCACTTTGTACAGGCATCCTCTGGTGTTTGTTACTCCCACCTTGGGAAACAGATGCTGCCTGTCCACCTTATAATCTTGTCGAACTCAATTAAGTCACCTCTCATCCTTCTTCACTCCAATGAGAAAAACCTTAGTTCTATTAATCTTGCGCCATAAGACTTATTTTACAATCCAGGCAACGTCCCGATAAATCTCCTCTGCACCCTCTCCATAGCTTCTACATCTTTCCTTTAATGAGACAACCAGAACTGAACACAATGTTTGAAGTGTGGACCTACCAGAGATTTATAGAAGTGCCACATCACCTCACGGCTCCCAAACTCAATCCCCCGACTAATGAAGCCCAGCATCCCATAGGCTTTCCTAACTATCCTATCAACCTGCGTGGTAACCATGAGAGATCTATGGATTTGGACCCCAAGGTCCTGTGTTCCACACTGATGTCCCTGCTCCTGTTCTCAGTGTCCTGACTGATGAAGGCAAGTGGGTGAAACACCTTCTTCATTGAATGCTCGGGGCAAGGTGGAAAGTTTTGAAAAAAATATTTGCAACTTTAAATTATATCTGCAAATGCACAAAAGTGCTGGGGGAACCCAGCAGGTCACGTACCATCCAATAGGCCTGAGGCCTTTGTCTAGGTATGAGCAAAATGCAATAAGAAGGCAGGGGGAGGAGGTAAGAAGGGGCAGGGGAGGAGCCCAGGCCAACAAGGTGGGCAGAAGAGAAAAGATGGGAGTTGATCGTTGGAGGGTGGTGGCTCTGTGAATGCAGAGCTGGAGGGAAACAGTCGGAGGGATGTGAAGCGAGAGGGATGGGGGTGGAAACTGGAGAAGCCAATGTGAATACCATCTGGTTGGAGAGGGCCCAGATGGGATGTGAGGTGGGTCACAGCTAGGCAGTGCACGGGACCATAGACAGACATGTTGGCATGGGAATGGGACGGGAAATTGAAAAGAATATTTTGTCTCTAACAAGAACCATTGCTGCCTGCTATATTTTCTTCCTTTCCTGTCTGGGTATACTCTGCTGTTGGACATGTTCCAGGAAGCCAAAACCACCTTAGCAGTATCAGGGGCTCAGAGAGGTTTGGGACATCTGCAGTCTCTTTTGTGTCCAGCTACAGTTACAAGACGGCAGACTTGACCAGGTGGGTGCTGTTCACAGGGCAAATCCAATTCAATTTGTGACCGACCATTCAACTTATGTACCTTCAGCTTGCATATCCAGGTTTGTTGATGGCACAAAAATCGAGCTGGAAAGTAATTTTTGCAGTCAGCAGAGAGATATGGATAGGTTCAGTAAGAGGGCAGATGGTGTACAATGTTGGGAAAGGTGAAGTCATCCACAGTAACAGGCCATTTCACCCCACAAGTCTGTGCCGCCCAATTTACTCCCAATTAACTTGGTAGGTATTGAACGGAAGGAGGGAAACTGGAGCCCCCGGAGAAAACCCACTCAGACACAGGGAAAAAGTACAAACTCCTCACAGACAGAGCAGGATTCAAACCCTGATCTGGTCCCGATCGCTGGCGCTGTATAGAGAGAGATGAGCATGCTTGATCATGAACTGTGAAAGGTTGATTTGCAGGCACAACAGGTCTTCAAGAAGGCAAATATGTCATGGGCCTTCATTACTGGAGAGATTGAATGTAAGGGCAGGGAGGTTCTGCTGTGACTGTCCAGGGAACTGGTGTGGGGACACCTGGAGTTCAGTTCTGGTCTCCTGACTTGAAGAAGAAGACCCTGCTTTTGGAGGCGGCGCAGAGGAGGTTCAACAGGTTGATTCCAGAGATGAGGGGGGTTAGCCTGTGAGGAGAGATTGAGTCACCTGGGACTGGACTCGCTGGAATTCAGAAGAAAGAGAGGGGATCTTGTTGAATATATAATTATAAAATGGATAGATAAGGTGGAGGAGGGAAAGTTGTTTCCACTGGTAAGTGAGACAAGAACTAGGGGACACAGGCCTGAAGGTTTAGATTTATGGCAGAGATGAGGAGGAGCTGCTTTTCTCAGAGAGCAGTAAATCTGTGGCATCTGTGATTCAAGGAAGCAGGAGAGCCTGCCTCATTAAATGGATCTAAGACACAGTTGGATTTTTGCAGAGGTGGGGAAGTTAAGGGTTATGGGGAACAGGAGGGTTGGTGGAGTTGAGTCCACAGCCCGACCCACCTTGATCTCACTGACTGGCTGAACAGGCTCGTCGGGCTGGAGCACTGACTTCTACTCCTGTTCCTTATTTAAAAATGCAATGATGGAAGTTGTTTTTGAGCTCTCCAGTGATGCACGTCGTACATAGTACAAGCAAGGCACAGAACAAGATGACAAAAGTCAAGAGTTACAGAAAATTAGCTGGAGAGAGCAAAGGCAAGATCACTGTTTTGGGTTTCATTCATTAGGCTGATATTGGCGAGGAAAAAAACTGTCCTTGAATCTGACATTTGTGAATTTTCTTCCTGCTGGGGGGAGGAGGGGTGGGGGTGTGGAGAAAGTGTGGCAGGGGTGGAACAGATCTTTTAATGTGTTGGCTCCTTTACTGAGCCAGTGGGATGGAGTCGATGCAAGGGGTGGGGGCAGTATGTGATGGACTGAGCCACATCCACAACCCTGAATAGTGTGGACATGTGAATGTTTCTAGTTGTGGGAGAATTTAGAGCCAAGGGGCACAGCCTCAGAATAAAAGGACGCCCCTTTAGAACAGAGATGAGGAGAATTTTTTGTGGAAGGGAAAGGGGAAGGCGGGGCGGGGGGGGAGGGGGGAAGAGTTACCGAAAATCGGAGAAGTCAAAATTGGTGCTGCCTGGTTGTAGACTGCCAAGACAGAATGTAAGGTGTTGCCCTTCCAATTGATGCATTGATTCACCCTGGCAGTGCACGACGCCATGGACAGGTTGGTTTGCAGGTGCAGCAGGCTATCAAGAAGGAAAATCGATTGTTGGTCTTCATTGTGAGCGGGATGAGTTGAGGAGCAGGGAGGTTCTGCTATGACTGTACAAGATCCTGGTGAGGCCTCACCTGGAGCACTGCGCGCAGTTCTGGTCTCCATTCTTGAGGAAGGACGTACTGGCTTTGGAGGATGTACAGAGGAGGTTCACCAGGGTGATTCCAGGGATCAGGGGGTTAGTCTATGAGGGGAGATCGAGTCATCTGGGACTGTACTCACTGGAATTTAGAAGAATGAGAGGAGATCTTATAGAAGCATATAAAATTATGAAAAACATGTAGAGGTAGGGATGTGTCTCCATTGGTGGGGGGAGACTAGAATTAGAGGACTTAGCCTCAAGATTCAGGGGAGTAGATTTAGGACGGCGATGAGGAGGAAAGATGTTCAACAAAACCATCTCCCAGTCTGCATCCAGTCAATCAAGTTTATTATCATCTGATTGTACAAGTACAACTTGATGAAACAGTGTTCTCCAGTCCTCAGAGCAAAACACGCAGACACACAACCAGACGTAACACACATACAGACAAACAATACATATGCAGGACAAGTATCTAATCTATACAAATAAATACATAAAATATTGTTCCGTAAATATTTGAATCTCGGACCCTGAGTGGGAGCAGTTCCATTGGTCATTCAGTGTTCTCGCTGCCCACGGGGAAAGTAGCTGTTCCTCAGCCTGGTGGTACTGGCTCTAATCCTCCTGGATCTTTTCCCCAATGGGAGGAGCGGGAAGATGCTGTGTGCAGGGTCGAAGGGGTCCTCAATGATTTTGTCTGCCCTCTTCAGTCAATGATCCTAGTAGATCACATCATGGGGGGGCGGGGTGAAGACTCCAGTGATCCTCTCTGTCACTCCTATGGCCCTGTGGATTAATCTCTGATCCATTTCTCTGCAGCAAGTGTTCTACACTGTGATGTAGCCGGCTAGGACACTCTCCATATTCCTCCTGTAAAAGGTTGACATAACAGTTGTCGGTAGCGTTGCCCGCTTTAGTCTTCTCAGGAAGTGCAGTCATTGTTTCGACTTCCTGACAATTGAAGAGATGTAGAGTATCTATGATAGGTCACTAGTTAAGTGGATTCCAAGGAAACTGGTGAAGTGGAGGGTGGCCATTCCTGGCCCTCCTGAAGTCCATGATCATCTCCTTCGTCTACTCTACATTGACACTCAGGCCTAGTCTCTCCGATGCAGAGGAGACCACCATATAAAACAATGGCCCAAGCAGATTCACAAGTGAAGTGTTGCTTCACTTGGATGGGCCTCGAAATAGGAGTTGACGTTGGAAATGCTTCCACTGGTCTTTAATAAAGGGACATCATTCGTCCAGCTCCACACCCCCTTTCCTTCCCTCCCCTTCCCCACTTTTCAGCATTTTTCTGTGCTACCCTTCCACCTGTATCTACCTGTTAGTGTGTTCTTCCTTCTCCTCCTTCCCCTTCTTCCCTCCTGCTCTTTCAGGCCCGAAATGTTGGTTATGCATCTTTGCCTGTTATGAATGCAATGGGACCTGCTGAGTTTCTCCAGCATTTTCGTGAATTAACCACAATCCCAGCACCTGCAAACTTTCTTGTTTAACCTACAATGACGTTTTTTGCCTGGGTTCTGTTGAAGGCTTCTACTATCTTCTTTAATTGACCACTGCAGTCGAGTCATCACGTCACAGTCCACAGACCCAACCAGACAATGGTAGACCAAGGTTCCACTTCGCACTTGAGCATAGACAAGTGACTTTCAGCAAGCTCTCCCACCACATAACCTCCTCCCTCTCCCCTCATGCCTGGCACCCCTTCCAGGAGGAGGTTCTCACTATCTACTGGGTATACCCTCCCCCTCCTTAGAGAAGTCTGTACGTCCATGAGATAGGAGTGGAATTAGGCCATTCGGCCCATTGATGTAATCCACCGTTCCATCATGGCTGATTCACTATCCTTTTCAACCCCATTCTCCTGCCTTCTCCACACAATCCTGATCAAGAATGTATCTACCTCCATCTTAAATATCCCCACAGCCATCCAATGAATTCCCCAGATTCACCACTCTCTGGGTAAGGAAATTCCTCCTCGTCTCTGTTCAAAGGGGAAGGTTTTTGTTTTGTATTCTGAGGCTGTGCCCTCTGGTTCCAGTCTTTCCCCACCACAGGAAACGTCCTCTCCACACCCACATTATCCCGGCCTTTCAATATTCAATGAGTTCCAATAAGACCCCCATCATTTTTCTAAATTTCAACAAGTACAACCCTGAGTTGTTCCTCAAACAATAACCCTTTCATTCCAGGGGCCATTCTCATGAACCATCTCCACTGCCAACTCATCCTTCCTTAGATATGGAGCCCAAACCTGCTCACAGTACTTCAAGTGTGGTTTGACCAGCGCCTCAATGTTACATCTCTGCTTTGTATTCCCCCCCTCTCAAAATGAATGCCTGGCATTGCCTTCGCCTTCCTTACCACCGACTCCACCTGCAAGTTCGCCCAAGAGAGTCTTGCTCAAGAACTCTGATTTCTGAACCCGTTGCCCATTCACAAAATAGCAGGCACATTTATTCCTTCCACTGAAGTGCATGTTGATGTATTTCTCTTCACTGCATGCCATCTGCCCTTTCCTTGTCCAGTCCCCTAACCCGTCTAAGTCCTTCTGCTGACTCAGTGCTTCCTCGACCTCACCTGCCCCTCCTCAAACTTATCATCTGCAAACTTCAAACAGCCAAAGTAAAGCTACTTTCTCTGCAGTTCCTCCTAAGTTACTTTCAGAATTGGGCCCTACCCAGCCAGGCCCCCAGACTGTCAAGCAGAACTCTTCAGGATAACTCATGCCAGGCCTAGAACGTGCTGGTTTCCACTCCCAGTCGGTTTCCTACAAACATAGCCACTAACCGACTTACTCAGTTATATTAACAAGTTTAATTTGTGTTGAATCAATGTGATACAATACACTTCTGGGCTGTTGTGGTTAGATGACATTTCCTCTTTAAGAGACTTGGGTAGTGAGTCTATGCATCTAATGTCAGAATGTTTCCTATTTAATCAAAGTCATGGTTTAATCTTTGGTGGGACTTGCAGACGCCAAAATCCTGTTCAGCATTTTCCTCTAGCAAATAAACCTTGGTTTACAAACCAAGAGCCGTCTCGATAAAATATGCAATACCTTAATATGCAACTCTCTTCTCTATCCCACAGCGATACTGCCAGCACTCCTTGTCTGAGTTGAGACATGGGCTGGCGCAGTTGGCGTCGCGGTCAGCGCAATGCCTTTACGGCACCAGCGTTCTGGACCGGGGTTTTTAATCCCATGCTGCCTGTAAGGAGTTTGCATGTTCTCCCCGTGTCTGTGTGTGTTTTCACTGTGGGGACTCCGGTTTCCTCCCACCATTTGAAACATACCGGAGGGGGGCTGTAGTTAATGGGGTGTAAATTGGGTGGTGGGAAATGGCCTGTAACCATGCAGTTTGTCTAAATTTAATTTTTTTAATATTACATTTAAAATTTAAAACATTTAACATTCATGGTGGCTGGTAACATAGCAAAGATTTGCCAGGTCAATTAAGGCAATGGGCAGGATACAATCCTTACCTTGGTATCTCATTGGCGGAGATGTCGCCGCAACTGCTGCGACTGATTAGTCGCGGCAACTCGGGTGACCAAAAAATGACTTGCGCTCTCACCAAGGCGACGCCAAGGCGACGTCCGAGATGTCTCTGAGACATCTCCGCGACGTCTCCAGACAAGGTGATAACCAATTCGCCCAGCAGTTGAGGCAACGTCTCCGTGACATCTCTGGCAGTCGCGGCAACATCGTGGAGACTAATTTTGTCCACAACTGTGGAAATGTCGGGGAGACTAATTTTGTCCGCGACTGGGGAGACATCTCCGCGACGTTGTCACAACGTCGCCGCAATGTCGTCTCAGTCTCCTTGGTTTCCAGCAGGTCTTGAAGACATCACGGAGACGTCGCGGGCAAAATGAGTCTCTGTAATGTCGCCGCAACTGATGGTGACATCGCGGAGACGTCGCGAAGGTGTCTCCAAGACCTGCTGGAGACTGGAAAAAGTCTCCAAAAAAATCGAGCATGTTTGAATTTCCCCCGACTCCCTGGAGACCTGGCTAGTCTCCAGGAAACATTGCGGAGACATCTCTGCAACCAGCGGAGACTCAGGTTGCCACCAGTTCGCCACCTTGCCTCCAGGCCAATGAGATAGGCCCTTTAGCAGCACATAGTCCGAATACTTCCCGAGGCATTGAGAATGTATAAAACGCTGAAAGCCTCCATCTTCATAGACCCTTCACAGAAAGTGAGAATGTACTGAAAGGACTGTATTGTGGAGGGTCGTGGCTGTCATGGGACAGCACTGCCCGTTACCTGGTCAGAAGACACACCACCTGCTAATCAAGGTTTGGCTCCACCCCACCCATCAGTGCACACCTGACCACTGGTCCCTTTGTACTTGGCCTTGGACCAATGGCCTTTGAAATCAATTAGACCTTGCTGGCACCGAGCTATTGTACTCCTGTAGATAACCTGGGCTGGACTCCCTCCAGTACTATAAATGATGCAACGTGTGCTTGCCTCTCTCTCTTTTTTCCATCTCCGAGGGACCGCCCTGCTTCTCTCCAGTCCGAGTACTGTTGAATAGCACTGAAGAAATAGTTTGATAGTGTGCACTAGTAAAGGGTTGGGAGCACCTTAGTTAGTGTCCCGAGTAGCATAGAGCCATGCCTGTTCTGAGTCAAGGAATGGCGGGTACCATATTGTTTCTTTTCCTTGACTGTATGTAACAACACTGTGTACTGTAGATCAGTGCTGAGTGTGAGTGTGTGTGAGTGCGTGTTGTGTGTGCCTGTGTGTGTGTGAGTGCGTGTTATGTGTGCCTATGTGTGCGTGTGAGTCCATGTTGTGTCTGTGTGTGAGTGCGAGTTGTGTGTGCCTGTGTATGTGTGTGTGTGTGTGTGTGTGTGTGTGTGTGTGTGTGTGTGTGTGCGCGCGCGCGCGCGCGCAATCTTCCCCTGTGCGTCTTCTGTAAATAGTCATTTACTGTCAGACTGTGTTCAGAGGCTTTGCTTTTGAGACCCATCGAATCTGTTCCCTCACACGCCTGCCTACAGCACCTTCCACATCCCCTTCAGGGCAGGTTCACTGAAATGTGGTTCCTCCAGACTCATTGGACTGAATGGCCTACATCTGTCCCTTTACTTAGTGATCCTGTGAAATCAGCGCACATAGGAAGTAAAGCCACATTACTGATGTTTCGGGCCTAAGCCCTTCCTCAAAGTGCCAAGGTAAAATTTTATTGTCATACACGTAAGTGCAGTGCGCAAAATGTACTGACATTCCTTTTGCTTGTTGCGGCTGCACAGGTATAAAAATGTGTCAGTAACCAATAAGTATAAATTAAATGACCACCCTAAAAAATAATAAATATAAAAGGATAGATAAATCTTCACAGTTGCAGTTTGTTTAAAAAAGGCATGACGTTGGTGTGATATGCTGACAGATCTTTGGTCCTGGAGTATTGTTCTGACTGAGATGGAATGGGGAGGTTCAAGGAAACTGTTGGAAGGAAACTACTCTTGAGCCTGGAGGTGCTGGTCTTTAGGCTTCTGCCCAAAGGGAGCAGTGAGAAGAGGTTGTGACCAAGGTGATGGGGTGGGGTGGGGTGTCATTTATGACGTTGGCAGCACCTCACAGGGATGCCTGCAGTGGATGGGAGGCCTGTGATCGACTTGGATCGGTTTGAAAGGGGTTAGAAACTTCTGCCTTCATGGACACTCGAGTTTTCAAGCCATGATGCAACCTGCTGGTGCCCTCCCCATGGTACAGTATTCAGCGATGGGCTGAATCTCCTCAGAAAGTAGAGGCGTCGATGTGCCTTCTACACAGTTGCCTCAATGTGTTGGCTCCGATACGCTGGCTTGCAGGAACTTAAAGTTACTAACCACTTCCACCCTCCGCCCCACCAATGAAGACAGGTATTTGGCACCTCTGGCGTCCCACAATCAGCCATTTAGTGGTGGAGACATTGTGAACAAGGTCATTGCTCTGTCGCCACCCAACCAGGTTCTTGATCTCCACTGTGCTGGCACCGAGCCATTGTACCCCTGTAGATAACCTGGGCTGGACTCCCTCCAGGCTTCTGCCCGACAATGGTGGTGTGGTGAGCAAGCTTAGGAGTACCATCTTAGGTCACCATATGATCATAGAGAAATACAGCAGGCTAACAGGCCCTTCAGCCCATCGAACCCATGCCACCCTCAACCACCACTTGATTTAATCCTACATTAATTCCATTATTTTCATTCCCATATTCTCATCAACACTCCCCAGATGCCACCACTCACTAGATTCAAGAGATTCAACATTCCTTTGTCAGGTAATAAAAACAGGTGTAATATTTCACAAAATTGACTTCATCCTGCCCCACAAACTTGGGACAATTTACGACAGCCAGTTAACCTTTGGGGGTGTGGAGGCAAGCCACAGCATCCCAGGGAAACCCCATGCTGGGAGAATGTGCAAAGTCTGCATAAGGCAGAATGATAGCCCCGAGAAATGTGAGTTCTGCCTGCCTAGAGGTCTATCGTGGGCAGAATATGAGGGATTTGGGGGGGGGGGGTGGTTGTGCAGAGTAGAGGGATCCTGGAGTACAGGTTCACTGCACCTTGAACGTGGTATCACAAGGTAGATTTGGGTGGCCACAAAGGCTTTTGGCACATTAGCCTTCATCGTTCATTGTAATGAGGACAGAAATTGGGAGCTCATTAAGATACTTGTGAGGCCAAACTTGGGGTATTGCATGTCGTTTTGGTCACCGATCTACAGGAAGGATATCGATAAGATTGAAAGAGAGCAGAGAAGATTTACTAGGACGTCCAGGAACTGAGTTACAGGGAAAGGTTAAACAGGTTGGGACCTGGAACGAAGAAGAATGAGGGGAGATTTGATAGAGGTGTTTAAAATTATGAGGGGGACAGACAGGGTAAATGTAGGTAGGCTTTTTCCACTGAGGGTAGGCAAGATACAAACCAGATGGTGAATGGGAAAAGTATAGGGGGAATTTCTTCACACAGAGAGCGTTGGGTGTGTGGAACGGGCGGCCGGAGGAGGTGGTGGAGGTAGGTACTATACTTAAGAATAATAAGGATGGATACAGGGATAGGTTGGGTTTAGAAGGATATGGGCCAAACGCTGGCAGGTGGGACTCGTGCAGGTGGGACAGTTTGGTTGGTGTGGGCAAGTTGGGCCTAGGGGCCTGTTTCCCCCCTGTGCGACTCTGACTCTAAGAGAGGGCCCCAGGCCAGGATCGAACCCATGTCTTTAATCCAGAGGCAGTCACTCTATCAGCTGCGTCACCCATTAAAGCCAAGTTTTCAATCGCCCACAGATATATGCAGTGGATCAAAGTTATCTGGCCTGGTTGATCAGCCTTAGTGTACAGATCCTTTGTGTGAACTCTGAATGGTTTTGAGTTTCGTTAATACTTGCCTTCATTTCCTGGGTTCAGTGAGAATTTTAATTGGATTCAGAAGTTGTTGCACATTGGAGCTGTCTAATCCCCTCCTTGAGAATCGGATTAGAAGGGAGGCCCCCTCATCATTCAAAACTGAGCGGGCATTCAACTGTTTCAGGGACACGGTTTACTTTGTTATTGCATGATAACATTTCTGGGGAGGAGTGGAAGACAGAGAGAGAGAAACACGGCGAGAGAGGGGGATAGAGAGAGCGCAAGAGAGAGAGGGGGATAGAGAGGGAGGAGAGAGAGATGGGGAAAGGGAGAGGGGAGGGAGAGAGAGTAACACAGGGATGAGAGAGGGGGGAGAGGGAAGAGGGGGGAGAGAGAGGGAAGAGGGGGAGAGAGAGGGAGAGGGGGAGAGAGAGGGGAAGGAGAGGGGGGAGAGAGAGACTCACAGGGGAGAGAGGAGGAGAGAGGGGGGGAGAGGAGAGAGTGTGAGAGGGGGGAGAGAGAGAGGGGGTAGAGAGGTGGGAGAGTGAGAGGAGGAGAGAGAGGGGGGGAAGAGAGAGGGAGAGGGAGAGAGGGGGGAGAGAGAGAGGGGGGGAGGGAGAGGATGAGGGCAAGGATGGAGGAGAGGGGGAACTGAAGTTGAGCAAAGTTTGCCCTGAGAGCAGAACAATCTGAGAAGGTGGTGTGTGTACCAAGCACCACTGAATCTGCCTCGTTCCTGGGATGGCATCCCAGTTACAGAACAAAGAACATTAAGCACGGGGAACAGACCATTTGGCCCTAACATGCCTTCATGCCAACAACAACCGATCCTTTTACCCAATTCATCTCATTGAACTATGTTGAATGTTCACCAATGTCCTGCATGGGAACTTCAAGGAACAATTAGACTTAAGCAAGTGAATGATTTGTGAGAAGTTGCTCTTAGTAGCAATGAGCGTGAACTATTGAAATGTTGTATAATGGGATGCACTGACCAGCTTCTCTGACTGAGATACCGCTCAGGAACAGGTTGGATCTCCCGGTGCTTACCTGTGAGCCATCTCGTATGAAGTGGAGAAGACGCTCTGATGTTAGTTTGGACATTGAATGCAAGAGTGTTAGAGCATGTTATACTTAGTGGAATTCAGAAGTGTCTTAATAATAAGAAGCTTATTGTCATATACATGGTGTACATGTCCGAAAATTTCACACTTGCAGTTTTGCGTTTAGTTCTGGTCGCGTCATTACAGGACAGATGTTGATGCTTTAGAGAGGGTGTAGAGGAGGTTTACCAGGATGTTGCCTGGATGGGAGAACATAGTAAGGTTGACAGAGCGAGGAGCTTTTCTCTTTGGGACAACAATGGATGAGAGGTGACTGAATATACGAGAGGGGCTCCGACAGGGTGGATCGCTAACATCCATCCCCCCCCATCCCCAGGCTGACAGTAGCAAATAGCCGAGAACATCTGCTTAAGGCAAGTGGAGGAAAGCTTGAGGGAGATGGCAGAGGTAAGATCTATACACGGGGAGTGGTGGGTGCCAGGAACGCATTGCCGGGAATGGCGGTGGAGGCTGATACATCCAGGATAGTCTCTAGCCTCTTAGACAGGCACATGGATGTAAGAGGAATAGAGGGCTGTGGGTGCGAGGAGGGAAGGGTTAGATTGTTGTGGAGCAGGTTTACACAGGTCGGCATGACATTGTGGGCTGAAGGGCCTGTACTGGGTTGGAATGTTTTGGGTTCTATGAAATTCTTACTTGCTGAAGATGAAGAGGTACTTTGTGGGGGGTAGAAAAATCATATCCATTAATTTAAATTAAAAAGAGATAATAAATACAAAATATAGATAATAAATATTTATTTGCCACAGTGCCAGAGAAATCATGCAGACAATCCTTTCTGTGGGATCAGAGTAGTTTATTATTAGTGTAGGAAAGGTCAGGAGCCCGATGGCTGTTGGGCAGAAACTGTTCCTGAACCGAGAGGAGCTGGCCTTCAGGCTCCTGTACCTTCTGCCCGAAAGGAGCAGTGAGTAGAGGTTGCAGCCAGGGGTGTTGGGGGGTCCTTGATGGGGCTGGCTGCCTTCCGCACCTGGATGTCCGCAGTGGACGGCAGATGGGAGCCTGCGATGGGCTTGACTACGCTCGCTACCTCCTGCAGCCTTCTGCGGTCTGGGGCACTCGAATCCCCAGTCAGTGTGCTTCCCACATTGCACGTGTCGAGGTTTTGATGGCGCTGGTGTTGTCTCAATCTGCTGGATCCAGGAGAGAGCTTTTTCAGGTTCTTTTTTATTGAAGTTTGCAATAATTAAATGATACGATTATATATTGAAATACAAATTACAACAAAAAGAACAGACACCACCCCTCCACACCCCCGCGTTAACTCAAAACCCCTCCCCGTCTCCCCATTATACAAGGTTGGAGAAAAAACCTAACATGAGGGGGATCAAGTGAGGACAACCTGGAAATAGCAGCATTGAAACTTAAAGCTACCCTCAAACTATAGAAAGTGGTGACGGACCATGAAAGGGCCCCATATCTCCACGAAATTAGTACTTGAAAGTTTAATGGCATATCTAATATTTAACCAAGACCTAATATCATTTAACCATTGTCTGCGTGTCGTCGTCGTCGTGGCTGCCCCTTGTAGTCCTCGTCTGTTGATCCACCGAGCGAAGGCACCTATGCGTGGATTTGTTGAACATGCGCTTGAAGCGCACGGTACTTCACAAATCAACCATCTCATTCCAGTGGGGTGGAAACCACGACGAATGGAGCCGATGGACTTGTTACGGCCTTCGCCCGCCTTCCCAGCCGTTGAGTTCAGAGTAACTTCATCCGCTTGTTCCACTGTTGAGGACTTGGTTGGATTGGACCGCCCCCTCGACCCGACCGCCATGGGTGGCCCCACCAGGAGCATAGGTCCAGACGGCATCGCTCTCAGGATCTCAGGACCACACAAGGTTCCCCACCACGTCAAGGTGATAATCCGCAGAAAAGTGTGTATGGGTAGGTGGAGTATTGCCCTTCCATTTCATCAACATTGCACAACTGGCTAACAATAAAGTAAAAGGTAAAATCTGGTTTTGAGTTGAAGTCAATAAAACGTCATCATCTTGAGATGTTCTGAAAAGAGCACTTAAAGGGCAGATCTTCTGATGTATAGACTTCTCATTGAAACATAAAATTCTGGCAGGACCAGGCAGGTTTGATCCAGGAAGAATGGTCCCAAATGTGGGGAAGTCCAGAACCAGGGGTCACTGTCTAAGGAGAAGGGAGAAGGCCATTTAGGACTGAAATGAGGAGAAACTGCTTTCATTGGAGAGTTGCAAACGTCTGGAACTCGCTGCCACAGGAAGTTGTTGAGACCAGTTCATTAGAAACATTCAGCAGGGAGTTGGATCTGGTCCTTTTGGCTAAAGGGATCGAGGGATGCGGAGAGAGAGGAAGAACAGGGTGCTTCGATCAACCACAATGGCATAGAATGGTGGTGCAGGCTCAAGGGGCTGAATGGCCTTCACCTATGTTTCTCGGAGAGTCGGCAGATTATACATTGTAAAACGTTGGCCAATCCGCTGGGGTCCTGGGTGCAGTTCTGGTCACCACAAATTAGAGAAACCTCATGTTCCTTCTGCATACTCTCCCACCAGACTGCATTAACATCAGCTTTTCCAGTTTTCATTAAATCCCTGCCCCGAGCCTTGTCTTCCTTTCGCCAGCTCCCCATCCCCATCCCCGTCCATTCAGAGAGCTGCCCACTACCCCCACCCCCTTAGCTTTTTCTGCCCTCTGACCCATACGACTTCTTGCCTACTAGCCTGCGCACCTTCCCCAGCCCTTCCTCCCTCCTCTGCTCCCCAAACCCCTCCCCCCCCCCCCCCCCCCCACGCCAGCCTGGTTTTTCCTCACTCATTGAGGAAGGGCCCAGGCCTGAAACGTTAGTTACCCTTCACTTCCTATGGATGCTGCATGACCTGGTGGGTTTCTCCAGCACATTTGTATATTGCACTCGATTCCCCCCCACCCACTCCACACACCACCCCCCCTCCCCAAGAAGGAGAAGCCTGGGAGAGGACCCCACGGGGAGGAGACCACGGCAGTGAACCGGTGATGGGTTCCGCGGATAATGAACTCCTACCGGGCTGCAGGCTGCTGGAGACCAGCTCGTGGGGAACCCTGGAACTCGGGGGGAATGGACCAGGAGGTTGTGCGAGGCTACAGGGCACAGGAAGCGAATCGAGGGACACTCGATGTCTCTGAAGGGACACTGTGGCTTCCCGTTCTCCTATGGCGCAGTCATTGTTCTAGCGGTGCCTCACTGTGTGCCTTTACAGCAAGAAAAAATGAACAAATTTTGTGTATTTTTTTATGTGAGAGTAAAGGAATCTTGAATATGATCTTGAATATTGCAGAGAAAGTGTGCAAAGAATGTTACTCACTGGACTGCTTTTTAAACAGTTGATACCAAAGAGTCTTTTTCCGTATTAATCTGACAAGCTGCCAGTATTCTTTGGCAGGACACCTCTGCCAGACTATAAGTGACCAGAATTAATATTATGTTTAATTACACAATGTGGGATTTCAGTTCTCTGAGTGGTTTAACCACCAGGCTAAATACATTCATAGCTTGACAGGAATACATTTTCTGTGTGATGTGTGTTTGGGTTCTGGTTGCAGGTCACATGTTCTTTCATTCACTTCACTGACGGACCTGAAGGCAGCCCGTGTCACTGACCAAAAGGGCCCAGAAGCAGGTTAAAGGCTGTCCACTTCCCCGAGGTGAGGGAGCGGGGTCGAAGGTCACCCATTCAGGCCATGCCCCAGAAAGAAAAGGAATCATT
This sequence comes from Narcine bancroftii, assembly GCF_036971445.1. Lineage (NCBI taxonomy): Eukaryota > Metazoa > Chordata > Chondrichthyes > Torpediniformes > Narcinidae > Narcine > Narcine bancroftii. The sequence continues at coordinate 241,733,410 of NC_091474.1, read as the reverse complement.
GTGACCAATGGAAGCCCTCCCAAGGTTGCCCAGAGAGTCTCGGCAGGTCTGGGGAGGGGGTAACTGCTTACGGGAGGGGCTTGGAGTTTGATGGGCATCCTGGTGGAGCTGCTGCTTCAGGGACCCCAGTTTGATTCCTCCCCCATCCCCAACCTCAGGAGCTATCTTCACGTTCTCCCTGTGTGGCTCCCCTCTGCGGGTTCTGGTTTCCTCCCTCCTTCTAAAGATGTGGAGGAGGTAAATTACCCCTTAGTCCAGTTAGAAGAGGAGGGGGATGGTTAGCTTGAGGCTATTCCAGCGCCAGCGACCCAGGTTCGAATCTGGTGCTGTCTTTAAGTTCTCCCCGCGACTCATGGCGCTCCGGTTTCCTCCGATGTTCCTAAGATGTATAGGGTTGGTAGGTTAATTGGGCCAGAATGAGCTTCCACGGTGAGGTAAATAAATCAAAACAAAACAGCACATGAACAGGCCCTTCTGCTCGCATGTCTGTGCCAAATCAAACTAAGACTCTCCCCCTTCCCTCCATCCCTTTCATGCGTCTATCAATAAGCCTCATAATAACTGCTATAGTACCTGCTCCGCCACTACTCCTGGCCACTCGTTCCAGGCACCCACTACTTTCTGTGTGGGGAAACATTTGCCCCGCGCATCTTTCAGAAGTTCCTTCCCCTCGCCATAAATGCACGGCCTCGAGAGGGTGACATTTTTACCCTGGGGATGAGATTGTCGCTGCCCACCCTATCAATGCCTGTCATGACTTTATACTCACCATTCGGGTCTCCTCTCAGCCTCTGCAAAGGCAGCCCAGGTTTGTCCGATCCCTTCCCACTGCTCCTACTCTCGAAACCAGGCAATATCCGAGCGAACCTCTTCTGCGCTTTTTTCTGAAGCTGCCACGTCCTTCTGTCAGGTAAGTGGCAAAGGGATAGAAGAGGCGGGGGTTTCAGGAGTATAGAGAAATAATGAAGGGGTGGAGAACTTGCTCGGTTGTGAGCTAGCATTGTTCCAAGGGGCTGAATGGTAGTGTGCACCTCTTCTAGTAATGTCAAGTTACAATCCTTCCTGCAGCTGATCCCAGTAAATCTCCCATTTCCCGTCGGAAAACTGAAGGAAGAGCAGAAAATTCACAGCCAGTCAGGCAGCATCCAGGGAGAGGGAACAGGGGCAGGGAGATCGGAACAGGGAGATTAGAAATCAAGTTTCAGGGAAGAGGAAGGGATTTAGACAAAGGCTTATTAGTGGGGAGGCGAGCACGATAGGGAAGACTATTGATTGAAGGTGATCCATCTGAAGGAGGAGCTAACAGTATGGAAACAGAGCGAGAGAGAAATAAAAGGGAAGGACCCAGCCGTGAGAAGCATGAAACATAAAACACAGCACAGGCCATTCGACCCTTGATGTTGTGCTAACCAATGTAAACCTACTCCATAACAATCTAATCTATCCACACCTCACCCCATAACATCCATGTGCCTACCTTAGAGTATTTTAAATGACCCAATTGTACCCCTGGCAATGCATTCCAAGCACCCACTCTCCATATATAAAACTTACCCCTGAAATCTCGCCTAAACTCTCCTCCCCTCATCTTAAACAGATGTCCTTGGTGTTTGCAATTGTTGCCCTGGGACCTCTATTAAGTCTCCTCTCAGCCTTCTACGCTCCAAAGTGAAAAACCCCAGCTCTGCTTAACCTTGCCTCATGAAACACGGTTCTCCAATCCAGGCACCATCTTGGATGGTGAAAATCTGAATCCAAAGAAATTGCTGGAAATGCACTGCAGGACAGTTAGCATCCCACGGAGGCATGGAGTGCCAAGGCATGCTCTTCGTCCCAACTTGTCCATGCTGACCCAGCCAGACCCTCCCTCCAAACCTTTCCTAAGCTTGAACCTGTCCAAATGTTCATGTTTATGGTTGTCTGACTTTACATATACTTTCACCTACTCAGTGAAGACACACAGGAAAATGCATAGGACAAAGAACACTACGACACAGTACAGGCACTTTGGCCCTCGATGTTGGGCTGACCCGTATACTCCTTAAAAAAAAGTACTAAACACACCCAACCCTATAACCCTCTATTTTTCTTCCATCCATGTGCTGGTCTAAGAGTCTCTTAGCTGCCAGTAATGTTCCAGCCTCCACTACCATACCACTCTCTGGGTAAAAAAAACTTATTCCTCATGTCTCCCCTGAACTTCCCTCTCTTCACTTTGTATACACGTCCTCTGGTGTTTGCTGATCCTGCCCTGGGAAACAGGTGCTGACAGTTCACTCTATCTATGCATCTCCTAATCTTGTCACCTCTATCAAGTCTCCTCTCATCTTTCTACGGTCCAAAGAGAAAAGTCGCAGCTTCGCTAACCTTGTTTCCCAATCCAGGCCACATCCTGGTAAATCTCCTCTGCCCCCTCTCTCTAGCTTCCACATCATTCCTATAATGAGGTGACCAGAACTGAACACAATACTCTAAGTGTGGTCTCACCGGAGATTTGTAGAGTTGCAACATGTCCTCTTGACTCCTGATCTCAATTCCCCTTTTAATGAAGACCAGCATCCGATAGGCATTTTGCTTTGAATATTTTATTTCTTTGGTTTTTTTTAAAACATAGTAACATTTTAAATATACAATATATTAAACTTCTCACAAACACAACAAAAAAAAACAGTCGTCCACCCCCCCCCCCACCCCCCACCCACCATACATATAGATCCGGTCACCGACAGAGCTTACATGTATTTTAAGTATATAGAGTACAGTTGGGAAACTACATTTTTGTACATATAATAGTTACTTTTATCTCCTTTTTTCCTCTTTATAACTGTATCTGGGCCCCCATGTAGTCCAGGTTTGGCTGCCAGACCTTTACGAAAGTGTCTTTAAAAAAAAAGTTAGTTGGGGATTTTTTTCTGTAGGTATCCAGCTGTTCATTTCCACAGCCCATCATGGTCTAAGTATAGGGGAGTCTGACTTCCCAGTGATTGCAATACATTTTTTTGCTACAGCCAGTGCTCATTTTTATAAACGAGGTTTGATAGTTGGTCAGTTTGTCACTTATTTCCATAAAGTTTCCTAATAGATACATCTCCGGGTTGCCCGTGAAGGTCACTCCTGTTATTTTCCCACAGGCCTTCTTAACTATCCTATCAACCTGTGCGGCGACCTTGAGGGATGTATGGATTTGGACCCCAAGGTCCCTCTGTTCGTCGTCCACACTCTTAAGTCAACTGGCTTGCCCTTCCCAAATACACATGCTGGAATCTCAAGTTTATTACCATCTAACTGCATATATGACCTGACAAAACAGCGTTTCTCCAAACCATGTTGCACACACAATAAGGAGCACATAGTTATTACATACACAGCAGACATAAGGGTCCTAATAGAAAATGAATACCTGCACATAGAAACATTTAGGAATGTTATACTCTGTCACAGGGCACTATTTTAAAAAGCTCTCCCCACCTCTGGCAGCTCCACTGTCCCTCTGTGTGAAAGTTCCCCTCAGGACTTTTCTAATCTCCCCCCCCCACCCGAAACCAGCCCCCTTCAGTTTCAGACAATTTTAGACTGTCTTTCCCTGGAAGGAAGACAGTGGACAGTGACTATTGACCTTGCCGATGCCCCTCTCAAAGATGCCCCTCAGCCTCCTACACTGCAGGGAGAAAGGTCCCAGCTTCTTCAGCCTCTCCTTGTTCCCCAGTCCCAAAATTGCGTGGCAAGAAGATCTCGGTGAATGTTACCTTGCATCACTTGCTTTGGGCTGATTGCCCCATCAATTCCAGCACCTCGCACGCCACACCTCACCACCCAGCAACCTTTTGTGGCCACTGTTTGACCTTTCTTGTCCAGGTCCACTCACATTGATTCACCAGTGTCTTTGCTTCCTTGGAAACTTAAGGACATTTGTCACCAACATCCCTCGACACCTTCAACTGGTGCCCCAGTAAAAGTATCCTGCCAGGGTGCATCACTGTGTGGGGCAGGAACTACTCCACCCAAGGCCGCAAGAAACTGTAGAGGGTTGTGAACTAGGCTAAGTTTATCTTACACCCCCTCAACTCCATCGACTCCATCACACACCCCCTCCCCTCCATCACACATCCCCTCCTCTCCATCAACTCTATCACACACACCCCTCCTCTCCATCACACACCCCCTCAACTCCATTGACTCCATCACACACCCCTCCCTTCCACTGACTCCATCACACACCCCTCCCCTCCATCAACTCCATCACATACCCCCTCCCCTCCATTGACTCCATCACACACCCCTCCCTTCCATTGACTCCATCACACACCCTTCTCCTCCATCACACACCCTCTCCCCTCCATCACACACCCCTTCCCCTCCAACATACACCCCCTCCTCTCCAATGACTCCATCACAAGCCCCCTCCCCTCCATCGACTCCATCACACACCCTCTCCCCTCCATCACACACCCCTTCCCCTCCATCATACACCCCCTCCTCTCCAATGACTCCATCACAAGCCCCCTCCCCTCCATCGACTCCATCACACACCCCCTCTCCTCCATCACACACCTGCTCCCCTCCATCACACACCCTCTCCCCTCCATCACACACCCCTTCCCCTCCATCATACAACCCTCCCCTCCATTGAATCCATCACACACCCTCTCACCTCTATCGACTCCATCACACACCCTTCCCTTCCATTGACTCCATCACACACCCCTCCCCTCCATCAACTCCATCACACACCCCCTCCCCTCCATTGACTCCATCACACACCCCTCCCTTCCATTGATTCCGTCACACACTCCTCTCCTCCATCACACATCCTCTCCCCTCCATCACACATCCCCCTCCCCTCCATCGACTCCATCATTCACCTTCTCCCCTCCATCGCACACCCTCTCCCCTCCATCACACACCCCCTCCCCTCCATTGACTCCATCATACACCCCCTCCCTTCTATCACACACCCCTCCCCTCCATCACACGTGCCTCAGAAAAGCAGCCAACACGTTAAAAGACCCATCCCACCCTGGCCACACTTTCTTTATGCCTCTCCCATCATTCCTCAACCATCTAAGTGAATGCGGTCCCTTCGAGTGCTGCCTCCATATTACTACTGGAGCTGAATTAGGCCATTCAGCAGGTCAAGTCCGCTCCACCATTCCAATCATGCTTTTTTTTTTTTTTTCTTTTTTTTTTATATTAATTTTTTTATTTTTCACACCATAAATCACATTAGCCATGATATACACAATTTCTTTTTCACACATATACAGTGACTTTTTCTCCCCCCCCCTTTCCTCCCAAACCACCCCCCCACCCCCCCTCTCATCCATTTTAGGTATACAATCTAGGTTGCATTAATCCAGTCAGACAATGTTGTCATTCAACAAAATTACACCAGAAATTCTACTGAGTCCATTCTTTTCTTTCCTTCTCCTTCCATCAACTTAGGTAATGTTTGTCCCCGGTAGGTTTTCGCTATTGTATTTAATGTAAGGCTCCTATACTTGTTCGAATATTTCAATATTATTTCTTAACCAATATGTTATTTTTTCTAATGGAATACATTTATTCATTTAAATTTGGTAGTTTATTCCTTTTAATTTGGTTATTAATTCCATTAATATTTAAAGACATATAGTTCAGCGTAGCCCTTTTATATTTTGTTTATCTTCTCTTTCCGTTTTTCCATCATTACCTTTCCTCCTTTTCCATTTCTGTTTTCTTATTTTCAACTCTTTATAAGACAACATTCCTACAACATCCAACATTTTCCTTATTCTCCTATTTCTATCTTATTTATCCCCAATCTCCCATTCACCTCCTGAGTTGTCCTTTATCCCTTGTCGGACAACCACATCTCCCCTCTCCATTTGGATTTGCGAATCCACTCGCAAGCGTCAACTGATTTTGCAGTGACCGCTATTTCCCCCCACCCCGCCTCCCCCAGAAAAGATTTCACTTTTCATATGTCACAAAGGTCACTCTTTTAATTCCCTCCTTATTCTCTCTATTCCATTACCTTCCCTTATTAATTCTTGTCTATACTATCTATATTTTCCTCTAAGTACAGATACATTCACGTATGCTCCTTGTCTCTATTCACTCTTATACCTCTTTACCCGCATACATATCAATCGTGATCATTTTTACTCTCATTACCCGTCTTCATCCCTCAGTCTATTTTTGTCTTTACCCACATACATATCAATTGTGATCATTTTAACTCTCATTACCCGTCTTCCTCCCTCAGTCTATTTTTGTAATTGTTCTGCAAATTTTCGTGCTTCTTCTGGATCCGAGAATAGTCTGTTTTGTTGTCCTGGAATAAATATTTTCAATACCGCTGGATGCTTTAGTATAAATTTATACCCTTTCTTCCATAAAATCGCCTTTGCTGTATTGAACTCTTTTCTCTTCTTTAGGAGTTCAAAACTTATATCTGGATAAATGAAGATTTTTTGCCCTTTATACTCCAGTGGTTTGTTGCCCTCTCTTACTTTTTCCATTGTCTTCTCCAGTACCTTTTCTCTTGTAGTATATCTTAGGAATTTTACTACAATAGATCTTGGTTTTTGTTGTGGTTGTGGTTTAGAGGCCAATACTCTATGTGCCCTTTCTATTTCCAATTCTTGCTGTAGTTCTGGACATCCTAGGGTCTTAGGGATCCACTCTTTTATAAACTCCCTCATATTCTTGCCTTCTTCATCTTCCTTAAGGCCCACTATCTTTATGTTATTTCTTCTGTTATGGTTTTCCATTGTATCTATTTTTTGAGCTAGTAGTTCTTGTGTCTCTTTAGTTTTTTTATTAGATTTCTCCAATTTCTTTTTTAAGTCTTCTACCTCCATTTCTGCTGCTACTGCCCGCTCTTCCATCTTGTCCATTTTCTTTCCCATTTCTGTTAAGGTCATCTCCATTTTATTTATTTTCTCTTCTGTGTTGTTTATTCTTTTTCTTAAATCCTTAAATTCCTGTGTTTGCCATTCTTTAAATGATTCCATGTATCCTCTAATAAGAGCAAGTATATCCTTTACCTTGCCTTTCTTTTCTTCTTCTATTTCACCATACTCTTCCTCTTCTTCTTCCTCTGGGTTGGCCATCTGTTGTTTCTTTGTTGCCCTTTCCTTCTCTTCTATCTTGTTTCTATTGTCTTCTGTGGTCTCTTCTTGCTGCAGGTGTTCTGCAGCTGTCGTTGCCGGCTGTGGAGATCGACCTCCTAGCTGGTCCCCCCTCCCGTCGGTGTGTTTTTTTTCATTCGCATCGCGCATGCGCGAAACTTCGCGCATGCGCGGTTGCGCACTTTTACTCGGCTCTGCGAGCCATTTTTGTAGTCCATTATTTACCGACCTGAGGGAGCGGGTTTCTCTCTCCGCAGCGGGCCTCTTCGGACAGGTAAGGCCTTCACCTTTTTCCTCCTTTGTCTTCTCTTCCTCTCTTCTTACCGTTGCTTTCGACTTTTCTTTTTTTGTTGCCATCTTCTTTCCACCTTTATACTCACTTTTCTGTAACTTTTATTTCTGTGCCTTTGTGTTTTCTCTTGTTTTTCCCGACTTTTCTGGAGAGGGCTGGAGTTCACCGTCCGGCCACTACTCCATCACGTGACTCCTCCCATTCCAATCATGCTTGGTGTATTTTTCCCCTCAACCCCATTCTCCTGCCTTTTCCCTGTAACATTTGACACCCTCACTAACCCAAACCCTGCCAACCTCCGCTTTCTACCCAACGGTTTCCACAGCTGCCTGTGGCATCGAATCCCACAGGTTCGCCGCCCTCTGGGGTGAAGATCATTCGATTCGTATCTGCCATCACTTTCTTGAGTAACTTTCTTTATTGCTGAATGCAAAAACCTCAAACATTTTCACTCTGACCGGATCTCTAATAAACCTTACTTTCTCTCGATAGAAGCTCCTTTGATTCCTCTGTCTTTCACCAAGAAGTGCTGTGTGCCAGGGGCATGTGGTCAGAGATGGGTTGTCCTCTCTTGGAAGAGTTCCACATGGGCGAATGAATAGGAATACATTTTCTGGCAGCAAGTTTGCAACGTGACCCATTAAACCCACCGTTACTCTTTGGAGAACCTGACACACATATTTGGCTCCGTTGAAGCCACTGTATGTTTGAATTAGCTGAGAACAAAATTTCCCACTTTGGAAATATAATGTCGTAATTGGAAACACCTCAGCTGTGAATGAACCCAGTTTGCTAAGTGCCTGCCACTGATGCTCCCAATCCAGGGAACCCACAGAAAGGGACACGCTGTCTGAACGGAACGTACCATGTTCAATGTAAGAACAATAACATCTTCTTAAATGCTGGCGACTTGTGGTGGAAGGTTCCACACCCGCTGCAGGCTGCTGGCGACCTGCGGTCAAAGGACCCACACGGGCTTGCTGGCTTTTGAAGGCTGGCTCTCGGGAGCCAGGCATTGGAACTGACACGTGGGAGAGCGCTGAGGGCGAGAAGGTCTCCCGAAGGGCCTCAGATGTCACTCGTGTCAGAGATTTGGATCCGGAGCTCAGGTTGCTGACATATCAAAAGGGAGTCCACATGGCTGCAGTGGGGGCACTGGAGGCGAACCCACGGGTACTTGGTGACTCTGAAGGGACTCCCTTTTGCTTCTCTTTTTCTTGTACTGAAAGGGGTGCCGGGCGATATTATTGTCAACTCTTTGTCGGCCTTAAGGCAGCAAGAAGGAAATTTCGTGTAATATTAAATGTTCTGTTTTATCACATGACAATAAAGGAATTTTGAATTTCAAAATCGAATTGATTTCCAAAACATGGGAGAGAATAGGAGAGGGGTGGGGACACATAGTGTCACTTAGCGTGGAAACAGGCTCTTTAGTCCAAGTTGCCCACACCAACCAAAATGTCCCACCCACACCAGTTCCACCTATTTGCTTTTGGCCCATACCCCTCGAAACCAGTGGTTTTCAAACTTTTTCTTTCCACTCATGTACCACCTATGCCATCGGTACTCTGGGATTAGTAAGGGATTGCTTAAGGTGGAATGCTGTGGAAAGAAAAAGGTTTGAAAACCACTATTTTAATCGTCCCTCATTGACTCGTTATGTGCATGATTTCTGAACTCCAAAAGAAATGATCCAATGACAATTTTTCTCAAACAAAATATTTCAGTAACAATCGGGTTTAGAGCAGTGATTCTCAACCTTCCCTTCCCCACCCACATCCCACCTTAAGCAATCCCTTACTAATCACAGAGCACCAATGGCTCTTAAGGATTACTTAAGGTGGAATGTGAGCGGAAGGAAAAAGGTTGAGAACCACTGGTTAGATGATTGAGTAGGTTTACATAGGTTGGCATTACTGCGGGCTGAAAGGCCTATATTGTGCTGGAATGTTCTATCTTCTCCGGTTGGTGACTCCCTACTCTGGGCAAAAGACTATGTGTTCACCCGATCTGTTCCTCCCATGAGTTGGCGCACCCCTCATCCTCCTGCGCTCCCAGATAGCTCAACCTATCCCTCTCACTTATCCCCCCCCCCACCCCCCTGAGTCCTGGCAACATCCTCCTAAATCTTCTCCATACCCTCTCCAGCTTGCCTGCAGCACGGAGACCAAAACTGAACATGATATTCCAAACTCGGCCTCACCAACGTCTTGTACTGCTGCAATGTAACCCACTAATGTCTATGTTCAGTACTCTGACCGATGGAGGCCAATGTGCTGAAAGCTTTTTTGACCACCCTACCCACCTTTTGACACCACTTGCAAGGCATTCTGGTCCCGTACTCCAAGATCCCTCTGCTCCACAACACTCTCCTACATTATATGTCCCAAAATGCAATGCCTTATGTTTCCCTGCCCAGTATTACATTTCTCTGCCCACTTGCCCAACCAATCAACATCCTGCTGTAATCTTTTCATGATCTCTGTGGGGTCGAAATTGTTTCACTTAAATTTAGACGTACAGCATTTTGGCCCACGAGTCCGTGCCACCCAATTTACACCCAATTAACCCACAACCCCCGGTACGTTTTGAACGGTGGGAGGAAACCAGCTCCCTCGGGGAAAACCCACACAGACACGGGGAGAATGTACGAACTCCCAGTATGCTACAAGACAATTTGTCCTTGAGTCCATTGATCAATGTTTTAATTTGATGCCCATCTGCTGGAAGAAGATAGCTATTGGATTTCCAACTCTCCAGTTTCCTGGTTTTTGACCAGTCGATGGTGGTATATCATCTCCATACAGCAAGAGCTTCATTTTGGGTGTGTTGTCATAAAATCTAAATGAGGCAAGTTGAGTTGATTGCCCTCTGATTGCACTAGTGAAACAGCGTTCTCAGGTCCTCGGTGCAAAACACGCAGACACACACCCAGACATAACACTCATAAAGACAAACAGTACATATTCAGGGCAAGTGTTTCATCTATACAAATAAATAAATACATGAGGGTCTTGGGTGGTTCCTTTGGTCATTCAGCGTTCTCACTGCCCGTGGGAAGAAGCTGCTCCTCAGCCTGGTGGTGCTGGCTCTGATCCTCCTGGATCTCTTCCCCAATGGGAGCAGCTGAAAGACGCCATGTGCAGGGTGGAAGGGATCCTCGATGATTTTTCACGCCCTCTTCAGGCAATGATTGCAGTAGATCACGTGATGGGGGGTTGGGGGGGTGGGGGGCGGGAGACTCCAGTCATCCTCTCTGCCACTTTTATAGTCCTGTGGATTCCAGATGAGAATATATTGTCATACAGACGAGTACACAATGCAGAGATGTATCAAGACTGTTTTGTGCTGCAGACGCACAGGTACATAAAATCCACCAATGACATTGTATAAATTAAATTACCACAAAACACAGAAACAGAGATAATGAGATGGACAAATATTCACAGTTGCAGTTAGTGAAAGTTTAAAAAATAGTGCCATATTGAAGGCTGAAGGTGGTCCCGGAGTGAGTAGTTTATGGTTACAGTGAGGAAGATCACTGGGGTCTCCCTCCCCTCTATGTGAATGCCAGTGGGATCTCCCTCCCCTCTACGAGAAGGTCACTGCCATCCTCTTTTCTTGATTAAAGACATTCCCTGGGAGTGTGGCCTAAATAGAGCTCAAAGAATTATTGAGGACCCTTTCCATCCATCAAACAGCATCTTTGACCTACGACCATCAGGAAGGAGGTACCGGAGCATCAAAATCAGGATGGCCGGGCTGGGAAATAGCTTCTTCCCGCAGGCTGTGAGACTGATGAACCGTATCCTATGGACCTTGGAAATTATTCCAAAATATTTATGCATATTTATGTTATGTTATATCTTTATTATCACATGCCACGTGTGTGTGTGTGTGTGTGTCATACAGGTACAGTCAGATGACAATAAACTTGAATTTGTATGGGAGGTTTAAGAGGGTTTAAGCTGTAGGGTGCTGGGAATGGGTGGGAAACATTCTTGATCCGAGAGGAGCTTTTCTTCAGGCTTCTGTAACCTTCTGCCAAAGGGAGCAGTGAGAAGAGGTTGTGACTGGGGCGACGGCTGCCGCAGACACAGTGACGTGGGAGGGAACTGCCGTCACAACATCCACAAAGACCCAGCTTCAGTCGTGACCTCCATTGGAATCTGCTGCATTGTTAGTGAAACACTTCGAGATAAGAGGCATTGTACAATTCAAGGATGGTTATGACTTCAGTGACGATTATGACTTTGTTCAAGTTGTCTACGGGGAACTTGAAACTATTATGAGCAGTTCTGGACTCTTTATCGAAGGAAGGATGTGTTGGGATTGGAGAGGATACAGAGGAGGTTCACTGGAATGATCCCTGAGATGTGTGGTGGGCCCAGAGGACCCCAAAACCCAGCAGCAATAGATGTTGACCAAGACAAATAGTGACTTAAATAAAAGTTGCTTTTAATGATCTTTAAACATGAAAACTGGATCAAACTTTAACTTATCACTATTAACTTAACACCCTTCTCATTCTAAGTGTGTGTAAGTTCAGAAAAGTTCTTTGATTCACAGTCCAATCTCACTTATCACTCCTCCAAGTTCAGGCATGTATCAGGCAATTCTTGTGTTGTGCACAGAATTTAACATTTATGAATCTTCACCAGCCTTTGGTGCTTGAAAGGTAAATTGTTGGTTTTCAGAGAGAGAGATTTGTTGCTCATTGGACACAAACTGATCCCTTTCGATCAGCCACTTCAGTGTCTTGGTGAAGATACTTGCCCCATCAGGGATTTCCAGATGATAACCTCTTTCTTTCAGATCACCACAGAGTTCCTTTTTGTTTCCCTTATTCCAAGTGAAACATTATGCAGCCAGTCATCTCCTCTTGTATGGAGCACAAGGGCTTTGACCAGACTGAACTAAAAACCCCGTCTTCAAAATGGGTTTTTTCCACATGCTTGCCAGCTTGTCCTTTTCCAGTTCCAGTTGTTGCTGCTGACTGTAAAACTGTAGAACTTATCTCCCTCTCTCTCTCTCTCTCTCTCTCTCTCACACACACACACACACACACACACACACACACACACACACACACACACACACACACACACACACACACACACACACACACACACACACACACACACACACACACACACTCTGGACCTAATCTTCTGAGTCCGTTCATCTGTTGCTTTCCAAACCAATAATCCATTACTCCACAGTATGTTCAATTCGTACCTACTTGTGGAGTCCTTATATGCATTCTTCAAAGTTTTTGCAAAGGCAACCGGTGCCTGGACTGTCTGGCTTGAGCTGAGCTCTGCATTTAAAATGAGATCTGTTTTGAAGTGTTTGTATCTTTATGTGACCTACACTAAAAACCCTACAATTTATCTTCCAAAAACATGTGTATACATAATATAAAATCTGTCACAGATGAAAATGTTATCTGTGAGGAATGACCCCTGGAGTGACCGGGTTATCGTGAGGAGTGTTTGATAGCTCCGGGACTGTACAATGGGTGAAAGTGAATGGGGGTATGGGGATCCCAATTGAAACCTATCCAATACTGAAAGGACTGGATGGAAGCAGAATCAGAAGGTATTGTCATGAGCTTGTCGCAGAATGTGGCAGTGTTAAAGGACCAAGTAATGCCATAAATTAGTGGAAAAGATAGGGAAGTGAGGCATTGTCCATTCAGAAATTTGAAGGTGGAGGGGAAGAAGTTGTTCCTGTTCCGTGGTTTGTTTGCGGGCGACCAAAAGATCTGTCAGCCCTATTGTAAAATCACCTGCGACAATGAATGTTTATGTATTATATTTATTTAACATAAGATGATAATCTATAATATTTAAATTTAAATCTCTTCTGTCTTGGCAAATAAATGTAAATTTAGACATACACCACAGTAACAGGGCCTTTCCGGCCCATCATCCTATGTGCCCAAAATAACCGAGTGAAACTATAAGCCTCATACGTTTTGAAAAATGGGAGGAAATGGTTGCACGGTCAGCGTAGTGCGGCGCTGTCACAGCACCGGTGATCGGGACAAGGGTTCGAATCCCATCCTGTCAGTAAGGAGTTTGTACATTCTTCTCATGTCTGCGTGGCTTTTTCCCGGGGGGGTCCAGTTTCCTCACACCCTTTGAAACTTACCAGGGGGTGTAGGTTAGTGGGGTGTAAATTGGGTGGCATGGACTCGTGGGCCGAAATGGTCGGTCACAGTGCTGTATGTCTACATTTAAAAAAAAATCCACAGCATCTCTCTGAACAATGCTGTGTGTGTACCCACACACACACACACACACACACACACACACACACACACACACACACACACACACAGACACCCATCTCCCACACACCCATGCACAGACACACCCATGCACACCCCCCCACCCTACACGCACACACTCAAAATGAGTGGCAAAGCAAATTGTGCAGAGAGACTGCAGGGAGATATTGGTAGGTTAAGTGAGTGGGCAAGAGTCTAGCAGATGGAGTACAATGTGAGGTTGTCCACTTTGGAAAGGAAAATGGAAGATCAGATTATTAATTAAATGGCAGGCGGTTGCAGTGGGCTGCCGTGCAGGAGGACTTGGGTGGGCTTGTGCATGAATCGCAAAAGGTTGGTTTGCACGTGCAGCAGGTTATCAAGAGGACAAATGGAATGTTGGCCTTCATTGAGAGGAGGATGGAATTTTCGAGCAGGGAGGTTATGCTGCAACTGTACAAGGAACTGGTGAGGCCCCATCGGGGGTACTGCATTTCTAGTCTCCTTACTTGAGAAAGGATGTACAGGGTTTGGAGGCAGTCCAGAGGGGGTTCACCAGGTAGATTCCAGAGAAAGAGGGGGATTGATTCATCTGGGACTGTACTCGCTGGAATTTAGAAGAATGAAAGGGGATCTTATAGAGACATATAAAGTTATGAGAGGCATAGATAAGATAGAGATAGGCAAGTTGTTTACATGGGTGGGGGAGGCAAGAACTAGGGGGCAGCTCAAGATTCAGAGGACGGAGATGAAGAGGAACTGCTTTTCCAAGAGGGTGGTGAATCTGTGGAATTCGCTGCCCATTGAAATAGTGGAGGCCACCTCAATAAATATACATAAGACAAGATTGGATAGATTTTTATATCGTAAGGGAATGAAGGGATATGGGGAAAAAGCAGGTCGGTGGAGATGAGCCCACTGTCAGATCAGCCATAGTTTCATTAAATGGCAGAGCAGGGCCGACAGGCTGGATGGCTGACTCCTGCTCCTGTTTCAAATGTTCTTATGAATCAGAACCTTTATTGTGGCACAGAGACACAGTTTCGGTAAAGGGTCATGGGCTGAAATGTTGACCGTTGCTTGGGTTTCATCTCGTTAGGTCAACGATTCATAGCACTGGTTTGTGAGGTGGTGGGAAGTCCCCTGCTGGGATTGGGGTCTCTCTGCCTCAGTGATGGGATTGTTAACCAGCATTACTGGGCTAATCTGGTCATTTCCAGTGATGGGGTGGCTAACTAGCATTACTGGGTTAATCTGGTCATTTCCAGTGATGGGGTGGCTAACTAGCATTACTGGGTTAATCTGGTCATTTCCAGTGATGGGCTGGTTAACTAGCATTACTGAATGAACTTGACTGCTGTGGTGGTGGAATTGTTAATCATTATAGTGTAGTGGGCCGAGCGGCCGTGTAGGGGGCCGAGCTAGCGCGTAGTGCTGCGAGCCAGACTGCTTCTCCCTCACCTGCATGAGGAACTACGGGCACGCGACGCCGTGAGCCGAGTCACGTCAAACTGGACTATTGTGCCTCTTTCTGGAGGACACGGGGCTCCCATTGTGTTTACTTTAAACACATGAGCCTCGCAGATTAGTGGCAGACACGTGGTGACCTCACTCCCAGTCTTGTGGGGGCCAGACTGGGAGGGACATAAAAGGAGGAAGCAAATTTGAGTCCTGTGTATGTGTATTCATTTAGTAGCTCTAATGGAGTAGTCGCTGCAATTGGTGGGTTAATTTTCATCCACTGAACTCGTGTAAAATTCAGGAAAATTACAAACCAAGTTCACAATTCCTCACCAAATTTATCACCATTAAATCTTCCCACATTCAATATCCTGCCACGACTTTCTAATGAGACACATTTATACTCCAACAATGTAATTCTGCAGAGTTCTATTGACCTGGGAATTAAAACTGCATTGGTTGCCTGTGGACGGCTGGATTCAAGAAACTAATCTCGGCTAAATCGGAACCACACAATTTAGTTCCAATTGACAACTAGTGTCGAGCATTCTCATCTCACACAGATGTTAGTACTTTATGTGGCTGTCCTGTGATTTGGCGCTGTGGCAGTGGGGTTTGGAGCCAAGAATGATTCTCCTGGGCAATCCTGTGTAGATCCACAGCAAAGTGTGTTCAGCAGGACAGGGAATACTGCTGTCAATTCCTTAACCTAATTGCACCCTTCACACCCAGGGTGAGGGAGTGGGAAAGCAAAGGGTGTCTTTCCAGTCCATCTGACAGATGGAATGGATCTCCCACTCTGGACGGTCCTTTCCCTGAGAGGGAAAGTGCAATGTCCAAACTTTCCATCCAGACCGTCCCAACTCAGATAGACGGTGCAGTTCCGACCTCCTGCTCTAGACCACCCTGTCTCGGAGTCAGAGAACGTATGTCTCAAATCCTGTTCTCGTGGATGCGGACTCTGAAATAGACAGACTTCAAATCTCCTGTTCTAGATCGGCCTCTCTCTGAGACCGACAGTGCAGTTACAACTTCTCATTGAAACATCCCCTCTTTGATACAGACGGTGCAACTTGAAACGCCTGCTGTAGACGGTCCTGTTCCTGCAGTGCTCAAACCTCCAGCTGCATACTGTCCATTTCAGAGTGCAGCTTCTAACACTCGGATCCCGTTCTGGGGAGATCTGCGAGCCAGACTGTGCCCTGCACACTCCGGATGGTGGAGTTAACAAGCCCTGACTCCAGACTGTTCTGACTGGGAGTCAAACACTGGGGATTCAGTCCCAATTTCAGGCGGTCCCATCCGTGGGTGAGGTGCAAACGGGTTATTGACAGGGTGGGGGATTTGGGGGTACCATGTTCAGGATGATCCCCCTCTTTCCCTCTTCCCCTCCAAACTCTGCCCTCATCCCTGGGCCCTCAGATGCCCCAGCCTCAGGGAGCTTAATGCGCACATGCACATGCACACACACACACACACACACACACACACACACACACACACACACACACACACACACACACTCACATACACACGTACACACACACTCACATACACACTGTCACACACACGCACACCCACGTACACACACATACTCCCACCCACACACAGACAAACACACATACCCACACACACCCACACACACACACCCACATACACACACTCTCTCACTCACACACACACACACACACACACACACACACACACACACACACACACACACACACACACACACACACACACACACACACACATGGAGGTGCTCAGAACAATGTGAAAACAACTCATCTGCAGCCTCCACAACATTGGAACCTAAAGATCAGGATTCATTAAAAGTTTTGAGAATCTTGCTCATGTAACAAATGTAGCTCTGTCGTCCTGGCAGAAATATACCCCTCCATTCATTGACCCAGTGTGGTCGAGGAATCACTTCTCTCTCTTTCTTCTCCCATTCTCTGCTCTCTCCCTCTGTCCCCCTCTTTTTCTTTCCTTCCCTTTCTCTCTGTCTCTCTCGGAAGATTCACGGGGCAGTTTTAAAACTTGTTCTCTGACACTTGAAGTTAAAAGTGAGATTACAAGCTGAGAGAGGTAGGAGCTGACAGAGGGAACGTACTTGCACCGACCGGTTGGCAAGTCTTGGACTCATTCACAAGTCAGGGGCACACTGCCAATTAACCTTGCAAGAGACTGTGGGGTTGTGGGAGTAGGTGCAGAGTCAATCAGACTGGGGGCAGGGTGTCAGGCTGGAGTCGCACAACAATAAGCCACATCTTTTCTCTAAAGCAGCCGAGTGAACTGGGTTCGTTTTTTGGCAAATGCTACACACCTCCTCCCTCACCATTGCTTGGGGCCCCAAACAGACCTTCCAAATGAAGAAACTTGTGAATCTGCTGGGGGTGGGGGGGTCGTCTGCTGCATCCGGTGCCCCCGCTGAGGCCTCGTCTACATCGGGGAGACTGGACGCAGGCTGGGAGATCGCCTCATTCAACATCTTCCCTCTGCCGACAGCAGTAACTGTGGCTAAACATTTCAATTCCTCACCCCATTCCCACACCGGCATGTCTTTCCATGGCCTCGTATCCTGTCAAACTGAGGCTGCCTGCAAATAGGAGCACCATCTTACAGTCAGGTGACCTGGCCAGGCACCTTTAACATTGACCCTCCCATTTTCATTTCCCCCGAGTCTCTCTCTCTTTCCACATCCCTCTTTCCTCCAGCTCCCTTCCCCCATCCCTTCTCAGCATCCTACGCTCTTCCACCCCTGACCTCCGACCTGTGCTCTTCCCCCTCCCCTTTCCTCCTCTCCTCCTCCCCCACCATCTTTTTATTAAGGCACCTGCCTGTTATTCTCGGACCCGCGATGTTGGTTACCCTTTGTAGACGCTGCGGGACCTGCTGAGTTTTTACATTTGACACCCACCCCAGCATTGGCAGACTTTCCTATTTAACCTTTGACAACGGCCCAGCAATTTTGTGGTCTCTATCACTGAGGTCAGTCACTTGGTTGAAATTTAATGTACATGTTCACGCTCAGGTTTGTTATTACCTGACTGCACAGTGTTCCTCTGGATTGCAGTGCACACACATACACGCGGTGGTGCTATGACTACCAGCCTACTGCAGGGGGCGATCTCTGTACCTGCTGGAAGACCACCTAAGGGGCTGACTCCACCTGGCCGGCTGACAATCAGCCGACCTGAATATAGACCTGAGCCGGCCCCTCCTGAGCCAGTCGCACGGGGAGCCACCAAGGCATGAACTGGTGTTCAGACTTTTACTGGAATAAAGCCTGTTGTACAGTCTTTCGAGTTTCGGGCTTGCTCGCTGCTACCTCAGCGTGCCGCACATGCATAATGCACAACTGATAATAACCACATATACTGTATACATAGAAATATAATTTGCAATAAATACTTGGGGATGATTTACTTGATTACAGGATACATCAGTCTCACAGCCTGTGGGAAGAAGCTCTTTCCCAGCCTGGCAGTCCTGATTTTGATGCTCCCGTGCCTTCTTCCTGACGGTAGCGGGGTCAAAGATCCTGTGCGGTGGTGGTAAAGGGTCCTCGATAATCTGACGGCTGCACTGGCCTTCAGCACCCAACCAGGTATGTCGTCTGGTCCCGCCGCCTTGTGTGGGTTCACTGAGGCTGTGGTTGTGCAAGGGGCCCGCTCGGCAGGCGTCACTGGGCCTAGAACATGTTTAGCCTGTCTTATTCTTCAATGGACCTGGCACTGGTAAAAGATGATGGACTTGCACTGTCTCTAACTGCACCTTGCCCCATCCTCTGCTCTTTTTGACTCTCTAACACTATCTCCCTGCACTTATTTACAGCCACATCCCTGTTATCCGGAATCCAAGCAACTGGAAGCCTCAAGTAACCAAAAAAAATTGCATGGGTTAAAAAAAAATGCCCCCAGTGATCACTTTGCCAAATTACACAACATGCAATCTCAAGCAACCTGAAAATTCACTTATCCAGTATTTACCATTATCCAAAGGTACTGGTTACCATGTAAAGACACAATACTGGAGAATCTCAGCTGGTCAAACAGTGCCCTTTCTAGAGCAAAGGTAAAAATACATAAATGATGTTTCGGGCTTGAGCCCTTCATCAAGGGGGTCTTCATGTATTTTGTTTATTATTCCACTACTTGCTCAGTGAGCTGGATAGCACACAAAACAAAGCTTTGCGATGCACAAGAGTGCCAGAGGAACTTAGCAGGTCGCCCGGAACCCATAGGAAGTAAAAGACGGATGACATTCTGGGCGTGAGCCCTTCGTCAGGGGCATGAAGGGGTTGGTGGTATCTATCCGGTGCAAGTGGCAGGGTTTTAGCCTGATTTGGATATGTGCATCACAGACACGTGGGCCAAAGGGCCTGTTCCTGTGCTGTGCTACTCCATGTTCTAAGCAAACCCTTTGCTTGGGATTGATTCGATCCGGATCCTGTCAGTGAATCTTTCTCAGCTTTTGGACTTAGCAACCACCTGCTCCTCATCACATGACCAGCCCCAACCAGACAAAAGCCGCCTGTTGTGAAGGAGGAAGGCAGGGGTGGGGGGGGGGAGGAATATAAAGGGCGGAAGAACAAGGGAGATTGAACAATATTCACAGGGTCAGCGGCTGAGGGGATTGACGTCTGAACAGCTGTTGGACATCCACAGAGATAGAAGATCCCCAGAGCAAGAGGAGATGGCTGTCCCCGGATGTTTGCCTTCAGCTGACTGGGAAATCTCCCACACCCCCGCCACCCCCCCATCCCCACCCCGCCACCTCCACGCTAGATCACGCCCTGGTACCTCAGAGGGAGTGGGTAATCTGATGGCACAGAGGTCGTCCTGTGATTTACGTCCCAGAGAGATTGGTGGTGGTGGGGGTGGGAGCAGGGGGGGTGCTGCTTTTCACCGGGAGACCCACTGCGAACAGAGGCAAGAGGTTAGGATAAGGCATTTCAATCCCTTGCCATTCGACTCCCCTGCTGATTTATGGGCCACAGATGTTCTCGACCATAAATCAATGGGATCACCACTCAAGCTGTCCTCAGAACACCATAAACATTGACCATTGCTAAATTACCCAGGCAGAGGCCAGGTTTTCGAGTGGTCTCCCTTAACTAATTAATCACCTAACTCATTAATAGTGTCATGGAGTGTCTCAGCCTGGGAGAGGCCCATTGTTTCCATCTCTTAATTAATTCATTAATAAATAAATATTGTGTTCAGTTCTGGTCTCCTCATTACAGGAAGGATGTGGAAGCTATGGCGAGGGGGCAGAGGAGATGTACCGGGATGTGCCTGGATTGGAGAACGTGCCTTGTGAGGCAAGGTTAGCAGAGCTGGGACTTTTCTCTTTGGACCAAAGGAGGATGAGAGGCAATTTAATAGAGGTCTACAAGATTACAAAATGGACAGCCAGCGCCTGTTTCCCAGAGCAGGAATTGCAAACACCAGAGGATATACATACACAGTGAAGGGAGGAAAGTTCAGGGGAGATGTCAGGGGCATGTTTTGCTTAACAGAGAGTTGTGGGTGTCTAGAATGCATTTCTTTGGGCGAAGGTGAAGGCTGGAACGATAGGGTCTCAGACAGGCACATGGTAAAATCAGAATCAGAATTTATCGTCATGAACAAGTCACGAAATTCAGGGTTTTGAGGCAGCGTCGTAGAGTAAACATTCATATTCTAACCGTTACTAGAAAAAGAATAACAATAATCGTGGACGAAAAGTCAGGCAGCGTCTTTGGTTCATCAATTATTCAGCAATCTAATGGCAGCAGGGAAGAAGTTCTCCTTGTGCCGCTGAGTGCTCGTCTTTAGGCTTCTGTACCTTTTCCCCGATGGTAGCAGAGTGAAGAAGGTCTGGTCTAGGTGCTGGGGGTCTTAGAGGATAGAGGTTGCTTTTTGAAGACTCCGCCCATGTCCTCGATGGTCTGGTCCCCATCGCAGGCCGAGTTAATGTCCCTCTGAAGTTCATTCTTGTCCTGAGACAGAGGGTTACGAGGTAGGGAGGGTTTAGTGTTTTTTTGGTAGTCAACACCACATCGTGGGCTGAAGTGCCTCTATGGTGCTGTAATGTTCCATGTTCTAATTAACAAATTAATCACCTGATTAATAGTCATGGAGAGGTCTGGCATGGAAAGAGGTCCTTTCTTCCCATGTCCTAACTAATTGGTTAATTAGTTAACTAATTTAATAGAGTCAGGTGGACATGGAAAGTGACCACTCTGTTGACTATCAACCATCCATTTACTAGTCTCTTTTCATCACAACACAGAACATTCCACACAGTACTGTAAGGTA
This sequence comes from Narcine bancroftii, assembly GCF_036971445.1. Taxonomy (NCBI): domain Eukaryota; kingdom Metazoa; phylum Chordata; class Chondrichthyes; order Torpediniformes; family Narcinidae; genus Narcine; species Narcine bancroftii. The sequence continues at coordinate 241,711,966 of NC_091474.1, read as the reverse complement.
AAACATCATGAGATGGGAATGTGTAGGGAGTTACCCTGTACAGGGCAGTAACAAGAAGGGGAGGTGTCCTTGTACTCCTGTTAGGTAAAACATCATGAGATGGGAATGTACGGGGCAGTAACAAGATGTGAATGCATCCTTGTACTTACAAGATAAGAGAGACATTGATGGATTGAGAGGCAGGAAGCTAGCAGGGAAAGGATAGCAACAGTTTTAGTCATTGGACAAGTAATGATATGATGATGTTCTAAGCACATATCCAAGGGTATAAAAAATCACCATTTTGCTGATAACGGCAGAATGCATTCTCCGACTAACCTGGTTGGTCGCAAGTGTTACAATCCGGTAATAAAGAACAAAGAACCCTGATTTCGACTCAGCCTGGTGTTTGTCTCACTCATTCATGAACAAAGCAGACCTAACAGTACCCAACCCACCAGGTTATGCAGCACAATTTAACCCTTCCCTGCCTCGCACCCATAACCCTCTATTTTTCTTACATCCACGTTCCCATTTCAGAGCTTTTTGAATGTCCCTGTTGAACCAGCACCCCCACCCCACCATCCCCTGCAATGCATTCCAGTGACCCACCACTCTCTGTGTAAAAAAAAAAGTACCCCGACATCTCTTGAAAGCTTTCCTCCCCTCACCTTAAACAGATGTCATCTGATGTTTGCTACAGTTGCCTCAGGAAAAAAGTGTGGGCTTTTCGGCCCACGAGTCCGTGCCGCCCAATTTATGTCCCATTAACCTACCACCCCCCCCCCCCCAGTATGTTTTGAATGGCAGGAGGAAACCGGAGCCCCTGGGGAAAACCCACGCATGCCTCTCATGATCTTGTTTTTCTTTGGCTTGGCTTCGCGGACGAAGATTTATGGAGGGGGTAAAAAGTCCACGTCAGCTGCAGGCTCGTTTGTGGCTGACCAGTCCGATGCGGGACAGGCAGACACGATTGCAGCGGTTGCAAGGGAAAATTGGTTGGTTGGGGTTGGGTGTTGGGTTTTTCCTCCTTTGCCTTTTGTCAGTGAGGTGGGCTCTGCGGTCTTCTTCAAAGGAGGCTGCTGCCCGCCAAACTGTGAGGCGCCAAGATGCACGGTTTGAGGCGTTATCAGCCCACTGGCGGTGGTCAATGTGGCAGGCACCAAGAGATTTCTTTAGGCAGTCCTTGTACCTTTTCTTTGGTGCACTTCTGTCACGGTGGCCAGTGGAGAGCTCGCCATATAATACGATCTTGGGAAGGCGATGGTCCTCCATTCTGGAGACGTGACCCATCCAACGCAGCTGGATCTTCAGCAGCGTGGACTCGATGCTGTCGACCTCTGCCATCTCGAGTACCTCGACGTTAGGGGTGTGAGCGCTCCAATGGATGTTGAGGATGGAGCGGAGACAACGCTGGTGGAAGCGTTCTAGGAGCCGTAGGTGGTGCCGGTAGAGGACCCATGATTCGGAGCCGAACAGGAGTGTGGGTATGACAACGGCTCTGTATACGCTTATCTTTGTGAGGTTTTTCAGTTGGTTGTTTTTCCAGACTCTTTTGTGTAGTCTTCCAAAGGCGCTATTTGCCTTGGCGAGTCTGTTGTCTATCTCATTGTCGATCCTTGCATCTGATGAAATGGTGCAGCCGAGATAGGTAAACTGGTTGACCGTTTTGAGTTTTGTGTGCCCGATGGAGATGTGGGGGGGCTGGTAGTCATGGTGGGGAGCTGGCTGATGGAGGACCTCAGTTTTCTTCAGGCTGACTTCCAGGCCAAACATTTTGGCAGTTTCCGCAAAGCAGGACGTCAAGCGCTGAAGAGCTGGCTCTGAATGGGCAACTAAAGCGGCATCATCTGCAAAGAGTAGTTCACGGACAAGTTTCTCTTGTGTCTTGGTGTGAGCAGGCAGGCGCCTCAGATTGAAGAGACTGCCATCCGTGCGGTACCGGATGTAAACAGCGTCTTCATTGTTGGGGTCTTTCATGGCTTGGTTCAGCATCATGATCTTGTAGACCGCAGTTAAGTCACCTCTTATCTTTTGTCACGCCAAAGAGAAAAGCCCGAACTCTGTGATCCTTGCTCCATAAGACATCCTCTGGTCCAGACAACATCCTGGTGAATCCCCTCTGCACATCCACATCCTTCCTGTAATGAGATGCCCCGAACTCCAAGTGGGGTCTAACCAGAGTTTTATAGAGCTGCAGCATTCCCTCACGGCTCTGAACTTGATCTGCCAACTGACGAAAGCCGGCACACCATGCGCCTGTCAACTGCGTGGGAAGAGAAAAAAAGAGAAGTAGATTAATCTGGGAAGGAAATTCCATAAGGAACCATGAAGCATAGAACATTACAGAACAGAAAAAAAGGCCATTCGACCCTTCCAGTCTGAGCTGACCAATAAAACTAGCTAGTCCCACTGTCCTGCTCTCATTCCATAATCCTCCAGACTTCTCCTATCCATGTATTTATCCAATTTATTTCTAAAACACAAGGTTGAATCTCCATTCACTACATCAGATGGCAGCACATTCCACACCCCTACGTCTCTCTGAGTGAAAAACCTTCCCCTTATGCTTCTCCCCTTTCAGCCTAAAGCTACAACCTCTTGTATTTATCTCCCCAATCTAAGTGGAAACATCCTCCTCACATCTATACCCTCATAATCTAATGAACTTCTATCAAGGCTCCCCTCATTCTTCTTTGATCCAAGGTGTATAGTCCTAACCTGTTTAATCTTTCCCACTAACTTGTAACAGAGTATTTAGAGGTGGTTTGGGAGGAATTGTTAGAGCAGGTTGCACACATACATTTCAAAACACAGAATATTTGCAGGACTTTTGCAGAGTGCTTTTTGCAAAGAGAGCAACAAAGTTGCAGAATAGAGCTTGCCAGGGAGAGCATGTGATTTTTGCAGGCAGACTCAGAACAGTTTTGCTCCCAGAGAAGGAGGGAGTGAAACAGAGAGGAGAGACACAGAAATCAATTCCAGAAGGACAAAGCTGGCAAACGTTTGGAAGGCTGCCTGGTCAAAGGAGAAGACTAGTTGTCTGAAAGGTGACCTGAAAGAAAGAAGATCATCTGGAGAACCCTGAAGGGGGCAAGTTTCGTCAGCAAGACTGATTGGAAAGGAATCAGGTGCGGATGTCCTGGAAAGGGAATCTCTCTCTGAAAACCAGCAAGAATCCTCCTGAGTGGTAACTATTTGCCTGTTACACACCAAAGCCTGGTGAACTTTGTTAATGCTCACTTCTGAGCACAGAGCAAGAATTGCCTGCAACCAGTGAGATTGAACTGTGATCCAAAGAACTTTTCTAATCTTGAATATACCTTACACACACCTGCGCTTAGTATTGGGGGGGGGGGGGGGGGTGGAAATTAAATGGGCTAGGTAGGTTAAGTAATAAGTTAAACTTTAATTCTGTTATCTTGTTCAAATATAAATAAAAACTACTTTGGTTTAAGTAACCCTTTGTTGTGGTGCATATCTATTTCTGCTGGTTTTTGGGGTCCTCTGGACTCCGTTACAAACTCAACTCCTGAAGACCTGGCAACATCTGAGTCAATCTTCTCTGCGCTCTTTCAATCTTATTGATATCTTTCCTGCTGCTGGCCGACCAGAACTGCACACAATATTCTAAGTGTGACCTCACCAATCACTTGAATAACTTCAACATAACATCCCAACTTCTATACTCAAAACTTAGATTTATAAAGGCTAAGATGCCAAATGCTTTCTTTACAACCCTGTCCACATGCAACACCATCTTCAGGGAATTCCCAGATACATGTATTCCTAGATCTCTCTGCTCTTCCACATTCCTCAGTGGCCTATCATTTACTGTGTACGTCCTACCCTGATTCGCTTTTCCAAGGTGCAACACCTCACACTTATCTGCATTAAATTCCATCAGCCATTTACTGGCCCAATTTCCCAGCTGGTCCAGATCCCTCTGCAAGCTTTGAAAGTCTTCCTCACAGTCCACGACATCTCCTACCTGCGTGTCATCAGCAAGCTTGCTGATCCAACTCACCAAGTGGTCATCGAGGTTATTTATATAGATAACAAACAATAATGAGGCGCGCCACTCAACACAGACCACTGAGAAGCAACCATCCACCACTACTCTGTTTTCTTCCACCAAGCCAATTTCGAATCCAGTTTGCAACCTGTGCCCTAACCTTCTGAACCAACCTCTCATGTGGAACCTTGTCAAAGGCCTTAATGAAGTCCATATGAACAACATCTTCTTGACATCTTCCTCAAAAAACTCTACACGACCTACCACACACAAATCCACGCTGACTGTCCTTAGTCCAAATATCTATATATCCTTATCTCTCAGAAATCCTTCAAATAATTTACAGACTGCTGATGTCAGGCTCACTGGTCTATAATTGCCTGGTTTACTCTTGGAGGCTTTCTTAAAGAGCGGGCCAACATGAGCCACCCTCCGATTCTCCGGCACCTCCCCTGTGACTAAGGTCGTTTTAAATATATCTGCCAGAGGCCCTGCAATTTCAGTACTTGTCTCCCTCAAGGTGCGGGGGAAAATATCCAGTCCAGGGGTTTTGTCTACCTTTATTCATTTCAAGGCAGCAAGCACCTTTCTCCTTAAACTCCACATTCCATGACACTTCTATTTGATTCTCTTCCATCCTTATTTCACTATGCCAGTTTCCTGCATAAATACCGATGCAAAAAATCTCCCCCATTTTGCGAGGCTCCACACATAGCTGACCACTCTGATCCGTGAGGACTATGTCCCTTTCGTCCCTTCATTGACCTCAAATCATGTCCTTTCTTTCTTTCTTACTCTCTCCCTTTCTTCCCTTCCCTTGTCCCCTCCCCATCCCTTTCTGCCTCTCCCTGCCACTCCTCTCCTGTTCCCTCCTTCTCTCTCCCTTCCCCATCCTATCCCTTCTCCTCCCTCTTCTCCTCCCTTTCCCTCCCCATCCTCAACCCTCTCGTCCGCTCTCCCCCTCTCTTTTCCTCCCCCTCCCTGCCTCTCTATTCCCTTTTCCCCACCCCTCCTCTCCTTCCCTCTCCCCTCCCTTCTCCATCCCTCTCCTCCCCTGCCCTCCCTGTCCTCACCCCTCTCTGCTCTCCCTTCTCTCTTCCCCTCCACCTCTCCTCCCCTCCCTTCCCCTTCCCCCTCATCTGCACCTCCTCTCCCACTTCCCTGGTCCCCCTCCCCTCCCCTCCTTTTTCCTCTTCTCCACATCCCCATTCTCCTCTCCTCCCCACCCCTTCCCTGTCCTCACCCTCCCTTCCCCTCCCCCCTCCCCTCTCCCTCCACAGAAGGGGTTGGTCACCCTTTACTTCCTCTGGATGCTGTGTGACCTGCTGACAGGCCATGTTGGCCCTTCGAGTCCGTGCCGGTTCACTTGAACAACTCCACTAACTCCCCCCTCCCGCTCTCCACCCATAACCCTCCAACCCCCTCACATCCATGTACAGATCCAACCTCTTAAATGACAGAAGGGACCCTGCTGCAACTATCTCATTTGGAAGATCATTCCACTCTGCCATCACTCGCTGAGTGAAAAAGCATCCTCTAATATTTCTTCTAAAGTTTCCCCCCCTTACCCTTAATGTATGCTCTCTTGTTCCAACCTCCCCTGCACTCAGGGGAGTCTATTTATGTCTAGTCTATCTATTCCCTTTATAATTTTAAATACTTCTATCAAATCCCCTCATCCACCTACGTTCCAATGAATAAAAGTCTCAGTCTCCTTAATCTTTCTCCGTAATCTCACGACCCCGGCGTCTGCAGATGTTCATCTTTACCGCAGCTAATAGGCAACTCTTGACTGCCTTGCACCCTGGTGCCCAATATGCTTGGATCCAGACCCATTGTTCTGTAGTCACCATTGACTGGGAACTGGATTAAGGTGAACAAAGGGGAGAGGGGTCTGATTGGGTTCAAGACACTGAGCGCACTGTCTTCCTGGGGGGATTACCTTCTGAGACATTGTCTCAGGGTTGGAAGACCATGCTGGAGGAGGAAGTGTGGTGACTCACTATGGAGGGTCAGCCTTTTAGAACTGAGATGAGGAGAAATTAGTGGAGTTCCACAAGGATCTACTCTGGGACCCCTGCAGATGAAGAGGCGGAAGGATGGGTCAGTAAGTTAGCGGATGACGCAAAGGTTAGAGGAGTTGTGGATGGAGCTGAAGGTTGTCGAAGGTTACAAGATGATATAGACAGGATATAGAGTTGGGTAGAAAAGTGGCAGATGGATTTCAATCCAGATAAGTGAGGTGATGCATTTTGGAAGGACTAACCAGACAGCTAAGTACAGGGTTAATGGTCGGTTATTTGAGAATGTTGCCTTGGACGGAGAGGCCTTGGAGGCATTCCAGAAGGAGAAGGATGCTCTTGCCAACCCCGCCCTTGTGGTTCAACCCAGGCAGGAGATGCCAACCGCCTTCACGGTGGATGCCTCCTGCACAATTGTTGGAGGGGGTACTCGAACAGCTGCAATGGCAGCCTCTGGTCTTTTTTTAGCAGGCACCTCTGGCCATCTGAACTTAAATACAGCGCCTTTAACCGGGAGCTATTGGCGCTGTAACTGGCTGTCAGGCACTTCCAATACTTTCTGGAAGGCAGACAATTGAAGGTCTTCACAGAGCACAAATCACTGACTTTTGCCTTCCACAAAGTGTCTGACCTGTGGTTGGCCAGGCAGCAGAGTTACCTTTCCTACGTGTCCGAATTCACCACGGACATCCAACACATCACTGGCAAGAGCAATATGGTGGCCAACGCACTCTCCTGTCCCGACATTGAGTTCATCCACACCCTATCCCAGGGCATAGACTATTTAGCCCTAGCCAGGGCATAACACAACGACCCTGAGATCCCGGCGTACAGGACGGCACTTCCCGGCTGCGGCTGGAGGATGTTGTCATCACCCTCGGCAACCAGAAGCTCCTCTGCGTCTCCACCGGAAAACCCCGCCCCATCGTGCCGGCAGTGTGGAAACGGCGGGTCTTCGATGTGGTGCACAAACTGGTGCATCTGGCCATCAGAGCGACGGTAAAGATGGTGGCCAGCAGGGTTGTCTGGCACGGGCTCCACAAGCAGGTCAGTCACTGGGCCAAGGCCTGCATGCTCTGCCAGGCGTCCAAGGTACAAACATACTAAAGCACCTCCCCAGACCTTTGAGCCAGCGTGGCACAGGTTCAACCATGTCCAGGTCGACATCGAGGGGCTGCTGCCGGTTTCCCGTGGGGTGAGATACCTCCTCACTATGGTTGACCGCTCCACGAGGTGGCCGGAGGCAGTTCTAATGGCCGACACAACCACGGAGGCCTGTGCCAGGGCACGAATCAACACCTGGGTGTCCAGGTTCAGAATACAGGTACATCTCACCTCCGGCAGGGGAACGCAGTTTATCTCGGGACTCTGTGCAGTGCTGGCCAAACTGTTGGGAACCCGACTCCACCATACCACAGCATATCACCTGCATGCCAATGGCTTGGAGGAGTGGCTTCACAGACATTTAAAAGCAGCCTTGATGGCCCAGCTCGAGGTACCCAACTGGGCGGACGAACTGCCTTGGGACCTTCTGGGCACCGTGCCGAAAGAGGACTTTAATGCCTCTGCAGCGGAAATGGTCTACGGCACACCCTTAGTAATCCTGGGGGAGTTCTTGGCTACCAGCAAAGATCCAGAAACCCCCATGGTTGCACTGAAACAGCTGAGGGAAAGACTGGGTACTCTAGCCCCTTCACAGTCCCTGCCACATGGCCAGCTCAAATCCTTCATCCCCAAAGACTTGCACCCCTGTGAATATGTTTTCGTGTGAAGGAGAGTGCACTGGGCACCCCTCCAGCAGCCATATGAGGGACCATCAGGCACAATGGGTGTGTATTGGACATTGCCAGCAAAGAGGAGATCTACACCCTCGACTGCCTGAAACCAGCACATGTAGACATTAGCCAGCCAGCCGAGACTCCGCCCCCGTGATGAAGAGGTAGGCTGCCTGAAGTGCCCGTGGACACTCCAATCACCGGTTCTGGGGGCTGGGGTCGTGCAGCGGCCCGCGAACCGAGTTGTGACCTGGCTCACGAAATGGCTGGCGAATATGGCAATTGCGATGGCCCCACAGGGACCAACGGCCGTCGTCCTACGTGACCTCCCGCACGGCGGGTAACAGTGGGGAGTGGCAGAAATGCCAGCTAGTCGGAGGCCGGCGCTTCAATGTCGTCACTCCTGTTGTCAGAGGCAGGGAGTGAGATGGCAACGCAATAAATCAGTCTTCGACCACGACGCAGCCAAGAACTCCCCCAGTTCCTACTCCACACTTGACGTAGCGTACACGCTACAGTGTAATGAACTCTGTTGTTTCGTGGCAGCATCACAGGACAAACATTCATATAACAATAAATAAAAATAGTACACGAAAAGTCAAATAAGGCAGTGTCTTTGGTTCATTGATCATTCAGGAATCTGACGGCCGTGGGGAAGAAGTTGTCCTTGTGCCGCTGAGTCCTTGTCTTTAGGCTCCTGTACCATTTCGCCCCCCCCCCCCCCCCCCAATGGAAGCAGAGTGAAGAGGGTCTGCCCTGGGAGGTGGGGGTCTTTGAGGATAGAGGCTGCTTTTTTAAGACACGGCCTCATGCAGATGTCCTCGACGGAGTGGAGTCCGGTGCCTGTGATGTTGCAGGCCCTCTGGAGTTTATTCTTGTGCTGAGAGTTGGCGCTTCCATAATACAACCAGCCAGAATGCTCTCCACCTGTAGAAGTTTACGAGAGTCTTCGGTGACAGACTGAATCTTCTCAATCTCCTCACAAAGTACAGCCGCTGGCGGGCCTTCTTCATGATGGAGGCTCCAGGACGGGTCCTCAGAGATGTCAACTCTCAAGCATTTGTTGACCCTCTCCACTGCTGGCCCCTCGTTTAGGGCTGGTTCACGTTCTCCTGATTTCCTACGTGATGCAGCAAATCTGAAATTATCATTGCGTTCAGCTTGAAGTTGTCTACCATAATCCTCAATTTTTTTCAGGAAGCAAAGCCTTTTGAAAATTTTTGTCCAGTGTTACCTTCCCAGCTTAATTTTGCCATCACTACGGCCCTTGGTCGAGGTTCCTGCAGGATAGAAGAACTTACTGCCATAACCCTAAGTTCAATTCACTGAGGCACTGACATCCTTGACTCCTGCAGGTATGTTCAACACACTAACAAATATCTTACGGTTTTAAAAATACCCACAGTTCGAAAAATGTGATGTTACAATGATGCCTGCAGATCGTTTGGTGGTCTCAGAGTATTTCGTGGTGAGGGTCGTGTGGAGATGTTAATTAATGGAAAGAAAATGAACCAAGGGGAGCTGGTCTTCAGGCCGAAGGTCGCAGTGAGAAGAGGTTGTAACCAGGGTCCTTTATGATGTTGGCTACCTAGATGTGTGCAGTGGAAGGGAGTTTGGAGCCCGTGATGGACTGGGCAAGCTTTGCTATTTTCCGGACCCTTCTGTGTTCAAGGGCACTTGAGTTCCCAAACCAGGTTGTGATGCAGCGAGCCACCGTACTTTCCACAGAGCCCCTGTAGAAGTTTGGAAGAACATCTGATGACATGCCAAATCTGCTCAAACTCCTTAGAAAGGAGAGGCATTGGTGCGCCTTCTTCACGGCTGCCTCGAAGTGCTGGATCCTAGAGAGGTTCGACAAAATGTGGAATCCCAGTACTGGATGCCAGTACAGTAACTGAAGCAGTTCTAGTCACCTGGGCTCGTGGGCTCGGCTGTATGATGCCATCTCCAGAAACCACTGATCCTTGGATCATCTTCAAAGTACAGCCAAGGTGTATCACTGAGGTGTACACACGTGATTATCTGTGTGTATGTCTGATCTCTGGGTGTGTACTATAGAACACGCACACATATGTGTGGGCATATGCATATGTGCATTTGAGAGAGTGTGTTTGCGTATGGGCGTGCATGTGTATGTACATGTGCATGTGTCAGGGTGTGTGTATGAGTGCGTGTGTGTGTGAGTGTATGTGTATATGTGTGAGAGTGTGTGTGTGAGTGTGTATGTGCATGTGTGTGTGCGTGTATGTGTGAATGTGTCTGAGAGGATGTGTGTAAGAGGGTGTGTCTGTGTGTGTGAGTGGGTGTGTGTGAATGTCTGCGTGTGTGCGTGTGAGTGTTTGAGAATGTGTGTATGTATGTGTGTGTGTGTGTGAGTATGGGTGTATCTGTGTGTGAGCGGGTGTATGTGTGTGTAGGTGTGCGCGTGTCTGTGTGTGAGTGTCTGTGCGTGTGTGTCTGTGTATGTGTGTGTGAGTGTATGTGTGTCTGTGTGTGTGTGAGTGTGTGTGAGTGTGTGTGAGTGTGTGTGTGAGTGTATGTGTGTGTGAGAGTGAGTGTGTGTATATGTGTGTGTGTGTAGGTGTGCGTGGGTCTGTGTCTGTGTTTGTGTCTGAGTGTGTGAGTGTCTGTGCGTGTGTCTGAGCATGTGTGTGTGAGTGTATGTATGCCTGAGTGTATGTGTGCGTGTGTCTGTGTGTGTCTGTGTGTGTGTGTGTGTGTGTGTGTGTGAGTATGCGTGTATGTGTGTGTGAGTGGGTGTGTGTGTGTAGGTGTGTGTGGGCCTGTGTGTGTGTGTGTGTGTGTGTGTGTGTGTGTGTGTGTGTGTGTGTGTGTGTGTGTGTTCGTACGTGCAGACGGCCACGTTTGTGGAATACTACGTGCCTGTGCACCAGTCTGCGTCCTTGACAAGTTGTCAGAGGAGTATCCCTTTGTGATGTGTTACACTGTGGACTCTGCAGTGCAGCCTGACCCGTCACTGCCCCAGGCACCTGCTCTCACCCTCCCTCCACTCCCTCCATCACCTCTCCTTGATCCCAAAGCAATGTCCATAGGGATGGGCCTGTAGGGAGAGCCAACCTCACCCAGCCCCAGCCCATGGCACATCTCTGAAGTGGTCACCATGCATGTCTGCTCCTGGCAGCAAGATGGGAGGCTGCAAAACATGCCTGGAACCCGGCTCTTCTCTCTATTGTTCCATCATTTTACACCTAATTTCCTTCCTCCATTCTCCCTTTCTCTCTCTCCCTCTCATGCTACACCTGCCCTCACCCTGTCTCTGCCCCTTAGATGATGATCTTCTTTTACTGTGGACTCACATCACCTCTCTCTCTCCCCAACTGTCTATCACTCCTCTCCCCTCTCTCCATTGATTTCTCACCTTCACTCTTTCTTGTTTTTCTCTTCCTCTCATTCACTTTCTCTCTATTCCCTGCATTCTTTCTTCCACATTCTGACTCTCGTTCTTGCTCTCCTTTATCACAAAAATTAACCAGTCACTGCACTGACCAGTGATCCTACCAACCAGTCACCGCACTGACCAGTGATCCTACCAACCAGTCACTGCACTGACCAGTGATCCCACCATCTGGTCACCGCAATGACCAGTGATCCCACTAACCAGTCACTGCAATGACCAGTTACTACACTAACCAGTCACCACACTGACCAGTCATCCCACCAACCATTTACCGCCCTAACCAGTGATCCCACCAACCAGTCACTTCACTGACTAGTGATCCCACCAACCAGTCACCACACTGACCAGTTATCCAACCAACCTGTCACAACACTGACCAGTGATCCCACCAACCTGTCACCACACTGACCACTGATCCCACCAACTATCACCGCATTGACCAGTGATCCCACCAACCAGTCAACACACTGACCAGTGATCCCACCAACTATCACCGCACTGACCAGTGATCCCACCAATGTCACCGCAATGACCAGTGATCCCAACAACTGGTCACCACACTGACCAGTGACCCCACCAACCAGACAATGCACTGACCAGTGATCCACCAACCAGTCACCACACTGACCAGTGATCTTACCAACCAGTCACTGCACTGACCAATGATCCCACCAACCAGTCACTGCACTGACCAGTGATCCCATCAACCAGTCACCGCACTGACCAGTGATCGCACCAACCAGTCACCACACTGACCAGTGATCCCACTAACCAGTCACTGCAATGACCAGTTACCACACTAACCAGTCACCACACTGACCAGTCATCCCACCAACCATTTACCGCCTTGACCAGTGATCCCACCAACCAGTCACTTCACTGACTAGTGATCCCACCAACCAGTCAATGCACTGAGCAGTAATCCCTCGAACAGGTCATCACACTGCCAATTATCCAACCAACCTGTCACCACACTGACCACTGATCCCACCAACTATCACCGCACTAACCAGTGTTCCCACCAATCAATCACCGCACTGACCAGTGATCCCATCAACCAGTGATCCATCAACAAGTTACCGCCCTGACCAGTGATCCCACCAACCAGTTACCACATTAACCAGTGATCCCACCAACCAATCACCACATAACTATTGAGCCCACCAACCAGTCACCGCACTAACCATTGATACTACCAACCAGTCATTGCACTGACCAGTGATCCCACCAACCAGTCACCACACTAACCAATGATCCCACCAACCAGTTACCACACTAACCAGTGAACCCACCAACCAATCACCACACTAACTATTGAGCCCACCAACCAGTCACCACACCTACCAGCTACCACACTAACCAGTCACCACACTGAACAGTGATCCCACCAACCAGTTACCACCCTGACCAGTGATCCCACCAAACAGTCACCGCAATGGGCAGTACTCCCACCAACTGGTCACCGCAATGACCAGTGATCCCACCAATCGGTCACCACACTGACAAGTGACTCCACCATCCAGTCAATGCACTGACCAGTAATCCCACCAAAAAGTCACCACATTGACCAGTGATCCAACCAACCTGTCACCACACTGACCACTGATCCCACCAACTATCACTGCATTGACCAGTGATCCCACCAACCAATTACTGCACTGACCAGTGATCCCACCAACCAATCACTGCACTGACCAGTGATCCCACAACCAATCACCGCACTGACCAGTGATCCTACCAACCAGTCAATGCACTGACCAGTGATTGCACAAACCAGTCACTGCACTGACCAGTGATTGCACCAACCAGTCACCACACTGATCAATGATCCCACCAAACAGTCACCACACTGACCAGTGATCCATCTAATTGGTCACCACACCAATCACTGACCACACTGATCAGAGGCCACAGACCATGACCCAGAGTGCTGTGCCTCTCTCTCCCCCCTCCCCCTGACCCAGCCGCTACCCGGACTGACATCACATGCTACAATGCATGCCTTCGATGCCCTGCCAGCTTCCCTGCCTCGCCCGTAGCACACAGCGGGCGGGCTCCAGGAATGAGGTGGTGGGGACATGTTCTGTCCAGGCTCTACCCTGATAGACCTCTGGGACCCCCGTACCCTAAACCAAAGCCGGGGCTCCATTCCTCCGTCTCTGATCATGAACCGTTTGCGGAGGGTCCTTTACTAATGCACCATAAGGATCCACAACCAATCGAGAGCGTACGAAATAAATCAAACACAATGACGACTGGAATAAAGTCTCATGGGGTTGGGAATTGGGGAAAACTCCTTGGTCAGACAGGAACGTCTCCTGTCACTGTGATTCCAGTGCTGGAGAAACTTGGAAGGTCACACATTATCTATGTGAAGTAAAGGATAACCAACGTACCGGGCCTGGGACCTTCGGCAAGGTGTGACCAAAAGGCGGCTGAATGAAATGATGGGGGGAGGAGAGAAGGGAGGAATAGGCAGGGGAATGTCAGAGGTGGATACTGGTGGGGGCTGAAGAAGAGGAAAGCTGTGGTGATGGGGGAGAGGGGCCTAGGGCAGAGTGGAGACAGAAGGGAAGGTGGGCTGGGAGCTGGAGGAAAGGAGACTAAGGAGTCCTCCTCTCCCCTCTTCCCACCATTTAATTCAAACGTCTGCCTGTTTCCCGATTCCTGGTGAAGGGGTCAGGACCCAAATGCTGGTGACCGTTTACTTCCTACAGGTGCTGCGTGACCTGCTGAGTTTCTCTGGCATGCTGACTTTCCTGTTTCACTGAAGTTCAAGTTTATTGTCATCTTATTTCATGTGTACAACCTGATGAATTAGCGTTTCTCCGGACCACACTCATACACACACACATGGACCAGTGTGTAACACACATGCACACGTGCATGCACACGCACACACACACACACACACACACACACATACACACATATGCAAACACACACACGCACACACATACACGCACATATGCAAACACACACACGCACTCACACATACAAGCACCCACATGTACACACACATGCACACATATGTACAAGCACATGCTCACATACACACACACAGGAACACACACAATCATACACACATACAAGCACACACAGACACACACACGTGTGCACATGCACACACGTACACACATATTGTTTCACGATCGTATACACACACAGGAACACACACATACACACACATGCACACACACACATACACACACACATGCAAACACACACACACACATACAAGCACAAACATGTACACACACATACACACATATGTACACACACATGCATGCATGCCCGCATACACACACACACAGGAACACACACACTCATACACACATCTAAGCACACACAGACACACACATGTGTGCACATGCACACAAGTACACACATACACACATATTGCTTCACGCTTGCACACACGCACACAGGAACACACACACACATACACACATGTGCACACACATGCACACTCATACACACACATGGACCAGTGTGTCACACACGCGCGCACACACACACACATACACACACATGTAAACACACACACACATACAAGCACACACATGTACACACACATGCACACTCATACACACACATGGACCAGTGTGTCACACACGCGCGCGCACACACACATACACACACATGTAAACACACACACACATACAAGCACACACATGTACACACACATGCACACATACATACACGTGCATGCATGCATGCTCGCATACACGCACACAGGAACACACACTCATACACACACACACACACACACTCATACACACAAACATGGACCAGTGTGTCACACACACACACACACACACACACACACACACACACACACACACACACACACACACACACACACACTATATTTCTCACACAATCATAATAATCAAACACAGACATAGAAATATATTTCACCCTGCGGGAAGAAGTTATTCCTCAGCCAGGCAGTCCTGATTTTGAAGGTCTTTTACCTCCTTCCTGCTGGTAGTGGGTCAAAGATACCATGTAATGAATGGGAAGGGTCCTCTTACATGCTGCAATTCAACAGGTTCTTGTAAGTAAAAACGATGATAGAAAACTAATTGATTAAATATCATGAAACAACAAGGTAGATAATGTATGTAAAAACATGGGATTCCTAACAGTGGAGGAACAGAGAGATCTTGTGGTTCAGGCCAATCGATTCCTCAAGGTTGTCACACAAGTTGACAGGGTGGCTAAGGAGGTGTATGGTGTGTTGACTATTAGTCAGGATATTGAGTTCAGAAGCCATGAGGTCATGTTGCAGCCCAATAAATCTCTGGTAAGACCACACGGAGTATTGTGTTCAGTTCTGATCACCTCATTATAGGAAGGATGTGGAAGCTATGGAGAGGGTGCAGATAAGATTCACCAGGATGTTGCCTGGATTGGAAAACAAGTCTTATGAGGTAAGGTTAGCAGAGCTGGGACTTTTCTCTTTGGAGTGTAGAAGGATGAGAGAAGATTTAATAGAGGTCTACAAGATTATGAGAGGCATTGATAGGGTGGACAACCAGTGCCTGTTTCTCAGGGCTGGATCAGCAAACACCAGAGGACGTAAGTACAAAGTGAAAGGATGGAAGTTTAGGGGAGACGTCAGGGGTAAGTTTTTTACCTAGAGAGTGGTGGGTGCCTTGATGCATTGCCGTGGGTGGTAGTGGGGGCTGATACAAAAGGGACATTTGAAGCACTTTAAGACAGGCACACAGATGTAAGAAAAAAAGAGGGTTATGGGTTTGAGAGAGGGCACAACATCGTGGTCTGAAGGACCTGTGCACTAATGTTCTCTATTTGTTTCTGCTGTGTTCCTGTTAAAAACTTTCTTTGGTGTCCAGGAAAGTCAACCTGTGGTTGGTAGAACAAGGAATAAAACAAAAGGGCTTCAGGGACAAGCAGTGTGAGGGCCAGCAATGAGTTATTAATGTGAGATATTTTCAATCGTTTCAAGATGATGGGCAGAGATAGAACGAATGGAAACAGGCTTTTCCTACTGAGGGCAAGTGAAATAAAAACTAGAGGACACTGTTTAAGGGTAAAAGGGAAGAAGTTTAGGGCGAACAACAGTATGGAAACAGGCCATCTTGGCCCCTCTAATCTGCATCAATTTAAGTGATCTCCTCTAGTCCCATCTACCTGTTCCCTCCCCTTATCCCTCCAATCCCCTCACATCCATGCACCTATCCAACTTTTCTTAAATGACACTGTGGCAACCACCTCTTCCGGAAGGTCATTACACTCAGCCACCACTCTCTGAGTGAAGAAGTTTCTTCTTATGTTACCTCTAAAGTTTTGCCCCTTAAACCTTAACTTATGACCCCTCGTTCCAATCTCACCTACCCTCAAGGGGAAGACCTATTCACATCCAATCTATCTAACTCCCTCAAAATTTTATATACCTCTATCAAATCCCCTCTCAACCTTCTACCCTCCAATGAATAAAGACACAATCTACTCAATCTTTCTCTGTATTCTAGATACTGCAATTCAGGCAACATTTTAGTAAATCTTCTCTGCACCCTCTCTACCTTATTGATATCCTTCCTATAATTTGGGGACTAGAACTCCACACAATATTCCAAATTTGGCCTTGAACAGTCTCAACATCACCTCCCAGCTCCTATATTCTATTCTTTGATTTATAAAGGCCAACATACCAAAAGCCTTCTTCACCACCCTATCCACATGAGAATCCACCTTCAAAGAACAATGAACCATTATTCCAAGATCTCTCTGTTCCTCTGCATTCCTCAACGCCCTCCCCTTCACCGTATATGTCCTGTTTTGATTATTCTTCCCAAAATGAAGCATCTCACACTTATCTACATTAAACTTCATCTGCCACCTTTCAGCCCATTTTTCTAAGCAGTTCAAATCCTTCTGCAGTCCCCGAAAACCATCCCCACTATCCACAACTCCCCCTATTTTTGTATCGTCCACATATTTACTCACCCAATTTACCACCTCATCATCCAAATCATTAATGTAAATGACGAACAACAAGGGGCCCAACACCAATCCCTGAGGCACCCCGCTCGTCACTGGCCTCCATCCTGACAGACAGGGGAATTTCACACAGAGAGAGGTGGGAGTGTGGAACGAGCTGCCAGTTGAGGGGGTGAATGTGGGCTCAATTTTGACATTTAAGACTGGTACATGGATGGGAAGGATATGGACTGGGTGCAGGTCAGTGGGACGAGGCAGAGAAATAGTTTGGCACAGACTAGAAGGGCCTGTTTCTGTGCCGAACTGATCTATAATTCGATGAGATTTGGTTAGCTGGTCTTAGTTCTGCTTTTGCTTTCTGAGAATTGAGTCATGGAGTGTCATAGGTACAGAAACTGGCCCTTCAGCCACTGATCTACATGGACCCTGCAAGCACCCATCGGCAGTCACCCCGCTGAACTCCTCTCGATCCCTGGACATCTATGCCCCCTCTCCTGAGGACACGTTCTTCATCTTATTCATGTTGACAAGAGAGGCTGTTCCCTTGGTGTCACGTTGAGGTGCTCCAAGTCTCTTTCCTGCATTCCTTCTCGTCGATTACTGGCCTGGTACTGTGGTGCTGTCGGCAAGTTGTAAGGCGGAGTTGGAACGGTATTTGGCCCTGCAGCCATGGGTGCGCAGGGGAGCGTGTTAGGGGGACTGAGGACGTGTCCTTGAGAGGCGCTGGTGTTGTGGACATGTGGACAGGAAGGGGTTAATCACACGGGCCGTGGCCAGCAGGGGGCAGCGCAGGCTGCCAAGTCAGGCACTCCCTGCCTCTCCCCAGAGAGCCTCGGGGGAAGCATTCACCAGGCTCAGCAGTAATGACTTGGCTGGTTCGTTCTGGGCCAATCACTGTGGCCGCCTGCACACACCCCCTGGAGCCCAGCCAAGGAGCTGCTGCATTGAAATCTGTCAGAGGGATTACATCAGACACTGGGTAGCACCAGTAACCATGAACTCACACACTCCCTCACACACACACACTCACGTACTCTCTCACACTCTCACACACGCACTCCCTCACACACACACACTCACGTACTCCCTCACACACACACACTCACGTACTCTCTCACACTCTCACACACGCACTCCCTCACACACACACACTCACGTACTCTCTCACACTCTCACACACACACTCCCTCACACACACACACTCACGTACTCCCTCACACACACACACTCACGTACTCTCTCACACTCTCACACACGCACTCCCTCACACACACACACTCACGTACTCTCTCACACTCTCACACACGCACTCCCTCACACACACACACTCACGTACTCCCTCACACACACACACTCACGTACTCTCTCACACTCTCACACACGCACTCCCTCACACACACACACACACTCACGTACTCCCTCACACACACACACTCACGTACTCTCTCACACTCTCACACACGCACTCCCTCACACACACACACTCACGTACTCTCTCACACACACACACTCACGTACTCTCTCACACTCACACACTCACATACTCACTCACACACACATACTCACGTACTCCCTCACACACACACACTCACGTACTCCCTCACACACACACACTCACGTACTCCCTCACACTCTCACACACTCACTCCCTCACACACACACACTCACGTACTCCCTCACACTCACACACTCACGTACTCTCTCTCACACACACACACACACACACTCCCTCACACACACACACTCACGTACTCCCTCACACACACACACTCACGTACTCTCTCACACACACACACTCACATACTCCCTCACACACACACACTCACGTACTCCCTCACACTCTCACACACGCACTCCCTCACACACACACACTCACGTACTCTCTCACACTCTCACACACGCACTCCCTCACACACACACACTCACGTACTCCCTCACACACACACACACACTCACGCACTCCCTCACACACGCACTCACATACTCTCTCACACTCTCACACACGTACTCCCTTACACACACACACTCACACACTCCCTCACACTCTCACACACGTACTCCCTTACACACACACACTCACGCACTCCCTCACACTCTCACACACGTACTCCCTTACACACACACACTCACGCACTCCCTCACACTCTCACACACGTATTCCCTTACACACACACACTCATGTACTCTCTCACACTCTCACACACGTACTCCCTTACACACACACACTCACGTACTCCCTCACACATACACACTCACGCACTACCTCACACTCTCACACACGTACTCCCTTACACACACACACTCACATACTCTCTCACACTCTCACACACGTACTCCCTTACACACACACACTCACGCACTCCCTCACACTTTCACACACGTACTCCCTTACACACACACACTCACGCACTCCCTCACACTCTCACACACGTACTCCCTTACACACACACACTCACGCACTCCCTCACACTCTCACACACGTATTCCCTTACACACACACACTCATGTACTCTCTCACACTCTCACACACGTACTCCCTTACACACACACACTCACGTACTCCCTCACACATACACACTCACGCACTACCTCACACTCGCACACACGTACTCCCTTACACACACACACTCACGTACTCCCTCACACTCTCACACACGTACTCCCTTACACACACACACTCACGTACTCCCTCACACTCTCACACACGTACTCCCTTACACACACACACTCACGTACTCCCTCACACACACATACACTCACATACGTACTCAAACACACAAACACACACACACACACTCACGTACTCCCTCACACTCACACACACGTACTCCCTCACACACACACTTACGCACTCCCTCGCACTCTCACACACGTACTCCCTTACACACACACACTCACATACTCTCTCACACTCTCACACACGTACTCCCTTACACACACACTCACGCACTCTCTCACACTCTCACACACGTACTCCCTTACACACACACACTCACGTACTCCCTCACACATACACACTCACGCACTCCCTCACACTCTCACACACGTACTCCCTTACACACACACACTCACGTACTCCCTCACACATACACACTCACGCACTCCCTCACACTCTCACACACGTACTCCCTTACACACACACACTCACGTACTCCCTCACACTCTCACACACTTACTCCCTTACACACACACACTCACGTACTCTCTCACACTCTCACACACGTACTCCCTTACACACACACACTCACGTACTCCCTCACACATACACACTCACGCACTCCCTCACACTCTCACACACGTACTCCCTTACACACACACACTCACGTACTCCCTCACACTCTCACACACGTACTCCCTTACACACACACACTCACGTACTCCCTCACACTCTCACACACGTACTCCCTTACACACACACACTCACGTACTCCCTCACACACACATACACTCACATACGTACTCAAACACACAAACACACACACACACACACTCACGTACTCCCTCACACTCACACACACGTACTCCCTCACACACACACACTTACGCACTCCCTCGCACTCTCACACACGTACTCCCTTACACACACACACTCACGTACTCTCTCACACTCTCACACACGTACTCCCTTACACACACACTCACACACTCTCTCACACTCTCACACACGTACTCCCTTACACACACACACTCACGTACTCCCTCACACATACACACTCACGCACTCCCTCACACTCTCACACACGTACTCCCTTACACACACACACTCACGTACTCCCTCACACATACACACTCACGCACTCCCTCACACTCTCACACACATACTCCCTTACACACACACACTCACGTACTCCCTCACACTCTCACACACTTACTCCCTTACACACACACACTCACGTACTCTCTCACACTCTCACACACGTACTCCCTTACACACACACACTCACGTACTCCCTCACACATACACACTCACGCACTCCCTCACACTCTCACACACGTACTCCCTTACACACACACACTCACGTACTCCCTCACACTCTCACACACGTACTCCCTTACACACACACACTCACGTACTCCCTCACACTCTCACACACGTACTCCCTTACACACACACACTCACGTACTCCCTCACACACACATACACTCACATATGTACTCATACACACACTCTCTCTCTCTCTCTCTCTCTCTCTCTCTCTCTCTCTCTCTCTCTCTCTCTCTCTCGGGCCAGTGTGTTACACCCACACACACAAACTAATACACACACACACACACACACACACACACTCCCCCTCTTTTGGACCAGTGTGTAACACACAAACACACTCATACATACACACTCATACACATACACCCATACAAACATACACAGATGCGTGCATACACATACACACATACACGCACACACTCACATGCACACACCTCCTATGCCCTCATACCTCTTTCCCATATACATGCATTCACACACACACACACACACACACACACACACACACACACACACACACACACATACATAACTGTCATGTATTGCACGCACACACAGCCACACCTATACTCTTATATACACAATGCTTACACACACGAGTGCCCACATGTGCCCTGATAGAGTTGCATCTGTTCAGAAACATGCATCTGTCGTTCCACTCAGATGCACTTCCTCACCCATGTAATTAGAATCACATATTCACATTGTGTGTGTGAGACAGAGAAAGAGAGAGAAAGAGAGGGAGAGGTAGAAGGTGCAACTAACAGGACTTGGAATTATTTAACCATTGAACTGCCAGTTTACTCAGAACGCCCACTATCAGATCCAGCACTAGAGCTCCTGGGATTCTGCACGAGCTTGACAGTGTCAAGAAGGCTGGGGGAGAGGAGACGGCAAGTGGGTTCAGAGGTTGGATGTAGAAGAGAAGGCTGGTAACGGCCAATCCACACAAAAGTCGGAACTGGAGATCGCCACTTGGTCCTTCTAACCTACCGCCTCCTTCCACTTGGTCGAGGCTGATCCACCCCAGGCCTCATCCCCTTCAATTTACACCCCATTAACCTACACCCCCAGTGCATTTCAAACAGTAGGAGGAACCCTCCCTCTCGGGGAAAACCCACGCAGACATGGGGAGAACCTACAAACTCCTTGCACACACTGCGGGATTCGAATCCCGGTCCCGATCACTGGTGCTAACGTAGGTTAATGGGGTGTAAATTGGGCGGCACGGATGCTGTAGGTCTAAATAAAATAAAAGAGCCAGGCCTTCTGCAAACAGGTGAAATTGAAACCTGGCCAAGTTTACAGCGTCCTGAGAAAGAGGAGATGGAAGAGGACTGCCTGCTAACCCCCACCTCCCCCCCCGATTCCCTGCAGGGGGGGTTCATCAGTTCAAATCAGCACACCCTAATCTCCTGAGCAACCTCCAGCTTTTCCACCTTGACCCTGTGTGGTCCACGCCACCCTCGCGCCACTCCCCTATGCAGCGACTCTCCCGGGTTGCTCATGGATCCATCGCTCACTTCCTTGGGCTTATCTCAGTGTGGTAACGTGGGGCCCTTCCAGCCTGCGAGCTCGCACCACCCTAAAGCACCGGTGCACCCAACCAGTTTGCATGCTCTCCCCGTGAACCTGCGAGGGTTTCCTGCGGGCGCTCCGTTTCCCCACCTCGTTCAGGGTTCATTGGGCAGCACTTACGATTTTCTGAAGTTACGATGGTTCGTGCTTTCAATTTCGATTTCCGATCTGTCCCTGCGCTCGTGGTATGCGGAACGCTGCTCTCTTGCGATGCTGGCCCACAGTCTCTGTAGTGATCCTTTCGATTTCGCATCCCCACCATCAAGCATTCTTCTTGCCCTGTGTGCTTCCAGCTGTCTACATTCAAGGGTTTGCAGCTTGGAATAAAGGTATTCAAAATTTACTAATAAAAATTGGTCGGTGTGGTATTTTTTATTGACTTACAATGGGTTTTCTGGAACGTGACGCCATCGAAAGTTGAGGAGCACCTGTAATTGAGGAATGATGCAGTCCTGACAGGCTGGAATCTGGAGGAAGGATAGAAGGGGCTTGTACCAGGTGGCAGGACGTCCCAGACCAGCATCTTCGATGAAGTTCCTCTGGGTGGTGGGAGGTGGATGCCGCGAGCCTCTCCCACCCTCCCCTACCTTCCATCACCCTCCCTCAACCTACCCCCACCTTCCCATCCTCCCTCAACATACCTCACCCCCTCACCTTCCCTCACCCTCCATCACTCTCCCCTACCTTCCCCCACCTTCCATCACCCTCCCTCAACCTACCCCCACCTTCCCTCACCCTCTTACCCCCCCCACCTTCCTTCTCTCCTCTCTGTCTCCCTCTCTCTCTCCCCCCTTACTTGCTCTACATTCCGATAATTTGATGGCCATAAGGACAAGTTCAGGTGGAGGACAATGGCCCCGAACTCCAGGATAAAGGTGATTGCTGGTTCCTCCCCAGCTGTGTTTAAACATGTCCAAAACCGACCACATTCAAGCTGTCTCATCTGAAGTTTGACTTCCGCACAATTTACAAACCTTGGGCCATTGTCCAAGAAAAGTTAAACACACTTCCCTAAACTATTAAATTTCCCCTTAATCTTTCTGGCAAACGATCAGCTGTCTTGGCGGGATGCTACAAGGCTTCCCTTCCCGTGCGCTTCCTGGTGCCAAAGCCCAGGTTCCACGGACAGATGCCGGTCCAACCCGCAGCCCCGCTCTGAGGCGACATTAGCCTCGCTGACTCTGCCCGTGCCCTGCTGCTGTCTCGGGGACAGCTGAAGCAACCGTCTCCCACCAGGTGCCCTCCCCCCACCGGGCGGAAGGTCCACGAGCCTGAAAAGTGCAGAACTGCCAGCGACCTGGGTTCAAACCTGCCGCTGTCCCCCCTGTGACCAACATGGTTAATTGGGTGCAGGTTTCAAGTTTACTATCGTACATTTATATATGCACAACCCGACAAAACAGCTTCTCTCCAGCCCACAGTGCACACACCACAGACACCCTATGAACTAACGGCAATCCAAATTAAATAGATAAAAAGATAATTTATGGGTTTATAAGGTTGTTCAAACGTCTCACGTCTTCCCACAAACGTCTTGTGGGAAGAAGCTGCTGGTCCTGTATCTCTTCCCTGATTAAAAAACCCACTGAGTTGCAGGAGGGGAAGGTCTTTTCAGCATCCATAGGAGACAAAGATCTATGCCCGACATTTTGGGCCTGGGCCCTTCTTCAGGGAGAAAGCAGAATAATGATTTGAAGAAGAATTTGGACAGGTACATGGATAGGAGAGGGATGGAAGACCTGCCCAAAGTAAAATGGTTACAAGGGCCTGAAGGGGGCCGGTTTCTGTGCTGTAACATCCTGTGGTTCTACGGTTAATGAGCTAGAAGCAGGCAATCTCTGAAAGGCTCAGAATTCAGGCCGTGCTGGCTGCGGGGAAGGGATCCAGACCGACATAATTGGATATGATAAGGGATGAGGTTTGTCGGTCTGGATCCCTTCCCCCCACCCGGCACGGTCTGAATTCTGAGCCTTTCGGAGATTGCCTGCTTCTAGCTCATTCTGCTTATTCCCTAAAGAAGGGACCAGGCCCGAAACGTCGGCAATAGATCTTTGTCTCCTATGGACACTGGAAAGACTGGCTGTACTCTAGCATTTTGGCGGGCTTTTCCTACGATCACAGTGTCTGCGGACTTTCGCGTTTCACCCTCTTCCTTGAAGGTAGCTTCTCAAAGGTACTACAGGCTGCATTGCAAGAGACCTCGAGCATTCTCTGAGCCCTCTTCAAGCACCGCTCCCGGCTGATATCGTTGGCAGAGGAAAGGGAGACCACAGTCATCTTCTCAGCAGAAACGGCTTCTACCGTGTTTGTAAAAAAAAAAATTTCAAGGGCAGTTCCTCTCCTGCTGTTATCAGACTCATAACTGGTCCTCACATTGGTTCAAGATGACACTGCTTTTTAAATGAACTCCTCTCTGTGCTGCACTGTTCAATCCAGATCAGTGTGAGGTTATACACTTTGGAAGGACAAACCAGAAGGCTGAGGACAGGGTTAATGGCCAGTTACTTAAGAGTGTGGATGAACAGAGGGACCTTGGGGTCTAAATCCATACATCCCTCAAGATCGCTGCACAGGTTGATAAGATAGTTAAGAAGGTCTATGAGATGCTGGGATTCATTAATGGGGAGATTGAGTTCAGGAGTAGAAAGGTCACATTGCAACTCTACAAATCTCTGATGAGACCACACTTAGACTATTGTGTTGAGTTCTGGTCACTTCGTTATAGGAAGGATGTGGAAGCTATGGAGAGGGTGGAGAGAAGATTTACCAGGATGTTGCCCGGATTGGGAAACAAATCTTATGAGGTAAGGTTAGCAGAGCTGCAACTTTTCTTTTTGAAGCATAGAAAGATGAGAAGGATGAGAGGTGTCTCTCATAAGCCTCTTTTCCACTGGCACCCTGTCCCAGGAATTAACTGGGAAATGACGTCATTTCCCACCGGGGATTCACCGCCTCTACCCCTTATATCCCTGGCGTTTGCTGACAAAACCAGTGGAAGAGGGACAGTGGAAAGTTGCCCGTTTCCAGTGGAAGGTAGAACACTCCGATCCCCGGCAATGAGGGGGTTTAGTGGAAAAGCAATTAGTGTCCCAGTCGAGGGTGCCCCAGTGGAAACGTCACAACGGCTTCTTATCCCGGGGTATTGCCAGTGGATGCCAGTGGAAAAGAGGCTATGGATTTAGTTTACCTTCCTCAGGTACTGGGCCTCTCAGGATGTCCATTGCCTCTGGGTATGATCATTGCGTATACCAGGGGCACTACCCAAAGTGTAGTACCTGCAGCTTGTCGTTCTCTGATCGGATGATGGTAGATGATGCCTCCAGGAACGCTCCGAAGCCACGCAGCCAGAGTTCAAAGTTGGTGATTGAGGCTCGATTTCCAACTTCTCCGGCTTCAGGATCTGCTCCATCGTCAAAATTTATTGCGAACAAAATTGATGAACCATTGATAACTCCAAAAGACTGGAAGTTATGTAGAACTGATCGGCAATAGGATGGAAGCTTATCCATGCTGGTTGACTGTCCTGAGCTGGGGAGGATGTGGTGAGACAGTTACCTTTATTCAGGAGCCTGTGGGAGGGGCCACAGGTACAGTTGCCCAATGGGCATGAAATATGCATACAACTAGGGAGATTAATTGTTCAGCACAGACTAGAAGGGCTGAATGGCTTGTTTTGGTGCTGTAATTTTGGTGCAGTACGGCAACAGGCCCTTCCAGCCCCATGCGCCCGTGCTGCCAAAATACCCCCAATTAACCACCAATCCCCGTACATTTTGATGGCTTAGAGGAAACCGGAGGGCGTCGAGGAAACCCGTGCACGCACGTGCAAACTCCTTACAGACAGTATTGAATTCGAGCATGGGTCGCTGGCGCTGCGATAGCGCTGCGCTGCGATAGCGCTGCGCTGAATGCAGTGCCCATGGTGCGGGGAGATGCATGTTGGGGGGGGGATCTGGGATTTGGGGGAACTGGCGGGCAGGGGGAGGTGAGCCCACAGCTAAATCAGCCATGCAATGCAGTGCAGTGCAGCCCGTAGTACCTTTGAGTGGCGGAACGAAACAGGCCCGATGGGCCGGACTGCCGACTCCCGCTCCTGTCCTTATGAATCAAGATCCAGGTCTAACCACAACGAAATAAATGGTTGCTTTACTTCCTCAAGGTGCTGGGCAGGCTTTGAATTATGCCCAATCTTAAAGAAGGAACAGTATGCTCTTATAAAGGAAGTGGTATAACAGTAAAATAATAAACATCACGGCATTACAGTTCCACCACTTTCAGTTAGAACGTGTGCACAGCAGGAATGTGTTGCAAAGCTATGTGGTGCCAACCTCTGGAGACGATGGAGGAGGGGAGGCACCTCCCGCCGAGTCGACACCGTTTGTATGCGCGTGAACTGTCGGCGTTTTCAAACTCCCGCTCCTGCGTCTCAGGCTGACACGTCATCAGCCCCATCACCCCCGGCCAGCCGCTTGCAGCGGCGTTACATTCAGTTTAGGTGGCTGAGCATCCTTCCCTCCCCACCCCCGAGAGGCACCTGGGGGTCGGCCAAGGCGCATTGATGGAGGTAAGTGTCCCGACGTGTGGGCGGAGAATCTCCGCCTTTACCCTTGGGTTTTTTGACTGCATGAAAGGGTCTATAGACTATATGGTTTCATTGAGAGTGGCAGAGATGATCACTGGAGTCTCCCTCCCCCTCATTGATGTGATCTACTGGGATTGTTCTCTGAAGAGGGTGTGCAAAATCATTGAACCCGCACACAGCATCTTTCAGCTGCTCCCGTCGGTGAAGAGATCCAGGAGGATCAGAGCCAGCTCCACCAGGCTGAGGAACAG
This sequence comes from Narcine bancroftii, assembly GCF_036971445.1. Classification (NCBI taxonomy): domain Eukaryota; kingdom Metazoa; phylum Chordata; class Chondrichthyes; order Torpediniformes; family Narcinidae; genus Narcine; species Narcine bancroftii. The sequence goes on along the minus strand of NC_091474.1, from coordinate 241,684,389 downwards.
CTTCTTCCCACGGGCAGGGAGAATGCTGAACGACCAAAGGAACGGCTCCCACTAACCACCCGAAACTCTCATTTGTACAGGTAACACAATCCTTTATCCGGAACCCAGTGAGTTCTGAAATTCAAATTTTCCCGGATTTCAGAACAAGAGCCAACTGCCCCAGATTTAAGCCCACCCAAATTGTGCTGCCATATCCACCCCCTGATAGTCACGCTGGCGTCTCTCTCCCCCTTGCCTGCCCAAGTCGCGCTGCCGTCTCTCTCCCCCCTCAACCATGCCCAACCTAGTCGCGCTGCCGTCTCTCCCCCCTCCCCCCACCCATCCTAGTCACGCTGCCGTCTCTCTCTATGTCTCCCTCCGCTATACCAACACCGAGAAAAAATTGCTGGTCTTTGGAGCTTTCCGGATTTTAGATGTCCGGATAAAAGATTGTGTACCTGTACAAAACAATATTCATTTATATAGATGAAATACTTGTCCCACATATGTATTGTTTGTCTGTATGTGTGTTACGTCTGGTTGTGTGTCTGTGTGTTTTGCACCAAGGACCGAAGGACGCTGTTTCGTCGCCTTGTACTTGTACAGTCAGATGACAATAAACTTGACTCGGCTCGACTTGGGTTGAGCACCTTTGCTCTGTCCACTGAAACAGGAAGGACCTTCTAGGGGCCAACCATTTTAATGCCACACCCATTTCCTACGCCAGCATTTCCGTCCATGGTCTCGTGCCCCGCCAAATCGAGGCTCCCCCCCCCCCCCGCAAATCGGAGGAGCGTCTGGGCCCTCTCCAACCAGACGGTGTTGACTTCGACTTCTCCAGTTTCTGTTAGGACCTTCCCCCGAATCTCTGGCTTTCTTCATCCCTCTGTCCCCTTTCCTCCAGCTCTCAATCCCCCTTCCATTCCCTCTCCCATCAGAGTGCTACCCTTTGGCCCCCCTCCTCGCTGCCATTTCTCAGCTCCTATCCACCTGTCACATAGGGAGGAACCATCTCCTATAATGTCTGAAGCCAAATCCAGCTCCCCATCGACATTGAGGCAAGACCTCTCCAGCCTGCCAATCAGGTGTGAGCCCAGCAGCCAGGGCACGCCCTCCCATTGGCCAGCCCCCTACCTCTCAGCTCAGGGCAGGTTATAAAACTGCAGCATCTCAGATTCACTTCCTCTTTGCCACGTGGCCGCAGGTAAGGGACGAGCAACCCCGTAAGCTAACCAAGGTAAGACGATACTGGCATTGAAGCCATGCTCCCAATGATCGGGGGTACGGGATCATGAATACCCCTAAAGGTTGCCCACGTGTAGGGTACCCTCTGTAGTCGGAATCCTTTTTTTCTATGGGCTTATTCTGGGGTTGGAAGCCGGTTGCGTTCCACTCTCCTCTCTCCTGGAACTGCTCTGATTACATGCTGCTGGGTTTAGGTTCCAACTGCTTGTAAATTGCTAATTACTTTGCTTTGTGCTGTTAATTGATCCTGATCTGCTTCTATGTAGCCAGCCTGTTTGTTCAAAATGGGGTTAATTGGGCAATTTGCCTGGTTAGTGCCCCAGTCGTCCACAGGCGAGTTGAACAGGAAAATGGGCGACCCGCTTCATCCAGCAGCTGGCATTCGGACGTCCAGCAGTACGTCCGGTGAGTGCGTGACGCGCCATTGCAGTTGGGGGGGGAATTGTGGGATTCCCCCCTTAAATCGCCCCTTAAATGAATCGATCCCCCTGCGATTTAAAAGGTGCTGGCCCAGTAATCACACCAGGGTCCCAGGAGGGCCCACCCAGGAGCTGCAGTTTAAAAGAGGCTGCTGTGTTAATAAATCCATTCCCTGTGTCTGGACTCGTTTCCTTCCGAACCCCAAGCGAATCTCAACTCGTCACCAGCCGTCTGTATCTACCGACGACCTCTTAGTTGTTGGCCTGTGCTCCTCCCCCCTGCTCCTTTTCTCCTTCTCCCCCCTGACCTTTTCAGTCAGGTGCCCGCCTGCTTCTGCTGCGTGGCCTGTTGAGCTCCTCCAGCACGTTGCACTCGACCCCAGCTTCGGCAGGGTTTCCTGTTGAACTCCTGCTTCCCCGATTCCATGCTCTAACTAGGTTCCTGGGTTACAGCTGGGCGGCACGGTTAGCACAACGCCGTTACAGCGCCAGTGATTGGGACCTGGGCTCGAATCCTGCGCTGTCTGTAAGGAGTTGGTACGTTCTCAACGTGTCTGCGTGAGTTTTTCCGGGGGCCCTGCTTTCCTTCCACTGTTAAGTGTAGGTCAGTAATTCTCAACCTTTTCCTTTCCCCTCACATCTCTCTTTAAGTAATCCCTATGCCATCGGTGCTCGGTGATTAGTAAGGGATTGTTTAAGGTGGGATGTGGGTGGAAAGAAAAAGTTTAAAAACCACTGTTTTAATCATCCCTCATTGACTCGTTATGTGCATGGTTTCAGATCTCCAAAGGAAATGGGCCAATGACAATTTTTCTCAAGCAAAATATTTCAGTAACAACTGGGTCTAGAGCAGTGATTCTCAACCTTCCCTTCCCACTCACATCCCACCTTAAGCAATCCCTTACAAATCACAGAGCACCGATGGCACAGGGATGTCTTAAAGTGGGATGTGAGTGGAAAGAAAAAGGCTGAGACCCACTGGTGTAGGGTAATGGGGTGTAAATTGGACAGCACGGACTCATGGGCTGAAGTGGTCTGTTACCACGCTGGATGTCTAAATTTAAAAAAACCCATTGTGATTCCTCCTGGAGTCCCAGGAAGATCATCTCAGAGCTACCTTTTTGGAATTGAAATATCTCTGATCCCAGAGAACTCTCATATCTAATTTCTGCAAATCCTTTCGACTTGCTCCTTACCAACTGTTACAGACGGGCCACAGAAATAATCCTCTCCAGAAGCCTCGCCACCCAGCACGCGAACTGCTCTTGCCAAGACTGTGAGAAAGGGCAGAGGGCTATGATCGCAGCTCAGGACATGACAAAAACCCTCCTAGCCTCTATCAGCACCATCTGTACCTCTTGCTGTCTCGGGAATGCTCCCCGATCCGCCACACTCATTTCTCCCGCCTTCAAAGCAGGCAGAAGGTACACGAGGCTGAAAGCGTGGATCCCCAGATTCAAGAACAGTTTCTTTCCGCCGAAAATTGGACCTCATTGGTCTTTTGGCCCCATTGTGGTGGTATCAATCATGGGGTTCGCTGCATCTTTGTGGGCAGTGGTACATTCACTTCAACCAGGAGACCATTGGACATAGGAGAGGAAACAGGCCATTCAGCCCATTGAGACTGACCCACCATTTGATTATGAGCTGGTCCATTTCCCCACTCAGCCCCACTGCTCGGCCGTCTCCCCATATCCTTCGATGCCCTGGCTAATCAAGAACCTAGCAATCTCTGCCTTAAATGACCCGGCCTCCACAACCACCCTGTGGCAAACAAAATCCACAAATTATGCCCCCTCTGACTGAAGAAATCCCTCCACATCTCCGTTCTAAGTGGTCACCCATCAATCCTGAAGTTGTGCCCTTGTGTCCTAGACCCTCCCACCCTGGGAAACAACCTTTCTCCATCTACTCTGTCCATGCCTTTCAATGTTCAAAATGTTTCAATGAGATCCCCACTCATTCAGCCAAATTCCATGAGTACAGGCCTAAAGCTGTCAAACTCTCCTCACATGATAACCCTTTCATTCCCAGAATTGTCCTAGCGAACCTCCTCTGGACTCTCTCCAACATCAACACATCCTTTCTTAAATGAGGAGCCCAGAACTGCTCACAATACAATGCCAGTGCCTTATAAATATTTCTTTAAATCTCTAATAATGACCTTGGTGGTTCTTGAAATAACTTTTTCCTTCGTAACTGCTTTGATCACACCCACATTCACAGTCGGTGTCATCATGGACAGCCATGGGACCTGGAGGTGGAGATTCAGAAAAGCTCTCTCCACACATATGCGTTGGCATCACATCGACAATGGGAGCATCTCCTAAGTTCACAAATTTGGGGCTGTCTTCCAGCTTCTCACATTCGAGGTCCTCGCACCAAGTTCTAGGCATGTTCCTCCAAAATGCTTTACTTGGCACTTTTAATTTGCACTCCCTGTTGTACTTACGTATGGGCTGACTAGCCTGGATAGCACGCACAACTGAGTGTCTCATTGTATCTCGGTACACGGGGCAATAGACAAACAATTCAATTCAATTCAAACCTGGAATCTTCACTACAATGAGACAGGAAACTGATCAAAGGATCCAGAAAACGTTTGCCTGCTGGTGCGTGTGATCTAGAACTCTAACTCCTGTGGGTGTTGGAGATTTGGAATCCTGCCTCCTGATGGTCTCAGAGTTCTGGAACCATGGCACTCTCTGATCCTATAAATCTAGAACATTGAAATCCGCGTGTCTCAGCCTGGCTCCTGCAGGTCCATGCGATCTGTAACCCTAACTCTGATGCTGTTCCATATCCAGAACTCTGATCCCAGCTAGACCAAGGGATCAAGAACACACACACACCCCATTGGACTTGGAGATCTGGAGCAGTTAACCCTGTTTGATTTTGGAATTTCGATCCCTGACCCCCATTGGGGGATAGGGGACCCTGATCCCTGCTGGACTTGCAGATCTATAATCCTCATCTCAGTTGGACATGAAGATGAGGAACCCTGATGCCCATTGGACATGAAGATCAAGAACATTGAACCTCAATGGACATGAAGATCAAGAACACTGAACCCCATTGGATATGTAGATCAAGAACACTGAAGCCTATTGGATATGAAGATCAGGGACCCTGAGCCCCATTGGACATGAAGATCAGAAATGCTGCCCCCATTGGACATGAAGATCAAGAACACTGAACCTCACTGGCCAGTGAGTCATAAAGTCTCCTTGGCCTCGAAGTTTCATATGGCTGATGTTCATGGCTACTGCATAGTGACCGCGTGGGGCACAGATTACAGATAACCTCCTGGTGATGTCACAGCTATGCACTGCCGTGCTACAGGGACTGGACTTCCAATGCCACCTTAAAACTGTGATGATAGAGAACGATGGGCCCTAACTCCCCCCTTCCCCCACCCTGGTATGTAACCAACAGTTCTTAAATCACTCACTGCACTCCATTGGCAAAAACCCCCGGCCTCTCCTCCAACCGTTTCCAGCCAGCAACCCGAAGATTCCCCATGGAGCATGAGCTGCGGCCTCTCAACCCTCAAGATCCACCCCCCACCACTGTTCACCAACCTCATCCCTGACTGCAAACCCATCGCCACCAAAAGTAGGCGATAAAGGGCCCTTATTAGGTCGGAGGTGCAGTGGCTATTGAATGAGGGGATCATTGAAGCCAGGACCAGCCCCTGGAGAGCCCAAGTGGTGGTGGTGAGGAAGGGGGAGAAAAACAGGATGGTCAGACCATTAACAGATACACGCAGCTGGACACGTACCCTCTTCCCCTCATATCCGATATGGTAAAGCAAATCACTCAATATCGGGTTTTCTCCTCCATCGACCTAAAGTCAGCGTACCACCAGCTCCCCACCCACCCGGAAGCCCACCAATATACTGGTTTTGAAGCGGATAGCCACCTCTACCATTTCCTGAAGGCTCCCTTTGGTGCCACCAGTGGAGTTTCAGTCTTCCAGTGGGAGATGGACCAAATTGTAGACCAGTATGATGTGCAGGCAACATTTCCGCATCTGGACAACGTCATTATTTGTGGCCATGACCTGCAGACCATGACGCCAACCTCCAAAACTTTCTCCAGCCGCCGAGCTCCTGAACCTCACATATAATAAGGCTAAATGCATATTTCACATAACTGGCTTCCCATCCTTGGTTGTGTCATGGAGAATGGAGTTGTTGGCCCCGGCCCCGGTCGCACGAGCCCACTTTTGGAACTTCCCCTCCCCCACAGCCTCAATCCCTGAAAAGGTCTCTGGGCTTCCTTTCCTACTATGCCCAGAGGGTCTCCACTTAGGCGGACAAGGCTCGCCCCCTCCCGGCACCAGAGGCCCATGCAGCTTTCAGCCATATCAAGGCAAATGTTGCCAAGGCTACGATGCATGCCATGGATGAATCCATCCTGTTCAGGGTGGAGACTGATACATCCGACTTCGCCCTGGCTGCCACTCTTAACCAGACGGGCAGACCTGCCACCTTCTTTACCCACGGCTTCCAAGGCCCTGAAATTTGGCACTCCTCTGTTGAGGAGAAGGCCCAAGCCATTGTTAAGGCAGAAAGGCAATGGAGACACTACCTAGCTGGCAAACTGTTTACCTTGCTGACTGACCAACAGGCAGTGACTTTCATGTTCAACAACCAGCAGCGAGGTAAAATCAAAAACAACAAGAATTGAACATTCCACTCTCAATTATGATATCTTGTACTGGCCCAGGAAACTCAATGAGCCCCCAGGTGCTCTATCCCACAGAACGCGTGCCAGCACAGAAGTAGACCACTTGCAAATCCTCCACTATGATCTCTGCCACCCTGGAGTCACCAGGTTCTTCCACTTTATCGAAACCCACAATCTGCCTTACTCCATTGAGATCAGGACTACGTCAAGGAACTGCTAGGTCTGCGTGGAGAAAGCCTAGTTCATTCAATGAGGCAGCCTCTGCTGTGTCCTTGAGCAGAAAGTTACAGAGATTCGCCACTCTCCGGGACAAACATCTCCGTCCTTTGTGGACTCCCCAGAATTGTGAGGCAGTGATCCTGGATTGAGTCAGAGTCTCTCTCCGTTCCCCTGTCTTGTGTCCACCAAACACCTCTTATCTGTTATCCCCTTCCCCTTCCTCCCCACCTACTCGATACTCAAGAAGAAGGGCGCAGGCCCGAAACGTCGACTGCCTTTGTTACAAGCCCAGAGGACCCCAAAACACAAAAGCAATAGATATTCACCAAGATAAATGGTTACTTAACAAAGTTTGCTTTTAATGATTTTTAAACATGAAAACAGGATCAAATTTTAACTTATTACTATTAACTTAACCTCCTTCTAATTCTAAGCACATGTGTATGTAATGTGTGTGTAAGTTTAGATAAGTTCGTTCGTTCACAGTCCATTTTCACTTCTCAATCCTCCACGTTTACTGGTTGCAGGCCATTCTTATACTGTGCACAGTATTTAACATAAAGTTCACCAGGCTTTGGTGCTTGAAAGGTAAATGGTTACTGCTCAGGAAGGTTCTTGTCAGTTTTCAGAGAGAGATTTGCCACAACTGATTCCTTTTTTAATCAACTACTTCAGTGTCTTGCCGAAGATGGCAACCTCTTTTTTTTCAGGTCACCACAGAGTTCCTTTTTGTTTCCCTTATTCCAAGTGAAACATTAGACAGCCAGTCCTCTCTTCTTGTATTGACCACAAGGGCTTTGACCAGGCTGAACGAAGCACTCACAACCCGTCTTCCAAATGGGGTTTTCCACAAGCTTTCCAGCTTGTCCTGTTCCAGTCCCAGCAGCTGTTGCTGACGGTAAAACTGTAGAACTGTAAAACTGATCTCTGACTCTCTCTCTCAGAGAGAAAAGCCTGTTTGATTTTCAATGCTTGCAAGACCACATGACCCTCCTTGAACAGCAAGTTCCCCTCCAGACAATCTGTGTCTCTGACGAGTTCTTTCATCTGTTGCCCTTTTCTAAACAACAATCCATTAGGGAAGTCTCTTGGGCACTCTCCAAAACTTTTGCAAAGACTCTGGGGCCGACCTATCTAGCATGAGCAGAGCTCCAGTATTTTAAATGAGATCTGTTTTAAAGTGTTTGTATGTTCTTTTCTTCTTTGGCTTGGCTTCGCGGATGAAGATTTATGGAGGGGTATGTCCACGTCAGCTGCAGGCTCGTTGGTGACTGACAAGTCCGATGCGGGACAGGCAGGCATGGTTGCAGCAGTTGCAAGGGAAAATTGGTGGGTTGGGGTTGGGTGTTGGGTTTTTGCTCCTTTGTCTTTTGTCAGTGAGGTGGGCTCTGCGGTCTTCTTCAAAGGAGGTTGCTGCCCGCCGAACTGTGAGGCACCAAGATGCACGGTTGGAGGCGATATTAGCCCACTGGCGGTGGTCAATGTGGCAGGCACCACATTGTATGTGACCTCCACTAAAAAAAACCTGCCCCAATTTATCTCCCCAAAACATATCTATATACAATATAAAACACAACATAATCGGTCACACCTTTCACTTCCTATGGACGCTGTGTGACCTGCTGAGTTTCTTCAGCACTTTGGTGTACTCCACGCAACCCCAGCATCTGTGGACTTCCTTGTTTCCCTCCCCTAGCTCTAGTCTCACCCACCTGTGGAAACAAGTTTCCTGTATCGATCTTATCCCTGTAACAATTTTAATTTTTATATGAGATCCTCTTAGCTTTCTGAATTCCAGCGAGTACAATCCCAAGCAATGTAGATCACTCCTCAAGGGGGTGACCCTTAAAACTTGTAGAATCGAGGGCTAAAACACTAACAATGAAGTTGTAAGATATCAAAATATAATTGATTTAACCCTATAACCATTTACAGCACAGAAACAGGCCAGTTCAGCCCTACTCGTCCGTGCCAAACATCTTCTCCCACATAGTCCGACTGACCCACATTCGGCCGATAACCCTCCACACCTCTCCCGTCCATATACCTATCCAACCGTTCCTTGAATATTAATGTTGATCTCACTTCTACCACCACTGCAGGAAGTTCATTCCATACCCCCACCACCCTCTGCATGAAGAAATTCCCCCTCATGTTTCCCCTAAACTTTTCCCCTTTTACTCTCAATCCATGCCCTCTTGTTTGAATCTCTCCCACTCTCAATGGAAGAAGCCTATCCACATTGACTCTATCCATCCCCATTATAATTTTAAATACCTCTATCAAATCACCCCTCAATCTTCTATGCTCAGGGAATAAAGTCCCAGCCTGCTCAACTGTTCCCTGTAACCCAAACCCTGAAACCCTGGCAACATTCTTGTAAACCTCCTCTGCCCTCTCTCTATATTGTTTATATCCTTCCTGTAGTTCGGTGACCAAAACGGCACACAATATTCCAAATTTGGCCTCACCAATTGATGTCAGTTTGAAAATAAATTTAATGTGTAAACACGCTGTAATGTGAATCCTGAAGATGATCTTTCCGGGGCTGCAGGGCTTGTGTTATATAAGGAGAGGCTGGATCAAGCTGGGAGTTTTTCCCTGGAGTGTAGAGTGAGACAGTGGTCATAGTCATTTCCCCCACGGTAGGTCAGTCTAAAGCAAGAAGCCACAGATTGAAATCGAGGCCTCGTTTGGAGGATTGTGTTCAGTTTTGGTCACCGAGCTGCAAGGGAGGAAGCCGTCGAGCTGAAGAGGGCGCGGAGAAGATTTACGAAGATGGTGCTACAGAGAGAGGTTGAGCAGGCCGGGGCTTCATTCCTTGGAGCGCAGGAGAATGAGTGGTGATCTCGTAGAGATCTCAAGGTCATGAGAGAAATGGATCGCAGAGTCTTTTGCTCAGAACTAGTCACCAGAGAACACAGGTTTGGGGGGGGGGGGTGCGGAGAGATTTAACAGGAACCTGGGGGATAATCGTTTTTACACTGAGGGTGGGGGGTGTGTGGAACGGGCTGCCAGAGGCAGGTACCATTGCAATGTTTAAGAAACATTTGGACGGATCCATGGATAGGATCAAATGAGTCAAATGCTGGCAGTTGGGACTAGAGTGGGTGGTACAGTTTGGCCGGGCACGTCAGGTCAAAAGGCCTGTTTCCACGCTGTGAGGGGGAAAGGCTTAAAGTGGACCTGACAGGCAAATCTTTCACACTGATATGGAATTAACTCCCTGAAGAATCAATTAAGGTTTGTTCTATTTCAATGTTTTAAATTAAAATTTTTAATATTTAGACATTCAGCCCACGAGTCCACGCCGCCCAATTTACATCTGATTAACCTGCACCCCCGGTACATTTCGAATGGGGGAAGAAACTCGAGCCCTCAGAGACACAGGGAGAAGGTACAAACTCCTGACAGACGTTGCGGGATTCGAACCCTCGTCCTGATCGCTTTTGCTGTAAAGACGCTGCAATATGCTAACTGTGCTGTCCCCTATCTAAAACACATTTAGACAGGTATATGGATTGGAAATGTTCAGAGATAAGAGCTAAATGCAGACAAATGAGTTTAGCTCATCGGCCGAATGAGGGATAAGGGATGGGAAGAGGGAGAGGGGAGACAAGGGCGAGAGTTTGGGACGGAAAATGAAAGAGAGTGAGAGAGATAGGGAGAGAGATAGGGAGGGAAGGAGAGGAAGAGGGAGAGAGAGAAATAGGGTGAGAGGGAGGGAGCAAAAGAGAAAGGAGATAAAGGGAGGGGAGAGAGGGATACGGAGACTGAGAGACAGGGAGGAAGCCAGAGAGGGAGGGAGAGGGGAGTGAGAGGATGAGAGGGGGAGGGATAGAGAAAGATAGGGAGGGAGAGGGAGAGAAGAGTGAGAGAGAAAGAAGGATAGGGAGAGAATGATAGGGAGGGAGAGGGAGGGAAGGAAAGATAGGGAGTGAAGAAGTGGAAGAGAGGACGCGTGAGAAGGAAGGAAGGGGAGAAAGGGTGAGAGGGAGGGAGGAGAGGGCGAGATTGCATCAGGCCACTGACAAGGCCAGAGTTTATTTTTGATCTGCATTGCACAGCTCAGAGGAGCTGATGTTGTGTTGAGACCTGAAGCAATGTCAGTACATTGTACATGCAGGGACACAGGGCCAAGGTATTGTGTCAGCCCGAAAATTAGTGCAACCTCAAGGCTGGGACTGGGAGAGGAAGGGAGAGCAGGTTGGTGCATAACTGCTTGCTGTATCCCCTCGAGCGCATAGTGCTGACAAATAAACATTTTGTACCTGGTGATGTAAACCTGAGTGAATCTTTATAGGTTTTTACTCTGCTCTCACACACTGCTTCATCCTTCGCCACCCCTCCCCCCAGTACAGAGCCAGGCCGAGGTGAGGCGGAGTCATTGAGGCCTCCAGCCCAACTTGTCCTGACTGACCAAGTGAGTCCCATTTCAAACCATAGAACTCTCCAGCACAAGAACAGGCCCTTCTGCCCATCTGGTCTGTGCTGATTGATTATTTTGCTTAGTCCCATTGACCTGCACCGGAACAATTCCATGTACATGCCCGACATTTTCTTAAATGTCAAAATTGAGCTTGCATTCACAACTTCACCTGACAGCTCATTCCACGCTCTCACCACACTTTGTGTGAAGAAGTTCCCCCTAATATTCCCCAAATGCCCTTAATCCATGTCCTCTTGTTCTTGTCTCAACTAACCTCAGTGGAAAATAACCTGCTTCCATTTACTCCTAGGTACCCTTCATAATTTTGTATACTTCTTTCAAATCCCCCCTAGTGACCTATCATGGACACTCAACATCTCCTCACTTGACAGGAAGACCCAACAGCGATTGCACTTCCTGAGAAGACTGAAGCCGGCAATGCTACAGGTCACCATCACGTCAACCTTCTACAGGAGCTCAATCGAGAGTGTCCTGGCCAGCTGTATTACAGTGTGGTCCGGTCACTGCAAAGAAATGGATCAAAGGTCAATCCACAGGACCTTAAGAGTGGCAGAGAGGATCACTGGAGTCTCCCTCCACCCCCCCCACCCACATTGACATGATCTACTGCAATCGTTGACTGAAGAGGGCGTGCAAAGTCGTTCAGGACCCCCTTCCACCCTGAACACAGCATCTTTCAGCTGCTCCTGTCGGGGAAGAGATACAGGAGGATCAGAGCCAGCGCCACCAGGCTGAGGAACAGCTTCTTCCCACGGGCAGTGAGAATGCTGAATGACCAAAGGAACTGCTCTCACTGACCACCCAAGACTCCCATTTGTACCAAACAATATTCATTGATTTATTTGTATAGATGAGACACTTGTCCTGCATATGTACTGTTTGTCTCCATGTGTGTGATGTCTGGCTGTGTGTCTACGTGTTTTGCACTGAGGATCGGAGAACGCTGTTTTGTCAGGTTGTACTTGTAAAATCAGATGACAATAAACGGGACTTGACTTGACTCATTCTCTGACGCTCCAGTGAAAAAATTCCTAACCTGTTTCACTGTTCCCTGGAAGTTGGCTGGTCAACATCCTATAAATCTTCTCTGTATTTTTTCATTTTTATTGGCATCTTTGCTAGGGTTAGGTGTCTCCGTTCATCCCTTTCCTATTCATGTACCTGTCTGCCTGTCTTTTAAACCTTACAGTTGTCCACACCTCCATCTCTTCCTCCGGCAGCTCGTTCCACACACCCACACTCTCTGTGTGAAGAAGGTGCCGCCTCAGGTCCCTTTTAAATCTTCCCCCACCCTCCTTAAATCAGTGCTCTCTAACCTTAGATTCCCTGCCCCCGGGATAAAAGGCCGTGATTATGTATATGGTCCCCAGGATTTTGTAATCCTCTGTAAGAATGGTCCAAGGAGAAAAGACCTGGCCTCTTACCATCCAAGTCTACCAGCGCTGGTAATGTTCTCGTGAATCATTCTGCAAACTTTCCAGCCTAACATTACCTTTCCCTTGGGTAACCAGAGCTGCACTCAACACCCACAACAGCTCAGTAATTCTCTGGTGATCACGGACGGGGCTGTGCTTTGAGGGTTAAACTAAACACACTCTCTCTGAAAACCGCCCCCCCCCCCTCCCTTTCCTCCATCCCAATCTCTCACTCTCTCTCTCTTACACACACACACACACACACACACACACACACACACACACACACACACACACACACACACACACACACACACACACACACACACACACACACACACACACACTCTCCTCTCCCTCACTGTGTCTGTCTCCCCCTCTTTAAACTCTCCATCTTCCTCCCTGTTTGTTATAACCAGACAACACAAGTGGTAACCTTAGTCAAACGCTTTACTGCTGAACTCTTTTTACAATGGGCGCTTCTTGAAATGGCATCTGGTATCAGCCAAGCTCCGTTTTTAACTGCCGCGCTTTGCGGGGACTCTTTCATGCTTAGTAGCGCTGTGGCAACACGGTGGCTGTCAATATCCCCTTTCTTAAGCAACCCCCCACACTCCACAATCTATGCTGGTACTGGACACCACAATCGTTACAATTCAGCAATGAACAGCCAGTCCAGTTTAGTCCCGATATTTTGGGTTGGGCTTACAAATACACCCAGGGTGGGTTTCGTAGTACCCACTGGTGGAAGTGGATCCTGGGGGTGCTTCAGCCTGAGAGGACATGCCATCCGTGGCCTCAGGGGTGCGGCCATTGGTTCCATGGGTTCTTCCCGCGGGAGCTCCGCCTACCCTGGGTTCACATTCCAGATGTTGGTTTACAGTCTCATCAGGAATGGTTCGGGATGGGGGTGACTCCCTTACGGGTAAGGTGTGTCGACGGTTTCTCCGATACATCCTTCCTTCTGATTTTACCAGGTATGACCTGCACTCCTGGCAGCTCCTTTCGACTATGTCCATGTGGTCGTAGCCCTGTGGAGTCTGCATCCCTTATGACTTGCCCTTCTGCTAATGGCTCGAGCTGCCGGCTGTTTCTGTTGCAGCACTTTTTCTGTGTCAGTCTCCTGTTCAGCAGTTGGGCCTTGATTTCTCGTGGGCTCTTTAACTGAGGCTCCAAGAGCCTCCTTGCCACCAGCAGGGTCATCGGCGTCTACCTGGACATGAGTCCGCAACGGAGAGGCCAACGTGACATCGCGAGGGATTGTTCAGCCTTAGGTTCAGCCGGTTGAGGAACACATCAGTCTTCTCCATGAGAGACTTCTCCACGCGCTCCTCACGGCTCTTTCAGCCAATCCGTTTGACTACGGGTGCTCCGGGCTGCTAGCAAAATCCCATGTGGCTGCAAAGCGTCTGAATTTCCCACTGGGAAACTGTGTGCCATTGTCCGATAGCAGAGTGTGGGGTGCCTCTTCAACTTGGTAATGACCTCCAATGAGGTGGCGTCAAGTAAAAGGCCCATCTCAAGCCATGAATTGATAAGTACTAAGTACCTGCTGATGGTGCCATTCGAAGATGTCTGTTGCCAAGGTTGACCAGGGGAGGTCTGGCACTGGGCGGAGCTGCAGCGGGTCTTTCAACTGGTGTGGCCTGGTGCTGTTGCACACCGAGTAAGCTTGTACCTCCTGACCTATGTCTTTGGTTATCCCCGGCCAAAAAACCATCTCCAGCCCTGCGTTTGGTTGCTGACATAGATGTTTTGCAGTGAACTCCGGACGTCTGCTCTCAGGCCCGTCATCGATGAGTAATTCATCCAGGAATGGGAAGTGGGGTTGCCCTACAGGCGGTTGGCTGCACTGCTTGTCGGGCCGGCTGCCCTCGATAGAAGCGCCAAGGGTCCTCATAGTTGCACCTTCGGCCATGCACTCAGCTCCTCCAACCGGGAGGAGGAGATATGCATTTACTGTCATTACATCAAACGCGTCCTCTTCCTCATCTTTCTGGATCGTGCATTTACTGGGAGCTCGGGATAGTGCGTCAGCTAAATTCATTTCTTTTCCGCACTTGTAAACCAAAGTCAGGTTGTGTTTCTGAAGCCTGAACATCATCCTCTATTATTGTGCAAGGGCTGCGTGGATTGGCTTCCTCAGAATTGTGCCCAGAGGTAAGTGGTCAGTCTCTATGGCCACTGGTCTACCATAGATGTAGTTGTTGAATTTTGAGAAGGCAAAAACTACTCCCAACAACTCTTCTATTTTGGTGTACCTGGTCTCCATGTCGGTGAGTGATCTGGATGTGTAGGCTACAGGTTTTCCGTCTTACAGGCACGCTGCACCCAGACCGTACTGTGATGCATCACAGGTTAGTGTGACTGGCCTTCATACATCTTAGTAAGATAGAACAGGTGGGCACGACAAATGCCTTTTTAATGCATTTTGTTGCTGCTTGTGCCAGGACCACTCCACATCTTTGTGCATCAGCTGCCTCAGTGGAGCGGTAAGATCACTAAAGTTCGGGATGAACTTGCCCATGTAGTTGACCAAGCCCAAGAAACGTTGTAGCGCTGTCATGTCTGTCGGCACCAGCATTTCTCTGATTGCTTTGGTCTTTAAAAGGTCCGCCTGCAGGCATTCTCCGGTGAAAAAATGGCCCACATAACTGACCTGGTTCAGCCAAAATCTGGACTTGAGTTTAAGATTTATCTTCTGGGTTCTGTTGAGAACCTTTTTAAAATTTGCATCATGTTCTTCCAAGTCCTTGCCACTTACGAGGTATGTCATCAACAATGATGGCGCAGGGGTACCCCGCAAATGACCTTTGAAATGCCTCGTTGGCTGAATTGATTCCAAATGGCATTCACAGGAATCTGTATTGGCCAAAACTCGTGCTGAATGTGGTCGGCAGTGATGACTTGTAGTCAAGTTTGATTTGCCAGAAGGAATTCTTTGTGTCCAAGACCGAAAAACGGTCACGCCGGCCATCTGCATGGCAACTTCCTCCACGGTACGCATTGCAGTGGTTTTAAAGCAGTACAGAGGTCTCTTGGGTCGATGCAGATCCGCATCTCCTGTCCATCTTTTTTTTAGGAAGACACCCACTCGGTGGGCTCGGTAATCACACCCAGGTCCTGCATCCTGTCCAGCTCGGCCTTAACCCTGCTTTTCATTGCTATTGGAATACAGTGTGCCAGACGGATCAGGGGCCTCACTTCTGCATGGAGCATGTTGCCTCAGTTCCTCTGTAAAAAGGTCACTGTACTCAGAAAAAATTTCTGTGTCAAGTCATCCTCAGCCGGACTTATTTGGTGTACCTCTCTGCTAAATGAAACAAGTCCCTTGTCCATGTTTGCACTCAGGCCCAGCAGAGGCAGGACGTCTTCTTGGACTACGAAAAAAATTAGTATGTGCAGTCGTCTTTGTATGTAGCACCGCAGTTGCACTGTGCCATCAGTTCTGATTCTGCTGCCCCCGTATGCCACTAGGCTTATGGACTTGGTGCACGGAATGATCTGTTCTGACTTCCTTAGTCAGTTGAACGTTCTTTGTGACATGACGTTGCACTTGGCCCCTGGGTCAACCTTCACGTGTCGCTTCACCATTAATCTTCATTGTTACAAGTGCTTCTTTGTTCCTTCTGATTCTTGTTGGGTCTCCTGCCGTCTGCAGATTAAATGTAATACTCGTCGTCCGAGTTGGTTTGTCCTTGCTCGGGTTCCAGCTGGTTAATCGTCCTTCTGTATCTGGGTCTCAGGGTGAGAGGCTGACTGGCTCTGCGGCATCTGGTGAAGTGGTTCCACTTCCAGCAGGCTCTGCATTGTTGGCCGAAGGACAGGCACATCTCTCGTCTTACCACATATTTGCTGCTGCAGTTACCGCACTCCTGGGTGAGGGTGCAGCAGGGCTTAGTTGGCTTTGTCTTCTTCGGGCTTCCAGCCACTGCCTGTCGCATGTCGTGCCTGGACTGTATCTACGCTCGTGCCTTGCTGCAGCGGAGAGGCTAGCTTTCTGCTGTTCTCCTCCATGGCTTCGTCAGCCAGACACATGGAGGTAGCCTTTGCGAGCGTTAGTTCACTGTCGCATAGCAACGCCTTTCTCATGCCTTCATCACGGATGCTGCAGACCATCCTGTCTTTAATCAGCTCTTCACAGAGCGCTCCGAAATCTTTGCCCTGATTTTTAGATCGCTGACATATGAGTGAATCAACTCACCAGGCCTCTGGTTTCTGGCATTAAATCTGTGCCTTTCCATCATTAAGTTCTTTAGTGGATTGGACGTTTCTCGAAATTTTCTTTTTAAACACTTGGGGTCCTCTCTTGACTCAGCCGGGCCGATAACGATGCCCCATTCATGCATCTATTCTCCACATATGAATGACCATTCCCTTTCGATGGCCTCAGGGCCCACCAAATTTAGTAAAATGTATGTTCTGACTCGGGTAGACTCGTCAGTATGTACTGCCGCGATGAAAATGCCATATTCTCATTTGAATATATGCCAATTCTTGGCCATATTACCCTCAAACATAAGCGGGTCAGGCCTTCTGAATCCATCCGCCATTATGGCACAGTTACAAACGTGTTGCACGAGTGGTTTTGGATACTCACTTTTCACTTGAAGGCTTCAGGGCTTGGGATGCACGCCATCCCGCTTCTGACACCACGTTTGTTGCTGCACCGAGTAACCGGACAACGCAAGTGGTAATCCTCGTCGAACGGTTTACTGTTAAACTCAGACAACACTATCTACACCGGGAGCTTCTTGTAATGGCGTCTGCTACCAGCCAAGCTCCATTTCAATTGCCGCGCCTCGCGAGGACTCGTGCATGCACAGTAGCGTATACGGTGGCGACAACGTGATCGCAGCAGGTGCAGAACAGTCGATGGGAGTGGATGCCTACACTCCCCAAATCCATTTCACTTCCCAATCATCCCTCTCTGTCTGGAAACCTTTCTCTCTTTTCCTAAAGTCCATCTTGCTCTCCATAAACCATTTTAAACCTATCCCTCTTGATCTCTATGCCTTTTCTTTCTCCACACTTCTCTGAACATTGTCTTTCCTTAAATCCCCCCCTCCAAGCAACCACCTCGCAAAACGTCTCCAAGATGGCAGGCATTTGGGGTGAGTTTGGGTAGGCAAACTTGCTCGGTACTGACAAGGGTAGAACATGGACATGACAGCACCTTCAATGCTATGAATTGTGGCATTCTGAATGCCAAGGAGCCATAGAGTTATTAAATACTGGAAAACACATGGTATCCAGCACCTACGCCAGTGGTTCTCAACCTTATTTGGTCCAAGGCCCACCTGGTTTCCGGCCTAACATGCCATGGCCCACCAGAAGCAATGACTGAGCCATATTTTAAAGTCAAAGGCAGCCCTGTAAGAAACACACCTTTATTTAACTTAGTTAACATTCTTAAAGAACAAAATACACTGCAAGCCCACACTGAACATAAAAACTCCCAATCGAAATCAATGCTCAAGCCACTTTAATGAGAGCCCTGTTCCTGAGGTTCCTTGGTTCTGTTGTAGGTAATGCACACCTGGGATCTGCCTCCACTTCAATCTGGCTTCGTGCCTTTGACTTTTGCCACTCCAGCCAAGGTCACCCGGGAGGTCCGAGACATGACCTCAGGCAACCCCCCCACCCTCCACTGCCACCGACCTCAGTAAGTTGGGAAGTCTCCGTGGCCCACATGGTCACCCGCTGTGGCCATGCCCCCCTGGTTGGGGACCACTGATCCGTGGGAATTAGTAGATGCCGGATAGGTGCACTTTCCGGTTTCTTGAGATTGCCTGTTGCGCGATTGGGGAACTAACCGCTAAGGTTAGTTTTTCTTTTAACCTATTTTCCTTGATTTTCTTTTTTGCCGGTTGCTTGAATTCCAGATAACGGGCGGGGTGGGGGGGTGGGGGGGGGGTCATACTGCATATTCAAGGTGAAGATTGGTCAACATTTGGATGAAGTGAATCAAGGAATCTGGCATTGAGACCAAGACTGAATCAACAAGAATGAAGTACCTTTGAAGGTCTGATTATGTGCTTTCCATTTTATTTTTACATCTTTCCCAGGGGTGCTGGATCTTCAATAAGAATGTCTTGTGATTTGGCATCATTTCCCTCTTGCTATCTTTGGTTCGTGCCCATTAAGGGCGTGGGATTTATTTTCCTTTGAATTTATTTCATGGTATTGTTGTGGCATTTTTTTCTTTCTTAATCCCTTCTGATCTCCTGAGGCTGGTTTCTGCCTGTCCGGTTCAGGTTGTGCCTCGCCTCACTGAAAGCCTTGGTGACTCAGCCAAGTCACCTGAGCAGGTGATTCAAGCAGCAGGCCGAGACTGGAGGAGGTGAATGAAAGGCTCAGGCTGCACCTGTGGTTGCGGTGGGGGGGGGGAGTAGAACTTAACGTCTGTAAACTCGCTGGTGTGGGAGAGGGGTGGGCGCTGGGTGGGGGGTCCGTGCCCAAGATCGAAGGAGATTGGAGACTTGGTTGAGTGGTGCATCAACAGCCACCTCGCACCCATTGTCAACAAAACCAAGGAGATGATTGTTGATTTTAGGAAGTGAAAAGCAGATTCATACGATCATTGGGGGATCAGAGCTGGAGAGGGTGAGCAAATTCGAGTTCCTGGGAGTCACTGTCTCAGAGGATCTTTCCTGGACCCAACACACTAATGACCTCATGAATAAAGCACGTCAGCGCCTCTACTTTCTCGGGGTTTGCGGGGGTTCAGTGTTACATCGGAAACCCTGGTAAATTTCTGCAGAGGAAACTATGCTGACCGACTGCATCACGGTCTGGTACGGGGACACCAATACCCCTGAGTGTGAAGTCTTCCAGAGGGTAGTGGGCACGGCCCAGAACATCACACGTAAAACCCTCCCCACTATCGAGTACATCTATGGGGAAGCTGCTGTCGGAGGGCAGCAGCAATCATCAAGGATCCACCCCACCCAGCACACACTCTGTTCTCGCTGCTGGCATCAGGAAAGAGGTGTAGGTGCCACAAGACTCGTACCACCAGCTTCAGGAACAGTTGCTCCCCCTCCACCATCAGACTCCTCAACGACAAACTCAGTCAGGGACTCATTTAAGGACTCTTACATTTTGCATTTTATTGATTTTTGTTCTCTCTGTATTGCACAGTCAGTTTGTTCACATTTATTATCTGTTTACATGCCTACGTTGAGTCAGTTTTTATTTGCATGACCAAGTGGTGATTCTGCCTGGCCTGTGGGAAAAAGAATCTCAGAGTGATATGTGATGTCGTGTATGTACTCTGACAATAAATCTGAAATCTGAAGATGGTGGCACCCATGCTCGGATCCCCCCCCCACCCCCAGAGCACGAGGGGTTGAGGAGTCTTGGGGGGAAGCAGTGGACCGGCATCAGAAGGGGTAAAATGCCACCCCAATCCCTATTGTGCCATTGTGGAGGAGATCTTGGCAACGGACCAGCAAGGGGCTCAAAGGACAAGGGACTCCCACCAGAGGGATGCTGAAGACTGGGTCGTGGGGAACCAGGAATCAGAGCCGGGAGCTGTGAGGGTGCCAATGGAGAGCAGGGCTCCCGAGGGGCCTTGGGCGCTGATGGCTTCCTGATTGGATCAGGGTGGGTGAGGAGGGAGACCATCAAACTGTTCAGGAGCCCGTGCGGCTGTGGAGGTTATGGGGACGGCAGGAGGCGGCCATTTTGGAGGAGGTGGTGGGAACCCAGATGCTTGGTGTTTCTGAGTGGACACTCTTTTAGAACCATAGAAAGCTGCAGCACAGAAAACAGGCCATTCAGCTCTTATAGTCTGTGCTGACCACTATTCCTCTAGTCCCACTGACCTGCTCCCGCTCCATAATCCTCCATATCAAGCTCATGTTCACCACATCAGATGGCAGCTTGTCCCACACTCCCACCACCCACTGAGTGAAGAACTTCCCCCTAATGTTCCCCTTCATCCTCTCCCCCTTCAGGTTAAAACTATAACCTCTTGAATTTATCTCCCCCAATTTAAGTGGAAAAAGCCTATTCACATTCACTCTGTCTATACTTCTCAAAATCTTGTAAATCTCTATCAAATTTCCCCTCATTCTTCTTCACTCCAAGACCTAACCTGTTTAACCTTTCCCTGTACCTCAACTCCTGAAGACCCGGTAACATCCTAGTAAATCTCTGCATTCCTTCAATCTTATTGATATCCTTCCTGTCGTTCGGTGACCAGAACTGCACACAATATTCCGAATTGGGCCTGACTAATATCTTAACCAACTTCAACATAACATCTCAATTCCTATAATCAATACTTTGATTTATAATAGTCAGAGAGAGTTGGAGGAGCCAATCTGCAGAGAGATAGCAGACTGATGTAAGAAACACAAAGTTATCAAGGTAGGAGATTTTAACTTGCTAAATATTAACTGCCAAAAGCTTTCTTTAAAACCCTGCCCACCTGTGACACCACCTTCAGCGAACAATATACCTGTATCCCCAGGACTCTTTGCTCCTCAGTGCCCTACCATTTACCGTGTACGCCCTTTCTTGGTTTGCCCTTCTAAAATGCATGACCTCACACTTGTCTGCATTAAATGCCATCTGCCATTTACTGGCCCATTCTCCCAGTTGGTCCAGATCCCTTTGCAAGCTTTGAAAACCTTCCTCGCTGTCCACGATGCCTCCAATCATAGTGTCACCTGCAAACTTACTGATCCAATTTTTTACATTATCATCCAGATCATGAAATAGACCACAAAGAACAATGGCCCCATCACTGATCCCTGAGGCACATCACTAATCACAGGCCTCCAATCTGAGGAGCAATTATCCACTACCACTGTCTGACTTCTCCCATTCTGCCAATTTCAAATCCATTTTACAATCTCTCCATGAATACCCAGTGTCTGAACCTTCCGAAATAACCTCCCATGTGGAAGGTTAATAAAGTCCATGTAGACAACATCCATAGCATTTCCTTCATATGTCTAATGGGTCTCCAAAGTGGTTGATATCAATATCGACACCACCCCTCCCCTATCTACCCCCTCCTCTTTGAGGGGTGGGCTGGAAAGAGGCTTACCTGCCACGATCTTTGTGCGCCACCGTCACGCTTGCCCCTCATCGCGCATGCTCCAGCTGGCTGCACATGGCCTGCGGACACTGGGATGCCACACTTAATAGGTAAGGGCCTTTTCTGCCCCTTACTTTGTCCTCCATTTGGGGGTGGAAGGCCTACACCCCCAA
Organism: Narcine bancroftii; assembly: GCF_036971445.1. Taxonomy (NCBI): domain Eukaryota; kingdom Metazoa; phylum Chordata; class Chondrichthyes; order Torpediniformes; family Narcinidae; genus Narcine; species Narcine bancroftii. The sequence continues at coordinate 241,662,745 of NC_091474.1, read as the reverse complement.
ATAGAGGACAAATTAATGTCCGGGTGAAGGTGGCACCAGACAGAGGACAGAAGGCTCAAAAGCCGGACTGTATAGGAGATCCAGTACTGATCCTCTCTAGTTGATACCTCTATATATTGATTTATAAACTTTCCTGAACACATTTGACACACTCCAAGTCATCCAGGCTTTCACAGTATGGGAGTCCCAGTTAATATTTAGCAAGTTAAAATCTCCTACCTTGATAACTTTGTGTTTCTTACATTGGTCTGCTATCTCTCTACAGATTGGCTCCTCCAACTCTCTCTGACTATTGGGTGGTCTATAATACAACCTTCCCCATTCCTCAGCTCCAACCCTATGTAGACGAAACCTCTGGGCTGTCCTGACTTCACACAGCTGTGATATTTTCCCTGACTAGCAACGCCACTCCTCCCCCTTTCATCCCTCCCCCTCTATCTCATCTGAAACAACTAAACCCCAGAACATTGAGCTACCAGTCCTGTCCCTCCTGCATCCGTCTCTCTAATAGCAAGAATGTCGTAATCCCACATGTCAATCCATGCTCTTAGCTCCTCATCCTTTCTAAGAATATTCCTTGCATTAAAATAGATACACCTGAGAAAATTTCTATCATGTACAAACCTTTGATTTCTGTCTATTCACAGAGTCCTCACATGACCTTCATCTTCCTCCATCTCTGGTTCCCCTTCCCCTGCAAATCCACCCACCAGGACAAGACTAACAAACATACCCATAAGGATATTAATCCCTTTCCAGTTCAGAGGCAATCCGTCCTGTCGGTACAGATCCCACCTTTCCTGGAACAGAGTTCAATGATCTAGAAACCTGAAGCCCTCCCTCCCACATCATGACCCCAGGCATGAATTAAGCTGCCCTTATACCCCTATTTCCAAGCTCCCCAGCATGTGGCATGGGAAGCAATTCTGAGATCACTTCTATGAGGGGCTGCTGTACCGGAGGGTCCTCTCCCAGGCAATCAAAAGTCAACCAACAGGGTGTATTTATGTACGTGTCCATGAAGGAATCCTGGATCTTATAGATATTTGGGATTGAGACCCTGGATCGGGTATGAGAGAGGAAAGGGTGGATAAATGGAGGGCGCGGACAGGAGAAACAGGGTCACGAGGTGACAGGTGGACTGCAGAGGGGTGGAGAAAGATGGATAGATGGAGTTGGGAGGGAGAGGGTGAGAGGTGGAGTTGGAATCCTTGTTTGGAAAGTTGAGTGCTGAGGTAAACAGAAGGCTGCAGTGAGTGTCAAAGCTGGCCTGGTCCATCACGGGCTTTGACCTCCCACCTGCTGCAGGCATCTATGTGAGGCACTACCGCAGGAAGGCAGGCAACATCATCAAGGACCATTCCACCCCCCCCCCCCCCCCATCACCCTGGTCACAACTTCTTTTCACTGCATGATGCACCATCAATAATTACAAAAGGCTGATGTGAAACTATCAGGGCTTTTATTAACTGATGACAGGATCTACCATCAACCTTATTGGCTGATCAAAGCAAAGAGAAATGGGAACATGCAAGGGGTTATGGGTAGGATCGGTCTCTGGAGATGTGTCCAGCTGGCAGCAGCCAATCACGGCACAACAGTGGTTTCCCACAAAAGTAGCACTTGGAGGGATCTCCCACAATGGTGGCTGAGGTCAGATCACTAGAGTAGTGGGACGGTGTAGGGGTCCAGTCACTCACAGGGTGGGACAATGCCCCATCCCAGGATAACGGCGACTGCAGTGACCAAGCAGTCGAGTAATTATCTGAGTTCTGGAGGGCCGCGTCCAATGTTTCGGTAAGTTCAACCGCCCTTTGCAGATTGTGAACCTTTTGCTCCAATAGCTGTTGTCGTATGTACCTGGAGCGGACACCGGCCACGTACACATCTCTGATGAGGTCCTCTGCATTCTGGGCAGATGACACGGCTTTACATTCACATGCCCTACAGAGGATCCGGCAGGCCCGCAGGTACTCGGCACTCGGTTCACCAGGTCGCTGTTTTCTGGTGGCCAGGAGCTGCCTGGCATAGCCCTCATTAACCTTCCTGTGATACTGGGCCTTGAGGGCCTCCATAGCTGCATGGTGCGAGCTGGCATCGCTGATCATCGGGAACACTTGGGGGCCCAACATGTGAGAGGAGTAGTCTCAGTCAGTTAGCATCCGTAGTGGTGATGGCATCCTTCGAAGTAGAGTAGCCAAAGTTCGAATGTTTTCAGGGCGTCCGGTGACTGAGGGTCGACGTCGAGCTTCTCAGGTTTCAGGTACTGTTCCATGCTTTATTTTTTGAAAAGTTTAGTTAATAAAATTGATGCACCATCAATAATCACAAACGGCTGATATCGTGAAACTATCAGGCTTTCATTATCTAAAGACAGGAACTACCACAACCTCATTGGCTGATTGAAGCAAAGAGAAAGGGGAACATGCAAGGGGTTATGGGTAGGATCGGACTCGGGAGGCGTGTCCAATCAGCAGCAGCCAATCACGGCACAGCAGTATTTTCCCACGCTGCAGAAGGTCCGGAAGCCTGAAGACCAACACCTCTCAGTTCAAGAACAGCTTCTTCCCAATAGCCGTCAGGGTCTTGAACCTCCGCTGAACTGCTCCAACACCACAAGAGGACAGCTGGCACCATTGCAAAGTTGTTATTTTTGTGCGTGAGGACTACTGTGAATATTTCTTGTCGATCACATTTTTAATACCTCTTTTAATTTAGCTCACTTAGTTGACTGTCACAGCTTCTCTTTTACAAGTGCCCGATTAGCTGCAGCAAGAACAAATTTTGACGCATTTGTACATTGTGCAATGTGTATGATAATAAACTCCTCATCCTTATCCTGAGGGGTAACACACGTAGGCAAGGATAGGAGCATGGGACTGGGATATGAAGAAAATGTGTCTGATGGGAGGGACAGGAGTCTTTGAAGGGTAGTCAAGCAGAGAAAAAACAGACTTTTCGGTCTAACTCCGACCAAAATGTCCCATCCACATTGGTCCCACTTGCCTCTGTGTGTGTGTGTGTGTGTGTGTGTGTGTGTGTGTGTGCGCGCATGTGTGTGTATGTGCATGTGCATGTATGTGTGTGTATGTGTGTGTATGTATGTGTGCATATGCGTGTGTGTGTGTATGTGTGTGTATGTGCATGTGTGTGTGTGTGTGTGTGTGTGTATGTGCATGCGTGCATGTGTGGCAGTTGAGGAAGTTGTAAAAGCTCGTTTCCTGCGGGTGTGATGACGCTGAGGGGTTTCTTTGATCAACGTTGCCATGCAGTCTGAAAGAACTAACACAAGTGCAGGAGGTGTAGTTATTTCAAGAGTTAATTTGGTGTGAATTACTCAGTGTTGTGGGATCTGGTGTCAGTCCCGCTGTACTGAGTGCACACAATTATGTTATATCACTGCTTACTCTCCTCTACTTTGGAACATCACACAGCAATGTGGCTAAAAATACTATCTGTGACTACCTGGCTTACGGAGAGCAAGAGAAGTCTTTAGCTCACACAAAGTCTTGACGAACTGCATAAGCAGGTAGGGAGTGGAGAAACACCACAAGGGGTGACGTAGCTGGAGCGAAAATTGAAAGTGCTGGGTGGAGAGGATAGAACATAGAACTAAGAATACTACCACACAGTCCAGGCACTTCAGCCCTCGATGTTGTGCAGACCTATATACTCCAACTAAAACAAAACCCTTCCTATCACGGAACCCTGTATTTTTTCTTTCATCCATGTGCCTGTCAAACAGTCTTTTAAATCCCCCCCAATGTTTCAGCCTCCACCACCATCCCTGGAAAGGCATTCCAGGCACCACCACTGATGTCTTCCCTACCTTCAATTTGTACACATGTCCTCTGGTGTTTGCTGATTCTGCCCTGGTTTTCCACCCTATCTAGGCCTCTCATAATCTTACAGACCTCTATCCGGTCTCCTCTCATCCTCCTACGCTCCAAAGAGAAAAGTCCCAGCTCTGCTAACCTTGCATCATAAGACTTGTTTCCCAATCCAAGCAACATCCTGGTCAATCTCCTCCACGCCCTCTCGATATGTTTCCGGTCATGGGAGAGTCAGGGACCAGAGGGCAGAATGAAAAGACATCCCTTTCAGAACAGAGATGAGGTGAACTTTCTCCAGCTGGTTGGTGGGGATCCCGTGGGATCCGTTGCCACAGACGGCTGTGGAGGCCAAGTCATTTGGGAGATTGATAGTTTCTTGGTTAGTAAGGCCACTAATGGATATGGGGAGAAGTGGGGGCGGGGGGAGAATGGGGTTGAGAGGAAAAATACATCAGGCATGATTAGAATGGTGGAGCAGACTCGATGGGCTGAATGGCCTAATTTTGCTCCTATGCCACGTAGGAAAAAATAATTCTGTTCAATTACACTTCTGTGGGAAATTTTAAATTAATTTATTTTTAAAAAATTTAAATAAAACATCTTTAAACTTAGCCATGCAGCAGGGTAACAGGCCCTTCCGGCCCACGAGACCATGCCACCGAATTACACTCAATTAACCTTCAGCCCCTGTACGTTTGTGGGAGAAAACTGGAGCTCACGGAGGAAACCCACGCAGACATGGAGAGAACATACAAGCTCCTTACAGACAGTGTAGGATTCGAACCCGGGTAACTGGCGCTGTAACAGTGTTGTGTTAATGGCTAAAAAATCTACCCTTGGACAGCCAGAAGTAGCTCGCAAAACAAAGTTCATCAGTAACCTTATTCAACAGGAAAGTTTGCTAATTGTTAGTGAATCCCTGACTTACAATAGGTCCGGCTTACAGTTTTTTGAAGTTACGATGGTTTGTATCCATACTACTCTTAGAATTTTTGCTAGGCTATGATGTTCAGTGTCTCCCGGCAGCGCTGTAGTGTTCTGTCCACTGATCCCTATGTCCCACTCTCTCCATAGAGTCCTGTGTTGGTCCCCGCACTGATCCCACTGCTCCGCTCTCTCCCACAGCCCTGTGTCAGTCCCCACACTGATCCCACTACCCTGCTCTCTCTCCCACAGCACCGTGTTGGTCCCCACACTGATCCCACTGCCCTGCTTTCTCCCCACATCCCTGTGTTGGTCCTCACACTGATCCCACTTCCCCGCTCTCTCCCACAGCCCCATGTTGGTCCCCACACTGATCCCACTGCCCCGCTCTCTCCCACAGCCCCATGTCAGTCCCCACACTGATCCCACTGCCCTGCTTTCTCCCCACAGCCCCGTGTTAGTCCCCACACTGATCCCACTGCCCTGCTTTCTCCCCACATCCCAGTGTTGGTCCTCACACTTATCCCACTGCCCTGCTCTCTCTCCCACATCTCTGTGTCAGTCCCCACACTGATCCCACTGCCTTGCTTTCTCCCCACAGCCCCGTGTTGGTCTCCACACTGATCCCACTGCCCTGCTCTCTCCCCACAGCCCCATGTCAGTCCTCACACTGATCCCACTGCCCTTTTTCAACACGATTTTTCGAAGAGAATGTCAGAATGTAACCCCATCATAAGTGGAGAATTACCTGTACACATTAGTGCTGGAGAAACACCATGCAGTATTTATAGGAAACAAAGGACGTCCCAGTGGCCAACCATTATAATTCCAAACACCCTGGACTTCAGGAACTGAGCTACAGGGAAAGGTTAAACAGATTCAGACTTTATTCCCTGGAGTGGAGATGAATGAGCGGAGGTTTCATAGAGGTATTTAAAATTATGAGGGTTCTAGACAGTGTAAATGTGGGTGGACTTTTTCTACTGAGGGAAGGTGAGATCCACTGTTTGAATTCTGAGACCTTCTGATATAGATTTTTCCTTGCAGAAGGGCTCAGGCCCGAAAGGTCAGCAATAGATCTTTGATGCTGAAGAGACCGGCTGAGTTCCTCCAGCATTTTTGTGTGTTTACTAGGTGAGGTACAAACCAGCGGACTTGGGTGAAGTGTAAAAGGGGAAAAGTTTAGAGGGTACTTCTTCACACAGAGATTGATGGGAGTGTGGAACCAAACTGCCAGCTGAGGTGGTGATAAGGAGTCAATTTTAACATTGTAGGTACATGGATGGGACGGGTATGGAGGGCCACTGACTGGGTGCAGATCAGTGGGACTAGGCAGAAAAATAATTTGGCACAGACTAGAAGGGCCGAAGGGCCTGTTTCTGTGCTGTAATGTTCTATAGTTCGAATATTCCATTTGAGCACCCTCCAGCTAGATGGCATTAAACACAGACTTCTGTTTTCATTAGGCCTCTCTTCTCTCTCTTTCCCGATCCCTCCGACTCCTTTTCTCCAGCTCCCCACCCCCTTCTCTCTACATTCAGAGAACAATCTTATTCTCGCTACTCTTTTTTTTTCTCTCTCTCTACCCTCCCACCTCTGACCTGTTAGCCTGTGCTCCTCTCCTTGCTCCTTCCTCCCCCTTCTCTTCCCCAAATCTCACCCACCTCCGCCATTTAATTCAGGCGCCTGCCTGCTTTCTGCTCAGACCTTGATGAAGGCCCCAGGCCCGAAACCCTTGCCACCCTTTTACCTCCCGTGGATGCGGTGTGACCTGCTGAATTTCTCCAGCACGTCTGTTGAGGGAAATGGACAGTCGCTGCTCTGCGCTGAGAGGCCCACATCCGGACTAGTTCTGGTCCAAATGTCGGGTCTTGTCCCGAAGTGTTGCTGCTCGACCTGCTGAGATCCCCCAGCAATTACTGGATTCATTGAGCACCCTCCTGTATGCAGCATCTTTCAGCTGCTCCTGTCAGGGAAGAGATCGAGGAGGATCAGAGCCAGCACCACCAGGCTGAGGAACAGCTTCTTCCTGCGGGCAGGGAGAATGCTGAACGACCAGAGGAACTGTCACACTAACCACCCGAGACTCTTACTAACAAAACAATATTTATTTGTATCGATTAAACATTTATCCTGCATCTGCATTGTTTGCCTGTACGTGTGCTAGGTCTGAATTGTGTGTCTGCATGTTTTGCACCGAGGATCGTCAGGATGTACATGTACAACCAGATGACAATGAACTTGCCTTGAGTTCCTCCAGCATATTTGTGCATTGGCGCACTGGCCCCAGTTTTCAACGTGCTGTGTTGTCACTGAATCACGGTACACGTGACCTTGAATGGTTTAATCTCCCAAACTACTCGGAGTTTACAATGAGGAAATAAGCTGTTCTAATCTTGAAGGTTTGCCTCAAGGTATTTGGTGAGGTTAGATGGTGTTGAGGAGGGTTGTGTGTGTAATTACTCGTGGTAAAAGACGTGCCATTGATGAATGAAGTGGAAATCCTACACCTTCCCTTCACGCTGAAGGGGAAGGGCGTCGAATTCAACCACCTCCTGCAAGCACATTGCGTGTCAGATTCCACAGGGTTCTGCCAGTTGGATATTGCAGTGGGATTGCATCAGAAAAATCTGAGATGTGGAGAAGTTTTCTTCTCCAGCCCTTCCCTTGCTGCTCCCTCCACCCCCATCCCCCACTGAATTTGGGTACAGCATACCTGAACACCGGAGGCAGCTCTGGCGATGCACATCTGACCAGTGTTGACACCCCCTCCTCCTCCACCTCAACCACTGGTTAAGTGGGTTGCACCTCAATTGAACTCTCCCCTCCCCTTCAAATCTTCCCCTGCTTTGAACCGCCAACCCAGGTCAGTGGGTCGAGGAGGGCATTATCAAACCTCCCCCCCACATCCCCACTTGGACCATCACCAACTTGGGTCATGGAGTCGAGGAGGACAACCTTTATAAAACCCTCCTCCCCCAATTCCTCCCCCACTTCGACCATCACCAACCTGTGTTAGTGGGTTGAGGAGGACCTCGTTAAACCCCCTCTCCCCCAAATCGACCACTGCCAACCCGGGTCCGATTTCTCTCTGTAACTCTGCACCTTTGTATTGTCCTGGGGTTTAGCTGGTCAGCTCACAGAATAGCCTCCATCGCTGCGCCTTGGTGGCGCATGGCCACGAACTTGAACCTGATCTCAACCTGGAACCGGCCCCCGGCGAGGTCACCTGTATGGAAAATGGTGACCCACGGTGGGAGGTGGGGGGTGGTGGGGAATTGCAGACTCTGGAATCTGGAGTGAAAACGCACAGTCTTCTGGAGGAACTCAGTGGGGTCGGGCAGCATCCGCAGGGGAAGAAAGAACGGTCGATATTTCAGGCTGCTACCTTTCGTCAAGACTGAGAGTGCAGTGGGGAGATGGGCGATGAAGTCTGGTTCGACATCCTTGCTGCTTTTACAAGCAGGAGCTCACTCTCATAATGTGTAAGCCCAGGTGATCCTGGCTCTGTCCCCTCTCCCCTCTCATCATAAAGGGTTTCAGTCCGAAACATCGACCATCCTTTTCTCCCACTGACACTGGTCGACCCGCTGAGTTCCTTTCATTCGGGAGGGAATAAGCCATTGCCCCCTCACTCCGAAACGTAGGCCAATCGAACACAGCAAGAGATGGAAGATGCTTGTGGACCTCGGTCAGTGACTCATCTTTCCACTCGGAAATTGGCAGCGCCAAACTGAGACCAGCTCTCAGCAGGTTGTCTTCATTATTGAGCTGACAGTTCCTTTTGCATGAAGCACCAAAACAGAAGACTCAACAGTATAACTAATCCTTTTGATTATTTTATTTATAACTTTTCAATCTCAAACAGTGTCAACAATCCATAATAAATAAAAACACGCTACATTCTCCAATTGTATACAAGCTTCACCATCGAGTCCAATTTTCCACCCTCCCCCTTTACACAAATGTTACATCCAAAGACCCGAAAAAGAAAGGCACCAATAAGTTCTTCCCTTTGAGGGAAGGTGAGATTGGAATGAGGGGTCATGTTAAGGGTTGGGGGCAAAAGTTTAGAAGTAACATGAGGGGAAACTTCTTCACTCAGAGAGTGATGGCTGAGTGGAATGACCTTCCGGAAGAGGTCGTTGCGGCCGGGTCAATTCTGTCATTTAAGAGGAGGTTAGATGAGTAAATGGATGTGAGGGGGTTGGAGGGTTATGGGCAAGGGAGTGGGTAGGTAGGACTAGTGGAGTTCCACGTAAATTGGTGTGGACTAGAAGGGCCGATATGGCCTGTTTCCATACTGTAAATTGTTATATGGTTATATGGTTTTCTGACTAGAAAGGACATAGAGATCAGAATGTAATTACACTAAAAAGAAGAGGCAGAGAGTCAGGATAAATGGGTGTTTTCTGATTGGCTGACAGTGGTAAGTGGGGGGCCACAGGGGTCGGTGCTGGGCCCGCAGCTGTTCACCATTTAGAGAGATGATTTGGAAGAGGTGACTGAGTGTCGTGTAGACAAGTTTGCGGATGATACTGAATTGAAAAAGCAAATTGTACAGAGGATGTGGAGAGACTGAAGAAGGATATAGTTAAGTTAGGTGAGTGGGCAAAGGTCTGGCAGATGGAGTACAATGTTAGTAAATGTGAGGACATCCACTTTGGCAGGAAAAATAGAAGAGCAGATTATTATTTAAATGGTGAAAAACTGCAGCATCCTGTAGTACAGAAGGACTTGGGAGGGCTTGTGCATGAATCGCAAGAAGTTGGGTTGCAGGTACAACAGGTTATTAAGAAGGCAAATGGAATGTTGGCCTTCATCGCTAGAGGAATTGAAGTCAAGAGCAGAGAGGTCATGCTGCAACTGTACAAGGTCCTGGTGAGGCCACACCTGGAGTACTGTGTGCAGTTCTGGTCTCCATACTTGAGGAAGGATATACTGGCCTTGGAGGCCAGCCAGAAGGGGTTCACCAGGTTGATCCCAGAGATGAGGGGATTGACCTAGGAGGAGAGACTAAATCGTCTGAGATGATACTCACTCGAATTCAGAAGAATGAGAGGAGATGTTATCGAAACATATAAAATTATGAAGGGATAGATAAGATAGAGGCAGGAAAATTGTTTTCACTGGTAGGTGAGATCAGAAGTAGGGGACCCAGCTTCAAGATTCAGGGGAGTAGATTTAAGACGGAGATGAGGAGAAACTGTTTTTCCCAGAGACGAGTGAATCTGTGCAATTCTCTGCCCAAGGAAGCAGTTAAGGCGACTTTGTTAAACATATTTAAGGTTCAGTTAGATAGATTTTTACATAAAAAAGGAATTTGGGGATATGGGGAAAAGGCAGGTGGGTGGAGTTGAGTCAAAATCAGATCAGCCATGATCTCATTGAATGGCGGAACAGGCTTGACGGGCCGGATGGCCGACTACTGCTCCTATTTCTTACTTCTATGTTCTTACAGGCAGCACGGGGTTCGAATCCCGTTCTCAATCGCTGGCGCTGTAAAGGTGTCGCGTCAACCGGGCTGCCCCAAATTCCTCTGTTCCTCCACACTGTTCAGAAACCTACCATTAACTATGTGCTCCGTCTTCAAGTTTGACCTTCTAAAATGCATCACCGCACACTGATCCGGATTGAACTCCAGCTCTCACTTCTCCGCCCAACTCTGCATCCTGTTGTAACCTACGGCAACCTTTATACACGATGCATGGCCTACCTTTGTGTCATCTGCAAACTTACTGACCCACCCCTCCACTTTTCGTAAGGCCTTTTTATTTCAGAGCTGGTGATTTCAGCCAGGAATAAAGGTGCTGTCAGTAGTGTGTGACTAGCTCAAACATGAACAGTTTATAATATTTACCGCAGAAAGGCGGTTAAACAGTCACACCAGGAAATGTCAAATCTATCTCACAACCAGCATTGCCAATGAAGAATTTCTGCAATGTTGTATAATAAGGCATCTTCAGAGCCGTCTATCCAGTGCCCGAAGATTCTTTAAAACAGATAAGGAGACAGAATGAATAGGCAAGAGGTGGGAGAGATAAGGACGTGACTGGATAAGCTTCAATTACAATCCTGAAATGTAATTTTATTAACTACACAGCGGAAGCCAATTGTAGCCGTTGAAGCCCGTGCTAGTCCATTAACCTACCAACCCACCCCCGTGCATGTCTGGAGGGTGGGAGGGAACCGGTGCAGCCACAGGCCATGGGGAGGTCATACAAACTCTTCACAGATGGCACCGGATTCGAACTTGCGTCGCTGGCCCTGTAACTGTGTTGCTTCCCTTGGCAAAATGAAAGTGCTTCCTGCGATGGCAGGATTCTTAACAGTGCAGAGGGAACAGATAATCTTGGGGTCCAGGCCCACGGATCCTTCAAAGCTGCTGTGCAAGTTGATTAGGTGGTTACAAAGGTGTACGGTATGCTGGCCCTTCATTAGTTGGAGGATTGAATTCGATCTGTGAAGTAATGTTGCAGCTCTATAAAACTCCGTGTTATATAGTCAGGATAAGGTTACACCCTTCTCACTGCAGTAACTGTAGTGCACCACTGTGGGGCATATGTGAACAATTTCCTGAGATGGTGGAAGGTGTCAGTAAGTAAAGTCTCTTCTGTTATTTGAATCTTGCATCTCTAAGTTATTTAAGAAGCCTCCCAAGTTACACAAAGACATAACACTCTGGTTAGACTCCACTTGGAGTCTTGCGTTTTGTTTATGTCGCCTCATTATAAGAAGGATGAGGGCGCAGAAAGTGTTTACCAGGATGTTGCCAGGGTTGGGGAACACATTATATGAGGCAAGGTGGAATGAAGAAGGATGAGAAGAGACTTGATAGAGTTTTGGGCAGCGTGGACTCATGGGCCGAAATGGCCTGTTACTATCCACATTAAAAAGAGGTATACAAATAGATAAGGTGGACAGCCAGCACCTTTGTCCCCGGGTGACAGTTGCAAATAAAAGAGGATGTTATTTTAAGGTGAGGAAGGAAGAAAATGCACTGGCGGGGATGATGTTGGAGGTTGGTAATATATGGATATTTACAAGACTCTTAGATTGGGAAAGATAGAAAAATAGAGGGTTATGGGAAAGGGTTAGATTGTTGTGGACTAGCACAACATCATGGGCCGAAGAGCCTGTAGGGTGCTGTAATGTAAATATCCTGTTGCGCTACTGATTAGCCACATTAGACTGAGAGCTGTGATTAATAGGCTTTAATTGCGATAAAACATCAGCATGTTTCACACGTTGCTGGCCCAGTTCCAAGGCAGGTTCTGAGGGAGGGGTTTGGGTGTGATAGCCTTTATGGGGATGCTGACGGGAGGAGTCACAGGTTCAGGGGATGGGCCAGCCCATACAGCACATTCATACAGACAGTGCTAATAGCTATGCCGTGGTCCCCCCACATATCCATGTCTCTTTATGACATACAAAGAGACCATTCAACCCACAGATTCCCTGCCAGCTCACAGACCCATCCCACTCCTCACTACGGGCCCTTTCAGCTCATGAACCTGTGCTGCCCCAATACACCAATTAATCTACCACCCCTGGTATGTTTTGAAGGGTGGGAGGAACCCAGAGCACCCGGAGAAAACCCATGCAGACACAGGGGAGAATGTCCCGCATCCCCCACAACTCTCTCCACATTCCACCCCTCACCTGAACCCGAGGGACCATTGGTAGCAGCCTGTTAATCCACTGACCCATGACTTTTTGGTGAGCTGGGAGTGGGTAGGGGGGAGGGAGAACCATCCAATCACCGGGAGAACCTTCTTCTCCCTTATTCTAATCTGCACACTCCTTCCTTCTCCATTCTCAGACATTGGGAGGGGAAAAAAATTCCTCCGGAGACATTTTGTTTTATCCCTGAGGAAACAAGTCATTTTAAAATGTGAATGGGCTGGGAGGAATTATTCCCTGGATTGCCGAAAGGAGATGCTGAGGCCCTCGGGCGCTGAAGGCTTCCTGACCGCACCAGAGGTTTGGATCCGGAGCCCGGGCGGTCGATGGTCTGAAATGGAGCCCGTGCAGCCGCAGAGGCCGCGGGGTGTGCTGGAGGAAAATCCATGCACCCGGTGTCTCTGAAAGGACTCTCTTTCACTTCTCTTCCTCCTCTGGTTAGGGCCGCCGGGCATTTTGTTTGCGTAACGGCAGACAAAACTTTTAAATGCGTGACTACGTGACAATAAAAGGAACCTTAGAGGTCTGATAGAGGTGCACAAAATGGTGAGGGATTATAGATGAGGTTTGGTCCACTGGGGCTGGGGGCGTCAAGAGCTCAAGGACAATGTATGCTTTATTGCAATATAAGATGCCAAAGTTGGATATTTATAAAGTGAGAGGGAAATGGGAGAAGGATCTGTCCATTTCAATCTCTCAGCATGATTGGATGACAATATGTGAGGACAGTACGACTAAGTTAGTAAATGCACAGTATAAATTAGTTCATTATAATTTTATCCATCAACTTCACTTAACTCCTGAGAAGTTGAAGAGGTATGGATTCACTTCTTCAGATATGTGTTTTCGATGTGGGGAACCGACAGGGTCGTTTTTATATTCAGTATGGTTGTGTGAGGAGGTGAAACCCTTTTGGAATTTTTGGAGGGGTTGTTTAAATTTAAGCTTTCATTCAACCCTTTACTTATTTTTATTGGGATATATTAAAAAATGGAGTTTGGAATTGAAATTGGATACATTTCAAATTGCATTTTTCCAGTTGGTATCGGCAGGAGAAAATGCATAGCTATAACCTGAAATTGAATTAAGTATCCAGAAATGGCACATGGAACTGCCATCATGTATTCCACTGGAAAAGATGACTTATAATTTACATCATAAGTAGGCCTTCTTTGTTAATGTGGGGGGGACTATATATGGGTTTATCGAACACAGCTTTGGTGGTTTGTTATATATTTACTTTTTAGTCTGGGGTAGTAGGGGACGGGAGGGGGAGAAAATTATGTATGTTCATTCTTTGTATTTTATTGTGTGTCTTGATTTGGATCTTAAATAAAATATACAAAAAAAAGAGCTCAAGGACATGGCTTATGAAAGGTGAAATGTTTAAAGGGACTAAAGGGGAAAGGTCTTCACGCAGAGAGCGGTGGGAGAGTGGGAAGGGCTGCCAGCTGAAGTGGTGGACGCGGGCTCAGTTTTAGATTTGGATTAGATTGTCATTGTGCCGAGCCAATTAAATGCAATTACAGCATCTAACCAGAGGTACAAGGAATAGTGCTATTTACAAGCAGCTGTGCTCCAGCAAACAAACAACTCTAAAACTACTGACAGTACAATAGTGGCCCAGGACCGCTCAGTGCTGGGATTTAAGGTTCAGCAGGGTTACAGCCTCGGGGGTTAAAGTTCTTCCTGAGCCTGCTGGTTCAGGAGTGAAGGCTCCTGTACCACCTACCGGATGGGAGGAGAGTAAAAAGCCCAGGGTTCGGGTGTGCTGCATCCTTGATGATGTCCCTCGCCCTGCCCAGCCAGAGCTCCTGATCGATGTTCTCAATGGTGGACAATTGGATGCCGATAATTCTCTGGGCAGTTTTCACCACCCGCTGGAGCGCTTTACGGGACAGTTGCCACACCGCACTGGGATGCCGTAGGTGAGTGTGCTCTATGGTACAGTGATAAAAATCCATCAGTATCCTGGGACAGAGGGCAGCTTTCCTCATGCTCCACAGGAAATAAAGACACTGTGGCGCCTCTGATCAGGATGGAGGAGTTCAGGGACCCAGTGAGATCATCGGAAATGTGGAGACCGAGGAATCTGAAGCTTCCACTACAGCTCCACTGATGAAGAGAGGGACACGAGTGAGGCTCCCAGCACGCCTGAAACCCACAATGATCTCCTTGGTCTTCTGAGTGCTAAGGTCCAGGTTATTGTTGGCAAACCACATGCCCTAGAGCTGGACCTCATCCCTATAGGTCATCTCATCATCCCCTCTGATCAGGCCAACCACCGTGGTGTCGTCTGATAATGGAGTTGGAGCCACGGACAGGAATGCAGTCAGAGGTGAAAAGGGAATACAGGAGAGGGCTCAACACACAGCCCTGGGGCACGCCAGTGCTCAGGGGGAAAACGGAGGAGGAGAGATCATCTAACTTAACAGATCGGGGGCTGTTAGTCAGAACGTCCAGGTCCAATTATAGAGGGACGAGCTGATGCCAAGCTGGCAAAGTTTGGCAATCAGTTGGAGGGAATCAACTAAAGTTGATGAAGAGCATTCTGACATAAGTGGGTTGGGGCAGAGTGAAGTGCCGTGGGGATGACGGCCTCATTTGACCTGTTGGTGCGATAGGAAAATTGGTGGGAGTCCAGGATGATGGGCAAACAGGATTTCCAATGTGATAGAACCAGTCTGTCAAGGCACTTGGCAATCATGGGAGAGAGTGGAACCGGACGGAAGTCATTCAGACTTGTGGCGGTGGGACGCTTCAGTGCTGACACGATGGAGGGGCATCTTGAAACTCATGAGGACAACTTCCTGGGGCCAGGGACAGATTGAAAATGCTCCCCCCCCACCCCCTGGCCAACTGCCCCTCACAGACTCCAAGCACACAGCCGGGTTTACCATTTGGACCAGCTGCCTTCCCCTTAGTCAGGGTGGCCCAAACATCTGAGGTAGAAAGTGAGAGAGGCAGCTCACCAGGTGCAAGGTCCACTTCGATCCACTTGATCAAAGCGAGCGTAGAAATAATGGAGCTCCTCAGGGAGGGAAGGGGGCACAGTACGAGGTGGTTTATATGATCTGTATGCCGGGAAACATGCACCTCCGGGGCATGAGGAGTTAACCCTGGCTGAGCTGTAAAAAAACACAGATGCTGGAGAAACTCAGCAGGTCAAACAGGGCCTTTACGTAGCAAAGGTGAAGATACGTCACCAACATTTTGGGCTTGTGCCCTTCAGCAAGGTGTGGGGGAACGTGAGAGATGTCCGAACAAAAGGGGGAAGGTGGGGGGGGTGGTGAGAAAAGGAGATGAGAGGTGGGGGGGACACCACAGGAGCGGGGGAAGAGTCTAGGATAGGTGGAGAGTGGATGGAAGTGTGAACTGGAATGACTAGTTAAGGGGGGAGGGGGGAAGGAAGAAAAAGGCAAGATGATTAGTGGAATGCAGTGCCTTAAGGATCAGTGTTGGGTCCTTTGTTGTTCATCATTTATATTAATGATTTGGATGACAGGGTGGAAAATTGGGTGAGTAAATATGTGGACGATACAAAAATAGGGGGAGTTGTGGACAGAAAAGACGGTTTTCATGGACTACAGAAGGATTTGGACTGTTTGGAAAAGTGGGCTGAAAGGTGGCAGATGGAGTTTAATGTCGATAAGTGTGAGGTGCTTCATTTTGGGAGGAATAACCAAAACAGGCCGTATACGATGAAGGGGAGGGCGTTGAGGAATGCAGAGGAACAGAGAGATCTTGGAATAATGGTTCATCATTCTTTGAAGGTGGATTCTCATGTAGATAGGGTGGTGAAGAAGGCTTTTGGTATGCTGGTCTTTATAAATTATAGCATAGAATATAGGAGCTGGGAGGTGATGTTGGGACTGTTCGAGGCATTGGTGAGGCCAAATTTGGAATATTGTGTGAAGTTCTGGTCCCCAAATTATAGGAAGGATATCAATAAGGTAAAGACGGTGCAGAGAAGATTTACTAAAATGTGGCCTGGATTGTAGTATCTGGAATATGGAGAAAGATTGAGTAGACTGGGATTTTAGGGGAGCGTAGAGGGTTGAGAGGCGATTTGATAGAGGTATTTAAAATTATGAAAGGAATAGATAGAGTAGATGTGAATAGGCTCTTTCCCCTGAGGGTAGGGGAGATCATAAGTTAAGAGTTAGGGGGGAAAAACTTTAGGAGTAATATAAGAGGATGCTTCTTCATTCAGAGAGTAGTGGCTGAGTGGAATGATCTACTCAGTGGAAGAAGTAGTTGCGACAGGGTCAATTCTGTCATTTAAGAGGAGGTTAGATGAGTGCATGGATGTGAGGGGGTTAGAGGGCTATGGGCATGGGAGTAAAATTGTTATATGGTTATATAACTCAATGTTCATGCCTTGGGGTTGGAGGGCGCCCAGACGAAAAATGAGGTGTTGTTCCTCCCATCTGTGGGTGGTCAGGGTGGGGCCGTGTGAAAGGCCATGGACAGACAATTGAAATGGTTGGTTACAGGGAGGTCGTTTTTGTTGCGGACGGAGAGGAGGTGCTGGGTGAAGCGATCTCCTAATCTGCGACTGATCTCTCCGATGTAGAGAGGGCCACAGAGGGTGCAGTAAATCATCCCAAATATTTATTTATATTTTGATTATTTATGTGTATTGTGTGTTGTGTTTTGGTCTGTGCACCGTAGCCTGGAGAGACATGGTTTTGTTGTATATCCAGTGAGTGATAATAATTTAGAATTTGAACTTGAAGTCACCTCTTATCCTTCGTCACTCCAAAGAGAAAAGACGCATTTTCCATTCCGGGCAACATCCTGGTAAATCTCCTCAGCACCCTCTCCAAAGCATTGACATTCGCCCTGTAATGAGGCGACCAGAACTGGACAGAATCCTCCAAGTGTGGTCTAACCTGTGAGGAAGGTCATACCAGAAGGCTGAGGACAGGGTTAATGGTCGGTTACTTAAGAGTATGGATGAACAGAGGGACCTTGGGGTCCAAATCCATGAAAGGTCACCGCACAGGTTGACAAGAGAGCTAAGAAGGCTTCATTAATAGGGGGATTGAGTTTAGGAGTAGAGAGGTCATGTTGCAACCCTATAAATCTCTGGTGAGACCACACTTGAAATATCGTGGGTGAAACATAGGTTTTTGTTGACACCGTGGTTAAGTGAAAGAAGCACACAAATGCTGGAGAAACTCAGGAGGGCAAACAGTGCCTTCATGTAGCAAAGGTAAAGATACATCCCCAACGTTTCAGGCTTGAGTCCTTCATCAAGGAGCATTGTGTTCAGTTCTGGTCACCTCATTACCGGAAGGATGTGGAAACTATGGAGAAGGTGCAGAGGAGATTCACCAGGACTGGAAATAGCAATCACCAGAGGATATGTGTACGAAGTGAAAGGAGGGAAGCTTAGGGGAGACATCAGGGGTACGTTTTTTATGCAGAAAATTGTAGGTGCCTGGAATGCCTTGCCAGGGATGGTGGTAGAGGCTGGAACAATAGGGACATTTAAGAGACTCTTAGACAGGCACATGGATGAAGAGTTTAGTTTTTGTTTAGGTATGTTGGCACATCATCGAGGGCTGAAGGGCCCTCTAACCAGTGTTATAGAGTGGCAACATTACTTCACAGCTCTTGAACTCAATCCCACGACTAATGAGGGCCAGCATATCACAGTCCTTCTTAACCACCCCATCAACTTGCACAGCAGCCTTGAGCGACCTATGGACCTGAATGTGCTCCAAGTCTAAATATTGTCAAATCATGAATTTTCTGAGGGGGGGGATTTCTCCATTCCCAGAACCCCTGTGATGTAGAGGGGTGCACAGTGCCATTGTCCCTTTCCCAGTTCGGGTGCAGGGTTTTGACCTAACAGGTCCGCCACATTTCCCTCTCTACTGATACTGCTTGTCTTGTGAAACCTCACCATTGGTTTTTTTTTGTCTCTCAGAATTCCGGTGTTTTCACCTCCCTTGGACCATCAATCCTCTCCCCTTGGAGGAGGGGGATTGCCCAGGTTACAGAGTTCCATGGGACGCGAAGTCATTTTGTTTCAGAAAATGTAATCTTTGGTTGGAAAGTGAGCCGAAATAATCCCCATTGCCTTAGAGAATGGACTCAGGAAGGCGAGTCCAACAAAAACAGCAGGAAACATCTGGCCTTTTTTCCCATTATCCCTCATGACTTTTATCATCAAACTTCCCATCATCTAATCTAATTCATTTCTCTCGTGGCATCATTCTTGTAAGAGGAATAGTCAGTTGCCAGATCACACACTTTCTAAGCAATGATGTTATAGTCAATGTGACTAGGGCTGAAAGGCTTTAGCTGTGAATGGAGGTTGGAGCGTAGGAGACCAAGTGGGGAACCAGAGAAAAGTTTTTATCACGGTGCAGAGATAAGGCCTTGAGATGTTGGAGCAGAATCAGGCCATTCAGCTCATCGTGCCTGGTCTATGTATTTTCCCATCTCTTGCCTTCTCCCCGTGACCCTTGACTCCCTCACTGATCAAGAACTTACGACATTTTTAGATTTGTTTTAAATTTAGACATACAGCGCGGTACAGGCCCTTTCAAGTCCGTGCTGCCCAATTACACCCAATTGACCTACACAGAGGAAAACTCACACAGACACGGGGAGAACGTGCCAACTCCTTGCAGATGGCATGGGTCTCAAACAGTAGCAGCGTTGCACCAATCTCTGCGCCAAGCCGACGCTTAAATCTACCCGGTGCCTTCTCCAGCCGTCTGTGACAATGAATCCCACCCTCTGGCTGAAGAAGTTTCTCCACACCTCGGTTCCAAAGACACTTCCTTTTAATCCGAGGCCTCTCCCCCTAGAAGCATCTTCTCCATGACCACTTGTAGCCATCCCTTTCAATGGGAATGGGTCAATCTCTTCTCCAGCCTAGCAGGATCTTCAACAAGAGGTTTCAGATGAGGGAGGAAAAATTTGAATAGGGTTTGTGAAGCACCTATCTCACACGGAGGGGGTGGGCACGTGGAACGAACTGCCAGAGGAATTTATTGTCACGAACACTACAGTGCATTTGATTGCTACAGGTGACATTAAAAAATAAACTAGTGCAAAAATAAGAGGAAGTGAGGTAATGTCTGTGGTCCATTGTCCATTCGAAATCTGATAATAGGGGAAAAAGCTGGCCTTATACTGTTAGGTGCCCATCTTCAGGCCATGAGTGGTGGGGGTCCTTGAGCATAGAGGCTGCTCCCTTATAACACCTCCTCTTGTCGATGGCCTTGACGGAGTGGAGACTGATACCCATGGCTGAGTTCACAACCCTCAGTAGCCTTTTCCTGTCCTGTGCATTGGCATCTCCACACCAGACAGTGATGCAACCAGTCAGAGTGCTCTCCACGGTGCACCCGGTTGTAGGGTGCCCAGACGGAATATTAGGTGCTCTTCCTCCAGTCTGTGGGTTAGCCACACTTTGGCAGCACATAAGACCGTGGCCGGACATGTCGGGGCAGGAATGGGGACGGGGAACTGAAATGGTCGGCTCCTGGGATACCCTGAGCTTCCTAATGACCGGCTGATTTCCTCCAACAGGCTCTTGTCTGCTAAACGCAGAAATGCTGGAGGAACTCAGCCGGTTTCGCCGAGCCCGCGCCTGAGCAGAGGGCGTGAGTGAAAAGAAATGTGTGTCTGAATGAAAGGCTGGGGAGCGAAACGGGGAAGAGTGGGACGGGGAGGAGTCCAGACCAACAGACCAAAGGTGTCCATTGGATATGATGAGGGGAAAGGTGAGAATTGATTCGGGAGACGGAGGTAAAAAGGAATAAAGAGAGAGGAAAGGAGATTGGGGGGGGTGGGGGAGAAGATGGGGGAAAGTTTGCACAGAAGTCTGTTAATGCTATCCAGTTGGAGGTGTTGATCCTGTAACCTGTAGGTGGTTTCAGCCTGGCAGTACACGAGTCCGTGGACAGACATGTCATCAAGGACGAGGAATTAAAATGGGTGGCCAGCTATTGTGGCAGACAGGGCCAAGGTGCTCAGTGAAGCGAGCTCCCAGTCTGCCCCTGGTCTCTCTGATGTAGGGGAGGCCACAGCGGGAGCACCGGATGACCCCTGCAGATTCACAAGTTGCTTCAACTCGGAAGGTCAAGTTGGGCCCAAAATGATGGTGAGGAGGAGGTAGTGGGTGCAAGTGGAGCGTCTCCTGCAGTCACAGGGGTCGGCACCAAAAGGGGCGATTGGTGGGGAGAGAGGAGAGGACAGGGGAGTCACGATGGGAGCAGACCCTGCGGAAGGCAGGGAGGGGAGGAGAGGGGAATATGTGCCTGGCGATCACATAGCAGGAGGTGGCGGAAATGTCGGAGGAGGATGTGTTGGACGTGGAGGTGATAGGTGAGAACGAGGGGAATACTGTCCTTGTTCCGCATGAAGGGCAGGGTAGATGTGCAGGTAATGGAGGCTATTCAGGGGTGGACGGTGGAGGGGAAGCCAGGTTGTTGGAAGAAGGACATAACTCATGGTCGGGAATGGAAACAGCAGGTGGGTACACCACTAATCATCAAGGGAGATGAAGTGCCCACAGGTGTTCCTGCCTGGTGACCTCCCCCCCCAACCCCGACCTGAAATCTGAAATTGTAAACCTGATGGAAGGATGGAGGAGAGAGTATGACCGAGGTGGGGTGGGTCCTTTAACCCCATTGGACTCCAGTCATTTTTCATCTTTCATCATATACTTTGGACTGGGTCCATGGGTAAAGCTTTACGGTTGCATCGTTTGGTAGAAAACCAGGCCCAGAAAACTGGGACATGGAGATTACAAGCTTGTTGGTCGTCCTGGAAAACCAGGACATGGTCTTCACACAGTTAATATGTCAGCATCTTTCCCGAGACCGCGAGAGGCACAGATGGAGTGGACGGAGGGGAGGTTGGCTTGTGCGATGGACTGAGCTGTGTCTGCAGCTTGAGGTCTCGGGCTGAGCAGTGGCCCAAGCGGTGATGCATCTGGACAGGATACTTTCTGTGGTGGATCTGTCAGAGACCTGGCGGGCAGGCTGAATTTCCTCGGGGTTCTGACAAAGTCGAGTCACTTGGTTGAAACTCTGCAGATTGTTGGTGATGAGTAAAACATGAAAGTCGGCAGACACTGTGGTTGAAGACACTGTGGGGTGTCTCAGCAGGTCAAACCATGTCCTTTATGCAGCAAACGTCAAGATAACCAGCGTTCGGGCCTGAGCCCTGCATCAAGCTATGGAAAAAGGTTGGCAGGCACCCAAACAAAATGGTGGGGGTGGGGGTAGATAAGGGAGGGAGGGCACACAAACACACACACACACACACACACACATACACACACACACACACACACACACACACACACACACACATATGCACACGCACTCACTCACTCACACACGTATATACATAAAGATTTCAATTAAATTATAAATTTAAAACAAGGGTGACAGAGCAGTTAGTGCAATGCTGTTTTAGCTCCAGCTTTGAATCGTGGTTTGCCTGCCAGGAGTTTTTACGTTCTCCACGTGTCTGTGTGGATTTCCTCCAGGTGTTCCGGTTTCCTCCCAGGATCCAAGGTCGCACGGGGTTTGTAGGTTAATTGGTGTATTTGGGCAGTGCGGGTGCGTAGTCTGGAAGTGCCTGTTACCATGCTGGATCTAAATTTAAAATGTAAAAATATTCAGAAATATTTTGTAATAACTTAATTGTTTTAAATGTAAGATCCTAGGTGTGTGTTGATCAATCTCACAGCCTGCGGGAAGAAGCTATTTCCCAACCTGTCTGTCCTGATTTTGTTCCTCCTTCCTAATGGCAGTGGGTCAAATATCCTGTGCAGCTGGATGGAAAGGGTCCTCTGTAACTCTATGAGTTCTATTTGTACCACACTCCTGGTGCATGTAATCAATAGAGGAACGGGCGACCCCAGTGATCATCTCGGCTGTTTTAATGACCTGCCTTGACTTCTGGCCCATTGCTTTGCAGCTCCCGTCCCACCTCAGCACCGATGGTGCGGAGAGGGACGTGTCCCCTTCCCTGAGGTCGGTGACCAAATCCGCCGTTCTGCTCACACCGAGGGAGTGACTCTTTTCCTGACACCAAGTCACCAGGGCGTTCCTTCATGTGCACCGTCTCATCGTTGTTCCAGATCCAAATCTTACATGGGGTTTGAGCCGTTTTTGACCGTGGAGTCATGAACAGAGAGGGACTGAAGATTCAGCCAGTAATGAGGATTATCAGGCAGGCAGGGGTGGTTATTAATAACAGTGGTAAAATTATGATGTTAAAAGGTAGCGGGGAGTCTGACTCCACTGAGTTCAAAGGGAGGGAGTGAAAACAGAAGCGGGTATCGTTTCAGCTTGTAGGTTTTGACTTGTTGGAACAAGCTGAACACCAGATCAGCCCACATCAATGGTTTTCTCAACCTCGATCCCACACCCGCTCCAACTCCACACTGAGGAATGAGTCAAGATTCTTTTATTGTTATTTAGATCAAATTTGGCAACATTTGTTTGCTTAAAGTACACAATATTAGTTCATTTTAGTAAAGACACACAAAGAGATACCTCTATCCCAGAGCCCCCTCCCTCCCCCCACCCGCTGATAGGAGTTAGAGAATACCTTCGAGTGTCTGTGGATTCGCCCCCTGTGCTCCCTCAGCCCCCAGCAGTGACCCTGAGTTGTCAGTGTCCGAAGTCCTTTCGGGAGCCCTGCTTGCTGTCGGTGCCCTCACAGAACCCGGTCCCAGTCCCCAGTTCCCCACGTGCTGGTCTCCAGCAACTTGTGACCCGGTGAGAGTCCCTCATCCGCCAGTCTCCAGTGGCCCGTGTGGGTCCTTCAGCTGCTGAGCCCCTTGCTGGTCATCCCATCCCGGCAGGGTCCTCTCTCAGGCTTCTTCTTCTCGGAGGGGTGGTGGGGGCAGGGGATGTGCAGCGTCTCCCTCTCTGGAAGCCCTACTCCCCCCCCAGATGCACAACCCTTGTGGTCTGGGCTGCCGAGCATGGGTGCCGCCATCTTGGGCACGGACCCCGTCCCACCCCATGCATTTCACCTCTGCTCCCTTTGCCAGGTTGCTTACAACCTGCATGGGGCTGATAGCATAAGGACTGGGCAGTAGGACAGCACAGCAGCACCGCCCTCTGACCTTTCCGTCCATTACTGACCTCTATGTGAGACCCTGCCTCAAGAAGGCAGACAACATCATAACGGGCCCCCATCACCCTGGTCGCAACCTTTTCTCTCTGCTCCCTTCTGGCAGAAGCCTGAAGACTAACACCTCTCGGTTTAAGACCAGTTTCTTCCCAACAGCCATCGGGCTCTTGAATCTCTCCTTGAAACACTAATCAGGTCCACACCACAAAAGGATGGTGTGGACCCTTGCAATTCACTTGAACTTTTGCATGAGCGATACTGTGAATGTTCATATATATTTATTGTAGCTTTTACTTTCATTCCTACGGTCTTTCTTTCCAAGTACCTGTTCAGCTGCAGTGAGTGAGAATTTCATTGGCGTTAAACAACAAAGTCTGCAGGTGCTGGGGTCGAGTGCAACACATAAATGTGCTAGAAAACTCAACAGGTCATGCAGCGCCCACAGGAAGGATCACAGAACACACTACAGCACAGGTACTAGCCCTTCGGGCCTCGATTTTGTTCTGACACATATATTCCTTAAAAAAAGTATTAAACCCTCCTTATCCCAAAACTCTCTATTTTCTTCCATCCACGCGCCTGACTAAGAGTCTCTTAAACGCCCCTAATGTTTCAGCCTCCACCACCACCCCGGGCCAGGCATTTCCGGCCCCCACAACTCTCTGCCTAAAACTCTTATCCCTGCCTTCACTTTGTCTGTCTGTTCGCTGGGAAACAGGTGCTGGCTGTCCACCCTATCTTGACCTCTCGTAATCTTGTAGTCTCCTCTCATCCTTCTATGCTCTAAAGAGAAAAGTACCGGCTCTGCTAACCTGGCCTATTTTCCAAGCCTGGCATCATCCTGGTGAATCTTCTCTCCACCCTTTTCTTAGCTTCCACGCCCTTCCTGTAATGAGGTGACCAGAACTGAACACAATACTGTAAGTGTGGTCTCCCCAGAGGTTTGTGGAGTTGCAACATGACCCAGACGCTCAGACATGCAGAACGGTAACCAGCCATTTTGGCTCATCAGTCTGCTCAATTTGCATCCCATTAACCTACGCCCCCGGTACATTTTGAACGGTGAGAGGAAACTGGAGCCCACGAGAATATGTACGCAGACATGGGGAGAACACGCAAACTCCTTACAGGATTTGAACCCCAGTCCGGTCCCGACCGCTGGCCCTGTCAAAGTACCCCCCTCTCAACTCTTGAATTCAATCTCAATCTCCTTGTTAATTAAGCCAGACGTCCCATTGACCTTCTGAATTATCTTGTGAACCTGTGCGGGGACCTCGAGGGATGCATGGATTCAGATCCCCAAGGTCACACCATTCATCCGCACTCTTAAATCACCGACCATTAAACCTGCTCCCTCTACTTCCTACGGATGTTGCGTGACCCGCTGAATGCCTCTGTCAGAGAGAGAGAGAGAGAGAGAGAGAGAGAGAGAGAGAGAAAGAGCGCGAGGAAGGAGGCATAGGAATGGGGGGGGGGGTGTTGCAGGGGGTGCTAACAGTGGGTGTCCAGACGGAATATGAGTTGTTGTTCCTCCAATTTGCATTGGGGGGTGTCCTCAGTCTAGTAGTGAGTCGACAGACATGTCGGCAAGGGAATGGGACAGGCAATTGAAATGGGTGACCTCTGGGAGATCCCTGCTATTTAGTGGTGAACAGAGCTGAGGTGCTTAATGAAGTGATCTCCCATCCTCCCCGATGTAGACGAGGCCTCAGCGGGAGCACCGGATGCAGTAGATGATCCCCAACCCCCCCCTCCACCCCCCACTGCCAATTCACGAGTGGCTTCACCTGGAAGGACTGTGTGCGGGCCCCCGAAGGGTGGTGAGGGAGGAGGGTCACCTGCGGTCACGAAGGGGTAGGCGCCAAGCGGGCGATCAGTGGGGAGGGAGGAGTGGATGAGGAAGTTGCGGAGGGCAGGCGGGGAGGGGACAGAAAGGGGAAAATGTGCCCGGCCGGTGGGAACCAGGCAGTAGGCGGAGGAGGCCACGGAGGCTGGTGGGGCAAGGGGGAAATCCCGTCCTTGTTGCACGCGGGACAGAGGGGGGTGGTGCCTGTGTGGGCAATGGAGGCTAGGCAGTCGAGGGCCAAGTGGATGGTAGTAAAGGGGGGGCTGGGTTTTTTGAAGAAGACGTCATCCTGGGAAGGAATGGAACAGGACAGAGTGTGAAAAGGTACGGTTGAGGTAGCTGTGGGAGTCGGTGGGATTGTAGTGAACAACAACTGTTGTTAGTGGCAGAGAGGAAGAAGGTAGCTTGTGTTATAAGAGAATATAATGAATATAATAGGTTCTGGCTGAGTTCCATCAGTGAGGGATGAAGCATTTTGTTTCAATCAAATCCTCAGACTTCCCTTGAAAGGTTGACAAAGGCCTTGGAATTCCAATAACCTGTTGCAAAATCAGGGAAATCATAGAGCCAAAGGTTCAACCAGCTGCTCAGCTGCGCACATTTGAGAATCTGCTGAAGGGATTTTCCAATGTGAAATCAATATCTAAAAGCAGCCACATGAGATCAGTTACTTTCTGTAAGTGACTTGCCGTGTGCCAGAATTGGATATTGACTGGAACCAGCCTTTGACTCACACAATGTGGGGATATTCTTCCTTCTTGTCATCCAGAGAGCCATATATTGGGAGAGATTCAGTCGGCTACTGCATCCAGTTCCCCTGCTCTACATTGGAGAGGCTGGACGCAGACTGGGAGATCACTTTGGGCGCCCCTTGTCTCAGGGCACCGCAGTAGCGTGGATTTCCTGCCCATTCCAAATCCCTGCCCCATTCCCTTGCTGACATGTTTAGCCACAGGCACACGCACTGCCAGACTCAGCCCACCCACAAATTGGAGGAGCGAAACCTTATCTTCTGATTGGGCACCCTCCAACCGGATGTTATTAAGGTTGACTGCTCTGGCTTTTGTTAAACCCTCCCCATGCCCGCCACCCCTCATTCTACCCCATTACCTTCCCAAACTCTGTCTCTCTCCCATTTCCTTATCTCCTTTCACACAGACAAAATCAATCTCACCACTCCCCTTACAATAGGCGATTAATGCATTCATGTTGGTCTGTACGCTCTCCCTGTGACTGGATCTGACACTGTCTGTAAGGAGTCTGTATGTTCTCCCAGTGTCGGGATCCGGCACTATCTGTAAGGAATCTGTAGGTTCTCCCTGTGACCGGATCTGATACTGTCTGTAAGGAGTCTGCACGTTCTCCCAGTGACCAGATCTGACACTGTCTGTAAGGTGTCTGAATATTCTCCCAGTGACTGAATCTGACACTGTCTGTAAGGAGTCTGTACATTCTCCCAGTGACTGTATCTGACACTGTCTGTAAGGAATCTGAATGTTCTCCCAGTGACCGGATCTGATGCTGTCTGTAAGGAGTCGGCACGTTCTCCCAGTGACCAGATCTGACACTGTCTGTAAGGTGTCTGAATATTCTCCCAGTGACTGAATCTGACACTGTCTGTAAGGAGTCTGTACATTCTCCCAGTGACTGTATCTGACACTGTCTGTAAGGAATCTGAATGTTCTCCCAGTGACCGGATCTGATGCTGTCTGTAAGGAGTCGGCACGTTCTCCCAGTGACCAGATCTCACTCTGTCTGTAAGGTGCCTGAACATTCTGCCAGTAACCGTATCTGACACCGTCTGTGAGGAGTCTGTACGTACTCACAGTAACCATATCTGACACCGTCTGTGAGGAGTCTATACATTTTCCCAGTGACTGGATCTGACACGGTCTGTAAGGTGTCTGCACGTTCTCCCAGTGACCGCATCTGACATGGTTACTTAGGAATCTGTACGTTCTCCCATTCACTAGACTTGACACTATCTGTAAGGAGTCTGTATGTTCTTCCAGTGATCGGATCTGACACTCTATGTAAGGAGTCTGTACGTTCTCACCATGACCATATCTGACACTGTCTGCAAGGAGTCTGCATGTTCTCCCAGTGACTGGATCTGAAACTGTCTGTACGTTCACCATGTGACCAGATCAGGCACTAACTGTAAGGAGTCTGTACATTCTCTTCTGACTGGATCGTATACTGTCTGTTTAGGAGACTGAACGTTCTGCCTCTGACCCGTTCTTGTACTGTCTGTAAGGAGTCTATAGGTTGTTCCCATTATGGCATCTGACACTGTCAGTAAGCAGTCTGTATGTTCTCCCCATCATCGGATCTGACACTGTCTATATTGAGTCTGAATGTTCTCCCTCTGACCCGATCTTGTACTGTTTGTAAGGAGTCTGTTGGTTCTACCTCTGTCAGTAAGGAGTCTGTACATTCTCCCAGTAACTGGATCTGACACTGTCTGTAGGTTCTACCCGTGACCAGATTCGACAATGTCTGTATGGAGACTGTACGTTCTAACATTGACCGGAACCGATAATGTCTGTTTTGAGACTGTACGTTCTCTCAATGAATGGATCTGACACTATCTGTAAGGAGTCTGTACATTATCCAAATGACTGGATCCGACACTATCTGTAAGGTGTCTGTACATTCTCCCAGTTAACAGATCGGATGCTCTTTGTAAGGAGTCTGTAGGTTCTCCCCGTGGCCAGATCTGACACTCTTTGTAAGGAGTCTGCATGTTCTCCCAGTGACCGGATCTGAAACTGTCTGTAAGGAGTCTGCATGTTCTTCCAGTGACCAGAGCTGATACTGTCTGTAAGGAGTCTGCACGTTCTCCCCGTAACCTGAACTGACACGTCATGTAAGGAGTCTGTACATTCTCCCCATAACCAGATGTGACACTGTCTGTAAGGAGTCTGTACGTTCTCCGCGTTACCGGATCTGGCACTGTATGTAAGGAGTATGTACATTCTACCCGTGACCAGATTCGACAATGTCTGTACAGAGACTGTACGTTTTACCATTGACCGGATCTGATAATGTCTGTAAGGAGTCTGTACGTTCTCCCAATGAATGGATCTGATACTGTCTGTAAGGAGTCGATACGTTTTCCACGTGAAAGGATCCGACACTGCCTGTAAGGAGTCTGTACGTTCTCCCCGTGACCAGACCTGACACTGTCTGTAACTACTCTGTACATACTCCCAGTGACCGGCTCTGAATCTGTCTGTAAGGAATCTCTACGTTCTCCCCGAGACCGCATCTCACGCTGTCTGTAAGGAGTCTTCATGTTCTCCCAGTGACCAGAGCTGATACTGTCTGTAAGTAGTCTGTATGTTCTCCCTGTGACCTGATCTGGTACTGTCTGTAAGGAGTCTGTACGTTCTCCCCGTGACAGGATCTGACACTGTCAGTAAGGAGTCCGTAGGTTCTCAGTGTGACTGCATCTGACACTGTCTGTATTGAGTCTGAATTTTCTCCCTCTGACCCGTTCTTGTACTGTCTGTAAGGAGTCTATAGGTTGTTCCCGTTACGGCATCTGACACTGTCAGTATGCAGTCTGTATGTCCTCCACATCACCGTATCTGACACAGTCTGTATTGAGTCTGAACGTTCTCCCTCTTTTTTTTTATATAACTTCATTTATTGGTTCAACAAAGTCATTACATACAGTAAAAAAAAGTACATATTATGAACGATAAAAAAAATTTTTATAAAAGAAGAAACCCCTCCCCTCCCCCTCTCAGCCAGTTCTCTTTAGGAGAGCCAAAGAAAGGAAAAAAAAACTGAAATATATTTACTAAAATCTAATCAAGGTAAATCTAAATATAAATATTCTAAATATAAAGACCACTTATTAAGAAAAAAAGAATAATGATCATGTAAAACATACGTGATTTTTTCCATTACCAAACAACATCTCATTATGCCATTCATTAATATCAATCACATTAGCATGTTTCCATGTACTTGCCATACATTTTTGTTGCTACAGATAAAGCTAATATTCAAAAGTAATCTGAAATTTATCTAATCCCAAATCTTTCAAAGGCTTCAACTCACCCAACAAAAATATTGCCGGTTCTAGAAGTATTTTAATTTTATACAAATGTTCCAAAACAATTGAATTGCTTTCCAAAAAGATTGTATATGTACACATAACCAAACAGCATGAAAAAAAAGTTCTAACCGAATTACCACATCTAAAACAGGAGTCTGATTCACTAAAACCATATTTTTAAAAACTTTTCAGGTGTTAAATACAATTGATGTAAAAAATTGTAATTAACCATTGGATAACGAACATTTATTGATCCAGTAACACGATCATGACAAATCTCTAACCAGTCATCCTCGGAAAAAATAAAATTAATATCCTTTTCCCATTTAATCTTAGATCTATCCCATCCCTTTTTTTTCCACACTTTCCTGTAATATTTGATACATCAATGAAATATATCCCTTCTTTGATACAATCACAAGAAAAGATTCAAATTAAGTCAATTTAGGTAAAATCATATCTCTACCAAATATTTGTTTTACTAAAGATCGAAGTTGATAATAAATGAATAAAGAATTCTCATTAATACCAAAATCTTCCCTCATTTGATTAAAGGATAAAAATCGACCTTCTTTAAAACAATCCCCCAAATTTTTTATACCTTTAGATTTCCAATGTAATAAACATTGATTAATGCTTTGAAAAAGGAATAAGTTGGTTATTATATAATGGTGTTAAAGTCAATAATTTACCCTTAGAACCTATCGTTCTATTTTTCCTCATCCATAACTTCATTAAATAGTTTAGTATAGGCACATTATATTGTTGTAATAAATTTAAATTCCACCGAAATAAAAATTGATGTATTTCAAATTCAGAAATATTTGCCATCTCAATTTTAGCCCAACTAGGGGGCCATTTCAAATCCATTAAAGAACTAATAAATTTAAATTGAGCTGCCTCATAATAATTTTGAAAATGTGGTAAGTGTAATCCCCCGAATGCATATTTCCAGGTTAGCTTATTCAAAGCTACTCTCGGAAATTTACCCTTCCATAAAAATTCCCTAACCATTTTACTTAAATCTCGAAAAAAAATTTTATTAAGTAAACACGGATTTGACTGAAACAAATATTGTAGACGTGGAAAAACATTCATTTTAATTGTATTTATTCTTCCAATTAAATTTATAGGAAGATCCTTCCACTTAATCAAATCAGCTTTGATCTTTTTCATTAATGATACATAATTTAATTTATATAAAGATTGATAATCAACATCCACATTTATACCCAAATATTTAATTCGATCAGTCCATTTCAAATTAATAATATTCTTATAAACTGAATAATCTCCTTCACCTATCAGTAAAATTTCACTTTTCTTCTTCATTGAACTCTAAAGCTAAGGGAGTAGCAATTTTGATACATAAAAATGTATCTTTTGAATTTCGGTGACAGCTGTTACGGGCCCAGAGGACCCCAAAACCCAGCAGCAATAGATATTCACCAAGACAAATAGTTACTTAAACAAAAGTTGCTTTTAATTATCTTTGAACATAAAAACAGAATTACACTTTAACTGATTACTATTGACTTAACTAACCTAACTTAACCCCCTACTAATTCGAAGCGCACATGCATGTAATGTGTGTGTAAGTTCAGAAAAGTTCTTTGGTTCACAGTCCAATCTCACTTCTCACTCCTCCAGGTCCACTGGTTGCAGGCCATTCTTAAACTGTGCACAGTTGGAATGCATTGGCGGATGTGGAGGTGGAAGCTGGTACAAGAGGGATAGGAGGATGAGGTCTCCTATGGCCTCCTGAAATGGCTACATAGCTGGAATTTTCCACCACGTCAGCAGAGAGATGTTGGGGCACAGATACATAGTTCCAGGAGACACCAACAGGGAGGATGGGGTAGAAGGTGTTTGGTCCAGAACATTGAATATGGGACCTGGGACATCATGCCACATCCGTGACATCGGGGACACCATACAAGACATTGGGGAGACCGCCTTTGGAGCATTGAGTGTCATTTTGGTCACCCAGCTATCGGAAAGATCTCAATAAGCTGCAAAGGGTTCTGAAAGGGAATGTTACCGGGACTGGTATCAGGTGGGAGGGGGAATTTCTTCAGCCAGAGAGCAGTAAATCTGTGAAATTCAATACCACAGACAACCTCACAGTGATTTGGCCTCACAGACGGCAAGCTATTGGGTAGACTTTTGAGGTTGACAGGTTCTTGGTCAGTAAGGGTGTCAAAGGTCAAGGGGAGAAGGCAAGAGAATGCGTCAGGCGTAATTGGAATGATGGGCAAAATGGCCTGTGTCTTAGGGAAAGGAGTCACTGCTTTAACACCATGTGCATCAAGCCCAAGGCCTGACATCTGTGAGCCAAACCTGGGCAAGCCTTTGGCACAGTCCTGAGACCCTGGTTCGATCCTGACCCCATGGATAAGGGCTGGGTAGAGACGACATGGGAAAAATGTCCTCAGTAGGTGGGAGAGGCTCAGACCAGAGGGCATGGCTCTAGATTCTTTCAAATTCTTGCCTGTTTTAGGGTTTACACTTCATGCTTATCATCTGACTGCACACATCATCCTCATGGCTTATCTTCGGAATGAAGATTTAGGAAGGGGGCTGTCCATGTCTGCTGCAGGCCAACGCAGGACAGATGTGCCCAGCTGCAGCGGCTGCCAGGGAAGTTCTGTTCTAGGTTTGGTGCTGCCGTGTCGTGGTTCTTCCATCAGCTTCTTTTATCCTCAAGGGCAGCCCTTAAAGGAGGAGACAGATTGGTGAATGGTGTGCCGCCAGGCTGTGCGATCGAAAGCTAGAGCGGACCACTGGCGATGGTCAGTGTGACAGGCACCAAGGGATTTCTTCAGAGAGTCCATGTACCTCTTTCACGGAGCCCCTCTGTACGGCGCAATCCTGGGCAAGCAATGATCCTCCATCTCAGCCCTGCCCAGTGTAGTTGCATCTTCAACAGCATGGCCTCGATGATGGTCACCTCCACCTGTTCGAGGACTTCACTGTTGGCGACGAAGTCACTCCGGTGGACATTGGTGCGCAGGCAGTGCTGGTGGAAGCGCTCGAGGAGTTGTAGGTGGTGATGGTAGATGACCCACGACTTGGAGCTGTACAGGAGTACAACACCTCTGTGCACACTCATCTTTGTGCCTTTCTTTGGATGCTTGTTGTTCCAGTCCGTTTTGTCCAGCCCTGATGAATACGTTGATTGCCTTTGCCAGTCTGTTGTCAACCTCTTTCTTTATTGATCTTGGCATCTGACAAGGTGGTGCACCCCAGGGTGGGGGGCAGGGGGTGTGCGGGCAAGGTCTGGGCCTGATGTCTGGCTCACCCAAGGAAAGTGCACATATAATACATCGCTTCTCCTTTCTTGATGTAGTGATTGGCACGTGGCCACTCTCTGGCATGCCAGGCAGGAGGTCTCTGCAAATGGCCTCTTCTGCACACATACAACCTCCTGGTAAATGTCACCAATAAACGATCCTCTGTGTTGACTTCTGGTCCGATGATTTTCAGCTACCGGCCCCCACAGTGATGTAGCTGGACAGGACACTCTCAATAAAATGTGCCCCTATAAAATGTTGTCAAGATGGGGGCCCCGAAGGGGAGTCACGTGATGGAGTAGTGGCCGGACGGTGAACTCCAGCCCTCTCCAGAAAAGTAAAAAAAAAACAAAGGAAAACACAAAGGCACAGAAATAAAAGTTAAAGAAAAGTGAGTATAAAGGTAGAAGAAGATGGTGACAAAAAAAGAAAAATCAAAATCAACGGTAAGAAGAGAGGAAGAGAAGACAACGGAGGAAGAAGGAGAAGGCCTTACCTGTTCGAAGAGGCCCGCGGTGGAGAGAGAAACCCGCTCCCTCAGGTCAGTAGGAAGTGGACTACAAAAATGGCTCGCTGAGCCGAGTAAAAGTGCGCGATGCGCATGCAAAAAAACACACTGACGGGAGGGGTGACCAGCTGGGGAGTCGATCTCCACAGCCGGCAATGACAGCTACAGAACAGCTGCAGCAAGAAGAGACCACAGAAGACAACGAAAACAAGAAAGAAGAGAAGAAAAGGGCAACAAAGAAACAACAGATGGCCAACCCAGAGGAAGAAGAAGAGGAAGAGTACAGTGAAATGGAAGAAGAAGGGAAAGGCAAGATAAAGGATTTACTTTCTCTTATTAAAGAATACATGGAGTCATTTAAAGAATGGCAAACACAGGAATTTAATGATTTAAGAAGAAGAATAAACAATACAGAAGAGAAAATGAATAAAATAGATATGACCTTATCAGAAATGGGAAAGAAAATGGACAAGATGGAAGAGCGGGAAGCAGCAGTAGAAATGGAGGTAGAGGACTTAAAAAAGAAATTGGAGGAATCTAATAAAAAAGTTAAAGAGACACAGGAACTGTTAGCTCAGAAAATAGATATAATGGAAAATTATAACAGAAGAAATAACATAAAGATAGTGGGCCTTAAGGAAGATGAAGAAGGCAAGAATATGAGAGAGTTTATAAAAGATTGGATCCCCAGGATCCTAGGACGTCCAGAACTACAGCAAGAAATGGAAATAGAAAGGGCACATAGAGTATTGGCCTTTAAACCACAACCACAACAAAAACCAAGATCTATTTTAGTAAAATTCCTAAGATATACTACAAGAGAAAAGGTACTGGAGAAGACAATGGAAAAAGTAAGAGAGGGCAACAAACCACTGGAGTACAAAGGGCAAAAAATCTTCATTTATCCAGATATAAGTTTTGAACTCCTAAAGAAGAGAAAGGAGTTCAATACAGCAAAGGCGATTTTATGGAAGAAAGGGTATAAATTTATACTAAAGCATCCAGCGGTATTGAAAATATTTATTCCAGGACAACAAAACAGACTATTCTCGGATCCAGAGGAAGCACGAAAATTTGCAGAACAATTACAAAATAGACTGAGGGATGAAGACGTGTAATGAGAGTAAAAATGACCACGATTTATATGTATGTGGGTAAAGAGGTATAAGTGTGTATATGTATAATGTGCATACGTGAATGTATCCGTATTTAGAGGAAAATATAGATAGTATAGACAAGAATTAATAAGGGAAGGAAATGGAATAGAGGGAATAAGGAGGGAACTAAAAGAGTGACCTTTGTTACATATGAAAAGTGAAATCTTTTCTGGGGGGGCTGGGTGGGGAGGAGTTGCGGTCACTGCAAAATCAGCTGACGCTTGCGAGTGAATTCGCAAATCCAAATGGAGAGGGGAGATGTGGTTGTCCGACAAGGGATAAAGGACAACTCAGGAGGGGAAGGGGAGATTGGGGCTAAAGAAGTTTTAAATAGGAGAATAAGGAAAATGTTTGATGTTTTAGGAATGTTGTCTTATAAAGGGTTTAAAACAAGAAAACAGAAATGGATAAGGAGGAAAGGTAATGATGGAGAAACGGAAAGGGAAGATAAACAAAGTATAAAATGGCTACGTTGAACTATATGACTTTAAATATTAATGGAATACATAACCAAATTAAAAGGAAGAAACTGCTAAATTTACTGAAAAAAGAAAAAATTGATATAGCATTTGTGCAAGAAACACACTTAACTGAATTGGAGCACAAGAAATTAAAGAGAGATTGGGTAGGACACGTAACAGCAGCATCGTATAATTCAAAAGCAAGAGGAGTAGCTATATTAATTAGTAAAAATGTGCCATTTAAAATAGAAGAGGAAATAATAGATCCAGCAGGGAGATATGTAATGATAAAATGTCAGATATATTCGGAGTTTTGGAATCTACTCAATGTATATTCACCTAACGAAGAAGATCAAAAGTTTATGCAAGATATCTTTTTGAAGGTAGCAGATACGCAAGGGAACATATTAATAGGAGGGGATTTCAACCTGAATTTGGATTCAAATATGGACAAAACTGGGAAAAAAATTAACAGAAAGAACAAAGTAACCAAATTTATAATTAAATCGATGGAAGAAATGCAACTTTTGGATATATGGAGGAAACAACACCCAAAAGAAAAGGAATATTCATATTACTCGGCTAGACATAAAACATACTCAAGAATAGACCTATTTTTGTTATCAGCTCGTATGCAAGATAGATTAAGAAAAACAGAATATAAAGCTAGAATATTATCGGACCATTCACCCTTAATATTGACAGTAAAGCTAGAGGACATCCCTCCAAGAATGTATAGATGGAGATTAAACCCCATGTTACTTAAAAGGCAGGATTTTAGAGAATTTATTGAAAGACAAATTAAAATGTACTTTGAAATAAATACGGAATCAGTGGAAGATAAGTTTATACTATGGGATGCAATGAAAGCATTCATTAGAGGGCAAATAATAAGTTATGTAATCAAGATGAAGAAAGACTACAATCGGGAAACAGAGCAGTTGGAAAGGGAAATAGTAAATATAGAAAAAGAATTAGCAATGAAGGAAGATACAACTAAAAGAAGAGAATTGGCGGATAAAAAAATAAAATATGAAACACTACAAACATATAAGGTGGAGAAGAACATAATGAAGACAAAACAGAAATATTATGAACTAGGGGAAAAACGCACAAAATTCTAGCATGGCAGCTTAAGACAGAACAAGCTAAGAAAATGGTATTGGCATCAAGGAAAAAAGACAAACAAATTACATATAATCCAAAAGAAATTAAGGAAAACTTTAGAGAATTCTATGAACAATTATACCGAACTGAAAATGAAGGGAAAGAAGGGAAAATAGATGAATTTCTGACTAAAATTGAACTACCAAAACTACAAATAGAGGAACAAAATACATTAACAGAACCATCTGGAACAGTAGAAATACAAGAGATAATAAAAAAATTACCAAATAATAAGACACCAGGAGAGGATGGATTCCCAATAGAATTCTACAAAACATTTAAAGACTTATTAATTCCGCCCCTCCTGGATGTAATCAACCAGATTGATGAAACACAAAGCTTACCAGATTCATGTAAAACAGCAATAATTACAGTAATACTAAAGCAAGGGAAAGATCCACTCACACCAGCGTCATATAGACCAATATCTTTACTAAACACAGATTATAAGATAATAGCTAAACTATTAGCAAACAGATTAGCAGAGCAGGTACCGAAAATGGTAAATTTAGACCAAACTGGATTTATCAAAAAAAGACGCACAACAGGCAATATTTGTAAATTTATTAACTTAATTCATGCTGTAGAAGGAAATAAAGCACCTACAGTAGCAGTTGCTTTAGACGCAGAGAAGGCCTTTGACAGAGTAGAATGGAATTATTTGTTCAAAGTATTGCAAAAATTCAGTTTACCGGAGAAGTATATTAATTGGATTAAAGCATTATATAAGGGACCGTTAGCGAAAGTGACAGTAAATGGACATGTATCAAAGCAATTTAACTTAAGCAGGTCAACGCGGCAGGGATGCCCACTATCACCTTTATTGTTTGCGTTAGCTATAGAACCACTAGCAGGATTGATAAGAATAGATAATAATATAAAAGGAATAAAAATAAAAGACAAGGAATATAAAATCAGTCTATTTGCGGATGATGTTATAGTGTACTTAACAGATCCAGAACTATCAATAAAAGAATTATATAAGAAATTGAAGGAATATGGAGAAGTGTCGGGTTACAAGATAAACGTAAATAAAAGTGAAGCAATGCCTATGAATAATGCAGATTTCTCAAAATTTAAGAAGGAATCTCCATTTAGATGGCAAATGCAGGCAATAAGATACCTAGGTGTACAAATAAACAAAAATCTCGGCCAACTATATAAACTCAATTATTATCCACTAATGAAAAAATTACAGGAT
Organism: Narcine bancroftii; assembly: GCF_036971445.1. Lineage (NCBI taxonomy): Eukaryota > Metazoa > Chordata > Chondrichthyes > Torpediniformes > Narcinidae > Narcine > Narcine bancroftii. The sequence goes on along the minus strand of NC_091474.1, from coordinate 241,625,479 downwards.
GATTTAGAGCATTGGAAAGATTTGCCACTAACATTAATAGGAAGGATAAACTGTATTAAAATGAACATTTTTCCAAGAATATTATACTTATTTCAGGCATTGCCAATACAACTGACAGAGAAATTCTTCAAGGAGTTGAAGAAAATAATAAGGAAATTTTTATGGAGAGGGGGGAAACCGAGGATAGCACTAGATAAATTAACAGAATGGTATAAACAAGGAGGCTTACAACTGCCAAACTTTAAAAATTATTATAGAGCCGCACAATTAAGATACCTATCAGATTTTTATCAAACAAGGGAAAAACCAGACTGGACGAGATTAGAATTAGATAAAATAGGGGAAAAGATACCTGAACACATATTATATAAATGGGATGAAAAATTGGTACAACATAGAAGTTCTCCAGTATTACATCATCTCCTCAATATTTGGAAGAAGATTCATGTAGAAAGAAATAAAACAAATTATCAATTACCAAAACTAATATTGACGCAAAACAAGTTACTCCCTTTTACAATCCCTTTTTCTCCCTTTAGAGAATGGGGTAAAAAAGGGATTAAAAGAATAGAAAATTGTTTTTCAGGAAATAGATTCTTATCCTTTGAACAAATGAAAGATAAGTACAATATAACTCAAGATACAGCGCTGGCATATTACCAATTGAGATCCTACTTGAAGGATAAATTAGGAAGCAGTTTGAGTTTGCCAGAGGCAAATAACCTTGAATATGTGATTACAGATACAATGATAATCAAAAGATTTATAACAAATATGTATATTAAACTGCAAGAAAAGGAGAATGAGGAAGCAAATGGTAAAACTAAACAAAAATGGGAACAAGATTTAAATATAAAGATAAAAAAGGAAACATGGGAGAAATTATGTTCTGGAATGATGAGAAATACAATAAATACGAGGCTACGTATGATACAATATAACTGGATACACAGACTATACATTACACCTCAAAAGTTAAATAAATGGGACCCAACAGTATCTGATAGATGTTTTCGATGTAAAAAAGAAATGGGAACAACAATTCATGCAATCTGGACATGTGAGAAAGTAGAAAAATTTTGGGAAGATCTCAATCAGATATTAAATAAAATAACAGAAAACAATATACCAAAAAATCCAGATATCTTTCTCCTAAGTAACATAAAAAACAAAGAATTTGGAATTGATTTGGAGGATGCACAAAAAAGATTTGTTAAGATAGCTCTAGCCGTAGCAAAACAATGTATTATGTCAACCTGGAAATTGGAAGATAATTTGAAAATACAACAATGGTATATAGAAATGAATAAATGTATTCCATTAGAAAAAATAACATATAGTTTAAGAAATAATATTGAAATATTCGAACAAATATGGGAGCCTTACATTAAATACAATAGCGAAAACCTACCGGGGACAATCATTACCTAAGTTGATGGAAGGAGAAGGAAAGAAAAGAATCGACTCAGTAGAATTTCTGATGTATTTTTGTTGAGTGACAACATTGTCTGACTGGTTTAATGTATCCTAGATTGTATACCTTAAATGGATGGGAGGGGGGAGTGGGGGGGGGGTGGGGGGGTTGGGAGGAGGGAGGTGGGGGGGAGAAAATGTCACTGTATATGTGTGAAAAGGAAAAAGTGTGTATCATGGCTAATGTGATTTATGGTGTGAAAAATAAAAAAATTAAAAAAAAACAATGGGGGCCCCTACTCTTTCCCTCCTCAACCTCCTTCAGAAGCAAAGGCACTGCTCCGCCTTCCTGACTAATGAGGGGGTGTTGTGTGTCCAGGATACGGCACACCAAGGAACTTGGTGCTCTCCACTCTCTCCTCGATGGGACTATTGAATTTCACTCAGCCAGGCGAGCCCACCAGCCCCTGACCTCTCCCACCGAGGGGAAGGGAGACAAGGGCACCGACCACTTGTAGGTCCCTATCTTCAGTCCCCAACTCAGACACCTTCGCCGACTTCAAAATTTGTGGAATTCCCTTCCCGAAAGCATGGCGGGGTTGGGAGGGAGATGTTCAGGAGAATGACAACCTTGCCTGCAAATTAAAAAAAAATGCTTTCCAGCATTCACTGAAGCAGATTCCCAGCATTGGAGACATTTATATGTTTGCCAAATCAAGAGTTAGATCGGGGAATTGCCCTGCTTTTTTTCTGGAATTCTTCCAAGGGGTTTTTTTTGTTTTACTGATTGCATTGGTTTGTTTTATCAGGAAGGTACATGACTGAATACAAGCACTCACATGCAGTTCCTGCCACCTTCAGCCCATGGTAAGGCTTGTGAAGAGGTTTATCCAGCTGCAAACTGAGTAACTGCAGACCCACATGGGCCATCAGAGCAGAAGACGTCGGAGCAGAAATAGGCCATTCAGCCCATTGAGTCTGCCCTGCCATTCTACCATGAGCTGGTCCATTCTCCCACTTGGCCCAACTGCCTTTGATGCCCTGGCTTGCCAGGATCCCATCAGTCTCTGCCTCAAATACGCCCTATGACCAAGCCTTGGCGACTGCCTGTGGCAACAAATCCTGCTGGCTCTGCACCTCTGTTCTGAATGGATGCCCCTCAGTTCTGAAGTTGTGACCTCTTTCTTATATGATCATAAGGCCATTCAGCCTATTGAGTCTGTGTCGAGCTGATCCATTCCCCTTCCTTACACATAATCTTTGATACCCGCACTATTCAGATACCTATCAATCTCTGCCATAAATACAACCAACGATTTGGCCTCCCCAGTCACCCGTGGTAGAAATTCACTAAAGAAATTCTTGCTTATCACAGTTTTAAATGGGCATCCCTGAAGGTGCGCCTTCTTGTCCTAGAATCCTCCACTGTGGGAAACTACTTTTCCTCATCTACTTGGTCCAGGTCTTTTAACATTCGAAATGTGTCTACGAGGTCCCCCCTCATTCTTCTGAACTCTAAGGGGTACAGTCCAAGATCTGCCAAACTTTCCCTTCATTCCAGGAATCATTCTTGTGAATCTTCTCTCAACTCTCCAATGTCACCACATCCTTTCTTAATTAAGGAGCTCAAAACTACACCCCATACTAAAGTGAGGCCTCACCAGTGCCTTCTAAAGCATTGACATCCTGGCACGTGTAGATATCCTGGACTCTCCCACCATGGGAACAACTTCCTGTGTCATGATCCTCAGACCCAGAGGGTACCCGGACAAGTTTCAGCTCAACTCTTTGCAAGGGGTAGGGTACCTCAACAGAATTGCCCCTAATCTTGAGACCCACTTGTTCAGGCCGTGTGGATCATGTTGTCTTTGTGGAGTTTGCATGCACCCCCTTCAGTTTGCTTGGGCTGCTCTAGTTTCCTTCCTCGTGCTAAAGGTATGTTGGTCCAACTAAGTTGGCTGCTTTGAATCATGTGGCAGGGGGTCGATGGTGGGGGTGGGGGGGCAGTTGATGGGAAGGAGCAATGGGGGATCCTGGGGGCTGCAGCAATCAGCAGAGGCCAGACAAATGGTCTCTTAAACAAAAGTTGCTTTTAATTATCTTTAAACATAAAAACAGAATCACACTTTAACTTATCACTATTGACTTAACTAACCTAACTTAACCCCCTTCTAATTCTAAGCGCACATGCATGTAATGTGTGTGTAAGTTCAGAAAAGTTCTTTGATTCACAGACCAATCTCACTTCTCACTCCTCCAAGTCCACTGGTTGCAGGCCATTCTTAAACTGTGCACAGAATTTAACATGTATAAAGTTCACCGGGCTTTGGTGCTTGAAAGGTAAATGATTACCGTTCAGGAAGGTTTTTGACAGTTTTCAGAGAGAGATTTGTTGTTCCAGGACATCCACAACTGACGTACTTCCATCAGCCACTTCAGTGTCTTGCTGACGAAACTTGGACCTCAGGGTTCTCCAAATGATAACCTCTTTCTTTCAGGTCAGTACAGAGTTCTTTTTTGTTTCCCTTATTCCAAGTGAAATATTAGATAGCCAGTCCTCTCCTCTTGCGTGAACCACAAGGGCTTTGACAAGGCTGAACTAAGCACTCACAACCTGTCTTCCAAATGGGGTTTTCCACAAGCTTGCCAGCTTGTCCTGTTCCAGTCCCAGTTGCTGCTGCTGTCGGTAAAACTGTAGAACTGATCTCTCCCTCTCTCCAATTTAGAATTTCAGCTCGACACCCAGACCCATCCTTCTCCAAAATTAACTTGAAACTGATGGCGTGATGTTATTTTTCAGAGATGGTATAGAGACGGTATTCAGAGTTTTAATGATCTGTTCATTGATGGATATTTTGCATCATTTTTCGAATTTTCTGCTATATTGAATCTGCCTAAATCTCAATTTTTTTAATATATTTGCAAATCCGACATTTTTTTGAATCACAACTTTCTAATATTTTTTCAAGAGAGTCTGAATCTAATTTTGTAGACAAGTTTTTTATAACCACATATAACAATTACAGAACAGAAAAAGACCATCTTGGCCCCTCTAGTCCATGCCAATTTAAGTGATCTCCTCATTTTAGTTTAATGCCTTCTCATAAAGGTTTATTGTTATGTTTAAATCAGACTTCGTTTGTTAAAATGCTTGGAAAGAGGATTTAAATTTGACTATGGCGCATGTGGATTTGGCAACAATTCTCAAGTTGGTTAATAGCTCTTTGTTACGTGCTCGTCATTGTTTATTACAATTTAAGGTGGTACACCTAAGGTTAAATTGTCTTGTTTTTACTCTGATATGAATCAGAGCAGCGAAGCTCCATTAGCCCCCTTGGCACTGACACCCTGTGCTAGGAATTAACTGGGAATTTACTGGGATGGAGTCCAGTGGGAAAGGTAAACTGTCCAAATGCCAGCGTCAAATGACATTATTTCATGCCGGGGATTAACCACCTCGACCGCTACTCATATCCCCGGCCCTTGCTGATGCCAGTGTCCCGATAACACCAGTGGAAAGTGGGCAACAGAAAGTCACCCATTTCCAGTTGAAGGTAGAACACTCCGATCCCCAGGGATGAGGGGATTCAGTGGAAAGCAATTAGTGTCCCAATGGAAAAAGCATAAAGGTCTTCTCATCCCAGGCCAATTAACTGGGATGCCAATGGAAAAGGGGCTATTAATTCAAATGTTCTGGACTTGTCCGAGACTAGCAAAATACCGGAGAGAGGTTTTCCACACTTTGTCTACCAGTTTTAATATACATTTTATAACAAATCCTTTGGTGGCCCACTTTGGTACAATGGAAGGGAATGATTCTTCTTTGTCCCCGGTTCAGAGTCGTGCTATCTCTTTTGGCGAGGCAAGCGATTTTCCTTAAATCGAAGGTTGCTTCCCCGCCTACTCATGATCAGTGGTTGCGTGGACCTCATGTCCTGTTGGAATATGGAGAAGATTCATTATTCGGTTAATAATTCAGATGCTATGGGGAGGGATTATTTATGACTCACTTTCTTATTTTATAATTTCACTTCCATGTAATTGAATTGTCTGGTAACACTTAGGGTGGGGGACTGAGTTTTGTCTTTTTGTTTTGTCTCTCCTTTTTTTGTTATTTTCCTTTTTTATCTTTTTTATTTTCTTTTTTCTATTAGTTTTCTTGTTTTAAAAAAATATTTGGACTATGGATTATGGATATCTTTTACAATTTACATTTGCCTTTAATAGACTGATAGTTTTATTAATTACGTGTAACTATCTATATCATTTTATTGTTTTGTGTTAGAATTATAAGATCTTTATTGAAATTAATGAAAATATTTAGAAAAGAAACTAATGGCATTATGGCCACTGGACCCAAAATGTTGCCCTACTGTCACCTGTCCTCTCTCTTTTCCTAATAGGAGATCCAGTACTGCATTCTCTCTAGTTGGTACCTCTATGTATTGATTTAGAAAACTGTCCTGCACACATTTGACAAATTCCGAGCCATCCAGCCCTTTCACAGTATGGGAGCCCCAGTCAATCTGTGGAAAGTTAAAAATCACCCCCAACTATCACAACCTTGTGTTTCCTGCAGCTGTCTGCGATCTCCCTGCAGATTTGCTCCTCCAATTCTCATTGACTATTGGGTGGTCTATAAAACAAATCCCGTTCCTCAGCTCCACCCATGTAGCCTCAGTAGACGAGCCCTCTTGTCTGTCCTGCCTGAGTACAGCTGTGATATTTTCCATAACTAGCCAACCCCCCCCCTTTCATCTCTCCCGCTCTATCGTGTCTGAAACAATGGAAACCTGGAACATTGAGCTGCCAGCCCCTCCTGCAGCCAAGTTTCACTAATGGCCACAGACATAATTCCATATGCCAGTCTAAGCTCATTTGCCTTTTGAAATAAGCCTCTTGAAATGAAATAGGCACATCTCAAAACGTTATTCCCACCATGCACAAATCTCTGATTCCTGTCTGTTTGCAGGCTTAACATCATCTTGTTCCACTCCCACGGCAACACCTGCTCCCATACCCCTGCAAATCTGGATTGGTCGGCATGGGAAATTTGGGCTAAAGGGCCTGTTTCATGACTCTATACCTCTCTGCCTCCATGCGCATCTCCCACCACTGAGGAAAGGCATCCTACACACTGAAAGACCCATCACATCCTGGACACTCTCTCTTCTCCCTCCACCCATCGGGGAGAAAGCTCAAGAGTGTGAGAGCGCGCACCAACAGGCTTAAAGAGAGTTCCTTCCCCGCAGCCATCAGGCTCCTGAATGAACCCTACAGCAGTGCTCTCATGCTGCCCTTGCTTGGTGCTAATCGCTTTTCCTTTTCATTGTGAATTGTGTTCTCTACGCGGCTGCATGGATGTTAGAGATAACCCGTGAGGCTGCTTGTAAAAGTGAAGTTGAGTCAAGTTTATTGTCACCTGTCGTTCTTCGATCCTCGGTGCAAAACGCGCAGACACACAACCAGACATAACATACATTCGGACAAAAAAATACATTTGCAGGACAATTTTTATATCTCTAAAATTAAATGATTAAATACTGTTTTGTACAAATGAGAGTCTTGGGTGGTCAGTGGGACAGTTCCTTTGGTTGTTCACTATTCTCACTCCCCGTGGGAAGAAGCTGTTCCTCAGCCTGGTGGTGCTGGCTCTGATCCTCCTGGATCTCTTCCCCGACGGGAGCAGCTGAAAGATGCTGCATGCAGGGTGGAAGGGGTCCTCAATGATTTTCAGTCCATGATAATGTTAGATCATATCAAAGGTGGAGTGGTGGTGGGGGGAGGGGGGAGAGAGAGACCTCAGTGATCCTCTCTGCCATTCTTATGGTCCTGCGTTTCTCTGCAGCAACTGTACCACATGGTGATGCAGCCGGCCAGGACGACTTGATAGGGCTTCTATAGAAGGTGGACATGTTGGTGGCCTTGCCCGCTTCAGTCTTCTCAGGAAGAGCAGTCACTGTTGGGCCTTCCTGATAAGTGAGGAGATGCTTTGCACCCACGATAAGTCACTCGTTAAGTGAACTCCAAGGAACTTGGTGCTCTCCACTCTCGCTACTACAGAGCTGTTGATATGTCGTGAGAGGTCGGGATTTCTAGTGACACGCATGACCATTTCCTTTGTCTTGCCAGGTTGTGACTCGCATTACATCATGAAATTTTCCACCGTGGTGCGATACATCATTGTTGCTGACCATCCTAAGTATAATGCGACAAATAAACGCACTCCATTTCTACCAACCACCAATAGTGCATGACACCTTCCAGTACTAACCAGCAGCTGAGCAGGGCTGCCCCTTCGCAGCTGTCCAAACATTTGCATGACCCCATTCCGTTTGTCTCTGCCCATGGCCCCTTGGTATGAATAAAGCCCAGGACCTGGCAGATCTTACACCAACACAGAGAACAGGTGGACTTGTTTTCTCTCAACTGGAGGAGGCTGGGAGGTGACCTAGCAGAATTATACCATTCAACATAGAAGCGGATTCAGGCATGAGTTCTCCCCACCCTTCTATCCTGGCTGATTTACTATTCTTTTCAGCCCCATTCATCTGCCTTCTCCCCTCAACCCTTGTCTTCCTTCTTGATCCAGAGCCAATTCCCAATGACATGGCCTCCACTGCTGTTCATGGTAGTGGATTCCACAGATTCACCACCCTCTGGGTTAAGAAATGCCTCCTCGTCTGTTTTCTAAAGAGACGTTCTTGTGTTCTGAGGCTGAGTCCTCTGGTCCCAGACTCTCCCATCATTGGAAAACATCCTCTCCACTCTACCCAGTCCTTGCAGTTTTCAAAAAGTTTCAATGAGATCCCCCCCTCCCCCCCCGCCCCCCTCATTCTTTGGTGCTCCAGCAAGTACAGTTTTAGAGCCATCAAATGAAAATCCTTTCCCTTGTAAACCTCCTTCGGACCCTCTCCAATGTCAACACATCCTTCCTTAGGCAGGGAGCCCAAAACTGCGTTCTGACCAATGCCTTATAAATCCTCAATGTTACTTCTCTCCTTTCATATGCTCTCCTTCTCAAAATGAATGCTAGCATGGCATTTTTGTCTAACTTCCCTGCAAGTTGCCCCAGGACTCCCAAAACCCCTCCACGCCTTCGATTTCTGAACTCATTGCCCATTTAGAAAATAGTCCATGCTTTTGTTCCTTCCACTAAAGTGTACGAACATATGCTTCTCTCCACTGTGTTTCATCTGCAAGATCCTTACCCATGCACGGTGAATGGTAGGGCACTGAGGATTGTGGTGGAACAGAGGGTTGTACAGAGAGCTTTTGGCATATTGGCCTTCATCAATCAAAGTATTAAGTATAGGAGTTGGAAGTTATGGCAAAGTGGTACAAGACATTGGTGAGACCAAATGTGGGTTACAAATTATGCCCAGTTCTGGTCATCTAACTACAGGAAAGATATCAATAAGATGGAAAGATTTACTTGGATGTTGCCGGAACTTAAGGGATTGAGTTACAGGGAAAGGTTAAACAGGTTAGGACTTTATTCCCTGGAGTGAGGAAGAATGATGGGAGATTTGATGGAGGTGTAGAACATTATGAGGGGTACAGATAGAGTGAATGCAAGCAGGCTTTTTCCACTGAGGGTAGGTGGGACACCAACCAGAGGACATGGGTTAAGGGTGAAAGAGAAGTTTAGGGGGAACTTCTTCATATATAGAGTGGTGGGAGTGTGGAACGAGCTGCCGGGTGAAGTGGTGAATGCGGGTTCAATTTTAAACTCAAAGAAAAATTTGGATGGGAGGGATATGGACTGGGTACAGGTCAGTGCGCAGAATAATAGTTTGGCTGAAATGTTCTATGCTACTCCTAACCTAAGTCCTTCTGCAGACTCAGTGCTTCCTCAAAGAGATAAGATTCTGGGAAGCAAATGGTACAACATTTTTTCCCCCCAAAGGTAGAGGTATCAAAACCAAGAGGGCTTTGGTTTAAGGTGATTGGAAGGAGTTTTAAAGGGAATCCAAGGGCTAGGTTTTACGGACAGAGGGTGGTATCTGGAATGCAATGTAGATAATGATGACGGTGATCAGTTTATTGTCATAAACATGGGGCAGCATGGTTTAGCACAATGTTGCTACAGGGCCAGCGTTTGGGACCGGGGTTCGAATCCCACGCTGTCTGAAAGGAGTTTGTATGTTCTTCCTGTGTCTGCGTGGGCTTTCCCCGGGGGCTCCAGTTTCCTCCCAACCTTCAGAACGTACCGGGAGTTGAAGGTCAATTGGGTGTAATTGGGCGGCATGGGCTCGTGGGCCAGAAGGGCCTGTTACCGCGCTGTACGTCTAAATCTCAAAATAATTCAACAATGCACTGAAAACCTTGCTGTTGCTGAACAGGTCCTTTGTAAACAAAAATAATTGCAATAGAATTAAAAAGGGACAATAAATGCAAAGAAATAAATAGGTTCAAAGTTCCTATTCTTTTCTTTGGCTTGGCTTCGCGGACGAAGATTTATGGAGGGGGTAAAAAGTCCACGTCAGCTGCAGGCTCGTTTGTGGCTGACCAGTCCGATGCGGGACAGGCAGACACGATTGCAGCGGTTGCAAGGGAAAATTGGTTGGTTGGGGTTGGGTGTTGGGTTTTTCCTCCTTTGCCTTTTGTCAGTGAGGTGGGCTCTGCGGTCTTCTTCAAAGGAGGTTGCTGCCCGCCAAACTGTGAGGCGCCAAGATGCACGGTTTGAGGCGTTATCAGCCCACTGGCGGTGGTCAATGTGGCAGGCACCAAGAGATTTCTTTAGGCAGTCCTTGTACCTTTTCTTTGGTGCACCTCTGTCATGGTGGCCAGTGGAGAGCTCGCCATATAACAGGATCTTGGGAAGGCGATGGTCCTCCATTCTGGAGACGTGACCCATCCAGCTCAGCTGGATCTTCAGCAGCGTGGACTCGATGCTGTCGACCTCTGCCATCTCGAGTACTTCGACGTTAGGGATGAAAGCGCTCCAATGGATGTTGAGGATGGAGCGGAGACAACGCTGGTGGAAGCGTTCTAGGAGCCGTAGGTGGTGCCGGTAGATGACCCATGATTCGGAGCCGAACAGGAGTGTGGGTATGACAACAGCTCTGTATACGCTTATCTTTGTGAGGTTTTTCAGTTGGTTGTTTTTCCAGACTCTTTTGTGTAGTCTTCCAAAGGCGCTATTTGCCTTGGCGAGTCTGTTGTCTATCTCATTGTCGATCCTTGCATCTGATGAAATGATGATAGGTAAACTGGTTGACCGTTTTGAGTTTTGTGTGCCCGATGGAGATGTGGGGGGGCTGGTAGTCATGGTGGGGAGCTGGCTGATGGAGGACCTCAGTTTTCTTCAGGCTGACTTCCAGGCCAAACATTTTGGCAGTTTCCGCAAAGCAGGACGTCAAGCGCTGAAGAGCTGGCTCTGAATGGGCAACTAAAGCGGCATCATCTGCAAAGAGTAGTTCACGGACAAGTTTCTCTTGTGTCTTGGTGTGAACATGTCATGTAATAATAATACGTTAAAAATGTACTATACATGATATTCTTCAGTCTGCTGTAGGGCAAGGAATGGCCAGGAGCATTGCCCGGTGCCCCTAACAATAGGAGAAAGAGAAGCAAAAGAGGGTCCCTTCAGATACGTGGAGTGTCCGTGGATTCACCTCCAGCCTCTGCAGCCGCCCAGACTCCAATTCGATTCATCGGCCACCGGGCTCCAGATCCAAACCTCCGTCACGATCAGGAAGCCTTCAGTGCTCGTGGCCCTTCTTGCTCTCAGCCACCTCCCAAATTCCGGATCCGATAACTCATGAACCAGTCGCCAGCAGCCCACGGCCTGTGTGGGTCCTTCGACCGCAAGTCTCCAGCGGCCTGCGGACCACGTAGGTCCATGAGCCACTGAACCCCTCGCTGGACCTCTGCCGCAGTCGCTGTCCTGTAGGGTCATCTCCTTTGCTTCTTCTTCACAACCGGTGGGGGAGGGGGGTGTGGGGGTTGGGTGAGGGTGGGGGGTTCTGGTGCCCTGCTCTGGTCCACTGCTACCCTAATGAAAAGGAAAACGGGGAGGTACAAGAGCCTGTTAGCTGTCGGAAGGAAACTGTTCTTCAACCGAGCAGGTGCTGGACTTCAGGCTTCTGTACCTTTTTCCCAAAGGTAGCAGTGAGAAGAGGTTGCGACCAGGGCCACGGGAGTCCTTTATGATGTTGCATCCTCCGGCAGGCAGTTCTATACATCCACCAGGTGTAAAAAACAATATTACCCCTCAGGTTCTTTCAGAGAAGGTAGCTGAGGCATATACGTTGCAACGCTTAAGAAAGATATTGGATGAATATACAGACAGTATGTGTTTAGAGGGAAACAGTATTGGCCAAATGCAGGCAGGTGGGACTAGCATGGGAGGGGCTGTTTGATCAGTCTGTTTCCACCCTGTGTGATTCCATGACTCAGTGTATGTGAATTTTAATCTGATGGGTGACCACATTAAAAGCTTTTAAGATTGATTGAACAAATTAATAGGAAAAATAGTTAAAATAACAAATGTTAAAACCATTGAAAAATGCTAAAATCTAATGAAAAGCTAAGACGCAGTAAAATGGCTCAAGCATTTCCATGCACTTCTCCCTTGGCTGTCACTAGGTGGCACTGTCTGGGTGCCGGCCCTGCCTGAAGTGAGGCTGCAGGCCCAGATGCGAAGCCCCTCCAGATTGTCTCAGCAGATGTTAGTGCCCCACTCTCTATAAGGATGAACCTTGAAGGGCAGGAATCTTATCTCCAATCATGACCTACCATCATGGCAAACCTACAACAGAGGAGGAGAACATAGAGCACAGCACATAGAAATCTACAGCACAGTACAGCTCCTCGGCCCATAGTGCTGTGCCGACCCAATAACCTATTCTATCAACTATCTCCACTACATAACCCTCCATTTTTCTCAGCTCCGTGTACCTCTCTAAAGGTCTCTTAAAAGTTCCTATTTGTAAAATCACAGAAATCCTGGAGGAACTCAGCAGGTCTTGCAGCATTCACAGGATGATTGAGAAGGTTCAGAGAAGGTTCACAAGGATGATTTCAGGGATGAAAGGGTTATTATATGAGGAGTGTTTGATGGCTCTGGGCCTGCATTTGTTGGAGGGGGGTCTCATTGAAACTTTTTGAATGTTGAAATGCCTGGTTAGAGTAGACGTAGAAAGGTTGTGAGTGGGTTGGAGAGTCTAGGATAAACGGCACAACTTCAGGATTGAAGGGCGTCCGCTTAGAACAGGGATGCATAGGAATTTCTTTGGCCAGAGGGTGGTGAATCTGTGGAATTTGTTGCCACAGGCGGTTGTGGAGGTTAGGTCACTGGGGAAGTTTGAGGTAGAGATTGACAGGTTCTTGATTAGCCAGGGCATTGAAGATTATGGGGAGACAGCCAGGCAATGGGGCTGAGTGGGGAAATGGATCAGCTTGTGATTGAACGGTGGGGCAGACTCGATGGGCTGAATCACTTATTTCTGCTCCTATGTTTTAAAGATATACAACTAATGTTTCAGACCTGAGCCCTTCTTCCGAGGTATGCAAAAAGCATGTCTTTTTACAGCGCTAAGACAATCATTTGATTAACTGTCGCTAAATAAAACCCGTATGTATCTGTTCCGACTTATCTACAAATTCAACTTAAGGACAGACGTCGAACGAGTCTCGCTTGTAACCTGGGAACTGCCTGCACCTTGAAGAAGGCGTCAGGCCTGAAAGGTCGGCAATATATCTTTTCGTCCTGTGGACGCTGCGAGACCAGCTGAGTTCCTCCAGCATTTCTGTGTTTTTACTATAATCCCAGTGTCTGCAGACCTTTGCGTTTCAAAAATCCTATTGTCCCTGCCTCCATCACCGTTGCCAGCATTCCAGGCACTCACCCCTCTCTGTGTGAAGAATTTACATCCCTCCCACCCACCCCCCCCCCCCCCCCCCCCGCCACCCACCCCGGTACTTGCTCTCAAGCACCTTAAAACTATGCCCCTTGTGTTTGCCACTTCAATCCTTGGGGAGAAAGACAATAAACTCTTGGTTTATTCACTCATTCATTCATTGCATTTCGGGACACAGTAAATATTTCAGGCTTTCAAAGGGGGACAAATTCATCAAAGTTTCACTTCAATGCGCTGCATATCCTCTCGAACATCTCGAACCTTCTTTTCCAGCTCATCCACTCAAACATCACTTTCAATGCATTATCTACTTTGACTGTCAAATCTGCTTTAACTTGTTTCAATTCTTCTGCTAACAATTTAAAAATTATTTTCCAAAGCCAAATTAATTTTAATTCGAAGTTCATCAATTTTAGATTCAATCTGACTTATTTATTTCTTAAGGTCTTTCCCCACCACCCCCCCCTCCCACTTCTGAGCTTGAAGTTTCTTGTTTACTTTCATACGCTTCTAAAGCTTCTTCCGCCAACCGGGCTTGCGTCTCCTTCACATGCCGGACTGCCCCTTTAAGAGATTTGGAATTGTGTTCCTTAGCTTGATATTCCATTGCACCGTGCCTGCCCGAATTTTCACGCATGCGCGAGGCTCTTTTAATTTTTCCCCCGGCACTATCTTTGCAGCTCCAGCAAAAGGTGCCTCTCCTAGATCTTCGCCAGCAGCCTCCTTCGACGCTAAGGTAGGCCCAGTTTCTTTTATCTTCTTCTTTTCCGATTTCTTAGTAGGAGTTAACTTAGAAGCTTTTTTCTTCGGTGACATTTTAAAAGTTTGGTTAGATACTTTATACTAACTTTAAGATGTATTGCTTAGAAAAAACTTTTCTAATTAAGTGCTTTTTTTACTAATCCCATGGGAGTCTGAGGTTGCATGAGCATGGCGTGACATCCCCCCTACTACAGAGCTGTTGATGTGTGGTGGAGGCTGGTCGTTCCTGGTCCTCCTGAAGTCCACAATCATCTCTTTCGTCTTGTCCAGGTTGTTATTCTCGCACCAGTTTTCCACCCCTACTCAGTGGTGCGACTCACCGTTGTCGCTGATGAGGCCGACGACTGCTGTGTCATCTGCAAACTTGAGGACACTGTTGGAACTGGATCTGGGGATGCAGTCTTGGGTCAGTAGCCCGAACAGGAATGGGCTGACCCCGCAGCCCTGAGATGTACCAGTGCTCAGCGGGGTGGTGCTCAGTGTTCTGCTACCGACCCGACGGATTTTGGTCTTTCTGTTTGGAAATTCAGGATCCATTTAAGGAGCGGGGTGTTGTGTCCCAGCGAGGACAGCTTCTCCACCAGCCTCTGGGGAATGAATGTATTCAACGCCAAGCTGAAGTCAATGAACAGCAGCCTGGCGTATGAGGCGTCATTCTCCAATGGGTCAGGACAGAGTGACAAATTGAAATTGGTCCTGTGTCTCAGGGAGGTGTGCTTTGATGTGTCCACCAGACACACAAAGCATTTCATAATAGTGGAGGTCAGTGCCACAGATGCAGCACACGCACACACACGCACGTATGCATGCATGTACATACATAAACACGCACATACATGGATACACACGCACATACACATGTACCCACACACGCACGCACATGCACACACACACACGCGCGCACACAATGCTCCCATCCCTTTTAACAGTGCACATCTTACCAACAGTTTCTCCAGTGCCCTTCCACAGTTCTAGGCCTGGAGTGAAGCAAGGTTGTCCCAAGCTGGCAAAGAGAGAAACAAAGAACACATGGAACTTTTATACTGCTGGAAGCTCCAGCTCAGGTCATTAGCAGGATCAAACAGTGCCAGGAGAGTTAATCCAATTACAACAGCAAATGGCCCAAGGTCAAGTACAGGCAGTCTGGAGAATCCAGTCCAGGTAATTTACATGTATCCAACAGCAAGATGTGCTCTAATGGATGGGATGGAACCAAATCTGGATTGGCAACTGGTGTGTCCTCCGACTACGTAGCGGGCAGGGCTGTCACATGATGGCCACAACCCTTCCCAATACACTATAATATGTTGCAAACATGCAAACTCCACTCAGACAGACAAGTGGGGATTGAACCCAGTTCACTGTTGCTGTGAGGTAGAGGCTCTGCCAACTGGGCCACTATGTTAATCCCTGCTGCTCTCAAGCCCCCTACTCTTTTATTCGGTCACCTGCTACACCTTGATGAGGGGCTCAAGCCCAAAATGTTGGTTCTGTATCTTTACCTTTGCTTTATTAATGTCAGATTAGTGTAAATGGATGTTTACATCCTCCGGCCGCCGCCGGAGCCCCGAGGTCCTGCTGCCGCCTGGGGGGCCCGAGGTCCTGTTGCTGCCGCCGCCGGAGGCCCGAGGACCCGCTGCTGCCCGGGGGAGCCCGAGGTCCTGCCTGAGTCCGCCTGAGGTAATGGCCGCATCACGGGGAGAGTCAGCCAGCCGAGATCTGGCCTGCCCGCACCGCTGCCCGAGCTCCGAACACAGGCTGCCGTCGCCAGGCAAACCCCGGCAGCCCGCACAGCCCGACCGTTGGCAGCCAAGCCCCGGGCCGGGAGCGGTCAATGAGAACTGTTTAGTGTATTTCAGAGTTTAATACACACCTCAAAAACCAATAGTCTAAACACTAACAACTGTGAACTCCATTGTAGAGTTCTCTCCAGTCTTAAAAAATTTCTTCTAGAACTTTTCTTTCTGATCCTCAACCAATGCTGCATCCCCTTTACTCGGCCGCAGCAGGAGTAAACCCACGCAGGCCGATTCTAGGGCGCACCACTCCATAACTGGGGACAGCGGTTGTAGATCTCCAGAAATGGTTCGACCTAAAAGGGGAGGCAGGCCTCTTCAGCCCGGTTAAGCAACCTGCATAGGAGTAGGTCACTCCGATATAAAACCTACGACCCAAGGACCTTGCTGCCACGTCCCAGCTTGCTTGGCCATGGCACACGAACCATGGGTGTAAAGGGTGGGGCCAGTACTGCGCACACTGCACTCCACCTAAAAGCTCCTTTGCGCAGGTCCGAGGACAGGTCCACGTCCTCCTCTTCAAAAGATGCACACAAACTCAAGCGAGCATGCTGGAACATCAGAACCATGCTAGACAAGGCTGACAGCCACCGACCTGAATGTCAGTCTGCCCTCATCGCACATGAATTCCTCAGACTCGACATCGACATAGCCGCTCTCAGCGAAGTCCGCCTTGCAGATGTAGGCAGCCTCCAAGAACACGGCGCGGGCTACACACTCTACTGGTCTGGCAAGCCTAAGGCTGAACGACGCCTATCTGGTGTTGGCTTCATGGTCAAGAACTCCATTGCCTCTAAATTCGCAAACCTCCCGACAGGCCACTCTGACCCGGATTATGTCCATGCGACTCCCCCTTCTAAACAAGCGTCGCATCACTCTCATCAATGTCTATGCTCCAACCCTTCAGGCGGAACCAACAGAAAAGGACAAGTTCTACACTGATCTGCGCAATCTCATCCAACGCACCCCTACAGCCGACAAGGTTGTCATCCTTGGCAACTTCAACGCTCCCGTTGGCAAAGACTCAGAAACCTGGCCAGGAATCCTTAGCAAGCATGGTGTCAGCAAGTGCAATGACAACGGGCGCCTCCTGTTGGAACTCTGCGCAGAACAGCGGCTTGTTATTACTAACACCCTTTTCCAGCAGAGAGACAGCCTGAAGACTACCTGGATGCATCCCTGATCCAAACACTGGCACCTCCTGGACTACGTTCTGGTGCGAGGAAGAGACAAACGAGATGTGCTCCACACCAGGGTCATGCTCAACCTTCACTTCAAGCCAAAGTTCAAGAACAGTGGAGCCCCCAGAAAGAGGTTCAATGTTGGAAACTTGCAGTCAGACGTAGTGAGAGGAAACTTCCAGGCAAACCTCCAAGCAAAGCTCAAGGATGCAAACTGCCTCACGGACACGTCTCCTGAAACCCTCTGGGATCAGCTGAAGACTACCATACTGCAATCCACTGAAGAGGTACTGGGCTTCTCCTCCAGGAAAAACAAGGACTGGTTTGACGAAAACAACCAGGAAATCTAGGAGCTGCTGGCAAAGAAGCGAGCTGCCCACCAGGCTCACCTTGCAAAGCCATCCTGGCCAGAGAAAAAACGAGCCTTCCGTCTCGCATGCAGCCATCTTCAGCGCAAACTCCGGGAGATCCAAAATGAGTGGTGGACTAGCCTCGCCAAGCGAACCCAGCTCAGCGCGGACATTTGCGACATCAGGGGTTTTTACGAGGCTCTAAAGGCTGTGTACGGCCCATCACCCCAAGTCCAAAGCCCTCTGCGCAGACGGCGAAGTCCTCCTCAGCGACAAGATCTCCATCCTCAATCGATGGTCAGAACACTTCCAATACTTTTTCAGTGCCAATCGCTCAGTCCAAGAATCCGCCCTGCTCCAGCTCCCTCAACAACCCTTAAGGCTAGAGCTGGATGAGGTCCTCACCCGGGAAGAGACATATAAGGCAATTGAACAACTGAAAAGTGGCAAAGCAGCAGGTATGAATGGAATCCCCCCCCCAGAGGTCTGGAAGGCTGGCGGCAAAGCTCTGCATGCCAAACTGCAAGAGTTTTTCATGTTCTGCTGGGACCAAGGAAAGCTGCCTTCATGATGCCATCATCATCACCACTGAAGAGTGGTGCTCTCCATTGCAGGCAAAATCTTCGCTAGGATTCTCCTAAATAGAATAATACCTAGTGTCGCCGAGAATGTTCTCCCAGAAACACAGTGCGGCTTTCGCGCAAACAGAGGAACTACTGACATGGTCTTTGCCCTCAGACAGCTCCAAGAAAAGTGCAGAGAACAAAACAAAGGACTCTACATCACCTTTGTTGACCTCACCAAAGCTTTCGACACCGTGAGCAGGAAAGGGCTTTGGCAAATACTAGAGCGCCTCAGATGCCCCCCCCAAGTTCCTCAACATGGTTATGCAACTGAACGAAAACCAACAAGGTCGGGTCAGATACAGCAATGAGCTCTCTGAACCCTTCTCCATTGACAACGGCGTGAAGCAAGGCTGCGTCCTCGCACCAACCCTCTTTTCAATCTTCTTCAGCATTATGCTGAAACAAGCCATGAAAGACCTCAACAATGAAGACACTGTTTACATCTGGTACCGCACGGATGACAGTCTCTTCAATCTGAGGCACCTGCAAGCTCACACCAAGACAAAAGAGCAACTTGTCCGTGAACTACTCTTTGCAGACGATGCCGCTTTAGTTGCCCATTCAGAGCCAGCTCTTCAGCGCTTGACACCCTGTTTTGCGGAAACTGCCAAAATGTTTGGCCTGGAAGTCAGCCTGAAGAAAACTGAGGTCCTCCATCAGCCAGCTCCCCACCATGACTACCAGCCCCCCCACATCTCCATCGGGGACACAGAACTCAAAATGGTCAACCAGTTTACCTATCTCAGTTGCACCATTTCATCTGATGCAAGGATCGACAATGAGATAGACAACAGACTCGCCAAGGCAAATAGCGCCTTTGGAAGACTACACAAAAGAGTTTGGAAAAACAATCACCTGAAGAAACACACAAAGATCAGCGTGTACAGAGCCGTTGTCATACCCATGCTCCTGTTCGGCTCCGAATCATGGGTCCTCTACCGGCATCACCTACGGCTCCTAGAACGCTTCCATCAGCGCTGTCTCCGCTCCATCCTCAACATTCATTGGAATGACTTCATCACCAACATCGAAGTACTCGAGCTGGCAGAGTCCGCAAGCATTGAATCCATGCTGCTGAAGACCCAACTGCGCTGGGTAGGTCACGTCTCCAGAATGGAGGACCATCGCCTTCCCAAGATCGTGTTCTATGGCGAGCTCTCCACTGGCCACCGAGACAGAGGTGCACCAAAGAAGAGGTACAAGGACTGCTTAAAGAAATCTCTTGGTGCCTGCCACATTGACCACTGCTAGTGGGCTGATATCGCCTCCAACTGTGCATCTTGGCGCCTCACAGTTCCTCCTTTGAAGAAGACTGCAGAGCCGACCTTACTGACAAAAGACAAAGGAGGAAAAACCCAACACCCAACCCCAACCCACCAATTTTCCCTTGCAACCGCTGCAACCGTGGCTGCCTGTCCCGCATCGGACTTGTCAGTCACCAACGAGCCTGCAGCAGACGTGGACATACCCCTCCATAAATCTTCATCTGCGAAGCCAAGCCAAAGAAAAAGAAAGAAAGAATAAAGGTCATTGTCTGACCTGCTGAGTTTCTCCAGCATTGTGTTTTATTTCAACCACAGTGTCTACAGATTTTCGTGTTTTACCCATGTTCAACATTTATGATAGTTTTTATTGTGACATCACTATTTGTCCGTTGAGGGGTTCTCTTTTTATTCTGGTTAACCATAGCTACCCGCTAGAGATACAGAGCTCATTTTCTCAGATTTATTCAGGCCCCCCCCCCCCACATCTGGTTGACGTTGAGTTGATGGTCAGAGTATGTCAGATAACCAATGAAGGAAAAGATGAACATCTGCAGGTGCTGGGGTCACGAGCAACGCACAATCGGCCTGGGGAAACTCAGTGGGTCGTGTGGCATTTGTGGGCTGGGGGGGGGGTGCGCTGAGCCTTTCTTCAGGAGACCAAACATCAGGTAGATGGCTGAATAGACAAGTCAGGAAAAGGGTGGGGGGGGGGGAGGAAGGAGTTGGGGAGAAGATCAGGCTGAGGAGGTGGATACAGGAGCAAGGGTAGATGGGGAGAAAGGGGAGAGGACTAAGAAGGGTAGTTCTCTGATAGAAGAAAGGGGTGGCATGGGGGAGGCATGAGGAAAGGAAACAGAGGGATAGGGAAAGAGAGACCAAGGGAGAGGGGCTAATGGAAATTGGAGGTCAATATTGCTGTCGCTTGGTTGAAGAGTGCCAAGACAGAATATGAGGTGATCTTAATCTAATCCACCAGAGGCCTGGGTTTTAGCAGTGCAAAAGGCCATGGACAGACACACCAGGGCAGGAATGGGCTGTGGAACTGACGTGACTGTCCACCGGGAGGTCCTCGCCATTGCAGCAGACAGTGAATCAAAGATAAGGATCGACAGACGGGCCAGCTGTCTCTGAGGGAAATAAAGGAACATCAGGAAGGTCTTTGCCCTTCTCAAGAGGCATGGAGGACCCTCCCTTGCCAAAGGGAAATCTGTTCTGCGAAATTCAGTCTTCAAGGAATGTATATTTTTGTCCGTTAAACAAGACCCAGAAAGGTTAAGGAGGTGAACTTTGAACAGGAAACTCAAATACCCCCTTGTTTACACACAGAGCTCTGCAATAATTGGAATCCTTTGTAAGGTTCACTATGAACTAATATTTGTCTTTGCCTGCCCTAGAAATCTATTAGCTTTTGTAAATAAGGGCCATTCGGTGTTTATTTAGAGAATGTATGGGAATATTTACTCAGTGGGGATCCATTGTCTGGATCATGAAGTTTCACTCCCACAGTCCTCCTCACTCTAGCGTAAGACCATGTCCCACAGTAATATGTCTAAGCATTAAATAAACCAAACTTGACAGATAGACTATCCACTCCACATCCTTCCACTTATCCAACACATCTCTGAATTGCCTTTTTGTGATGTTAGCTGTCAGGCCCAGAGAAAAAAAACTAGTTCAGGTCATTTCCCACCCCCCCACCTCCCCCACCACCCACCTCCAAAAAAAAGATTCATTCCCATCACAAAAGCCTTTCTCTTTCCCTGGAACCGTCCCCATCTGGACCTCCACAGCAGAAGCAAACCTAATCAAAGTCGTGGCAAATCTTTACTGGGGATGAATCCTGAATTTATTTTTATAAAAAAAATCTACTCTCAGGTCACCAATGGCCTGTCTCCACAACTGGCTCAGTACAATTATTTGTGCATTAGGATTTATTTCCAACTCTGAACTGATTTTTTTCCTCTATCTCACCTTATCATCCATTTTTCTGCTGTGCTCTTCATATTTTCCCCTCCTCACTTAAAAAAAAATTACTTTAATTTTGGATTGCAGCATGATAACAGGCCCTTCTGGCCCATGACCCCTGTCACCCAAGTGTGCCCATGGGATCCATTGACCTACTGTATGACTTTGGAATGTGGGAGGGGACCAGGACACCCGGAGGAAATGCACACGGGACATGGGGAGAACGTATAAACTCAGCCACACATTCGTACCTGGTTCACTGGTGCTGCAATCTCCCATCCATCCCTGCTCCCCGGTCTCTGTTCTCTCCTCCCTCCCTGGTCCCCCGTCCCCATTCTACCCACCCTCCCGAGTCCCCGTTGTCCCCTCTCTCTCCTTGGTCCCCTGTCCCTCCCTCCCTGGTCCCCGATCTCCCCTCCCTTCCCATTCTAGGTCAATGCAGGATCATCAAAAGAAGATCACTGGGGTCTCCCTTTCCTCTATTTATGACGTTCACTGGGAGAGGGGCTTAAATAGGGGTCATGGAATTACTGAGGGCCCTTTCCATCCAGCAACACAGGACCATCAGGAACCACAACCATCATGAAGGAGGTGCAGGAGCATCAGAATCAGGACGGCCAGGCTGGGGAGTAGCTTCTTCCTGCAGGGTCTGAGATTGATCTTGTAACCGAGTAGATCATTCCAAAATATTTATGTTTAATTCAAGTTATATCTTTATGTCATGCGGGAGTGTGTATGTGTGTGTATGTGTGTGCGTGTGTGTGTGCGTGTGTGCGTGTGTGCGTGTGTGTGCGTGTGTGCATGTGTGTGCGCGTGTGTGTGTATGTGTGTGTGCGTGTGTGTGCGTGTGTGCACGTATGTGCGTGTGTGTGCGTGTGTGAGTGTGTGTGCGCGTGTGTACGTATGTGTGCGTGTGTGCGCGTATGTGCGTGTGTGCGCGCATGTGTGTGTACGTGTGTGTGCGTGTGTGTGTGCGTGTGTGCGCGTATGTGCGTGTGTGTGCATGTGTGAGTGTGTGCGTGCGTGTGTACGTGTGTGTGCGTGTGTGCGTGTGTGTGCGTGTGTGTGCGTATGTGCGTGTGTGCGTGTGTGTGAGTGTGTGTGTGAGTGTGTGTGTGAGTGTGTGAGTGTGTGAGTGTGAGTGAGTGTGTGAGTGAGTGTGTGTGAGTGTGCGTGTTGATGATAATTAGACCGTGAAACTGAAGCCACCTCTAGGAAACCCACGGGAAGAAGAGACAGTGGCAAATTTGAGAGAAACACGATCGGCTGCAGACGCTGTGGTTGTAGTAAACACACGGAAATGCTGGAGGAACTCAGCCCGTCTCTTCAGCGTCTATAGGGGATGAAGATATTTTGTTGCCATTCCAGGCCTGAGCCCTTCTTCAAGGGAAAACCTGAAAAGGCAGAAGCAGGATGTATCAGAAAGTCTCAGAATTCAAACAATGGGGGAGGAATCCAGACTAACAAAAGGTGTTAATTGGATACGATAAGGGACTAGGTAGTTTATCATGTCTGTGCAAAAGGACACATGGAATGGAGAGACGATGGGGAAAGAAGGGAGTGGGGGGAAGAAAGAGGTGGTGGGGCGAGGGGGTTTAACGAAAGCCAGAGAAGTTAATATTGATGCCTCCAATTGGAGGGAGCCCAGTCAGAAGATGAGGTGTTGTTCCTCCAATTTATGGGTGGTCTCAGTCCGGCAGCATTTGAGGCCATGGACAGACATGTCAATAAGTGAATGGGACGGAGAATTGAAATGGGTGGCCGCTGGAAGATCCACACTATCATAGCGGACAGAATCCAGGTGTTCAACAAAGCGATCTCCCAGTCTGCGTCCAGTCTCTCCGATGTAGAGGAGACTGAACCCAGGTCATTGGCACATTAATTGCCACGCTAACCATACTGCCCAACTCTAACCGTGGCAGTCCAAGTTCAGGTAAATGGGATTACCATAGATGGCCCCTGATGCACAGCATTGATGCAGTGGGCTGAATGGCCAGTTTCTGTGCTCCAGGTTGCTATGACCGAATCCATTTTATTCTCCCCGCATTTCCATCAAATCCTTCCAGATCCCACACTCTTTGGCGTGGGTGTAGAGGAGGTTTACCAGGATATTCGCTGGATTGGAGAATTGAGGATTTTCTCTTTGGAACGATGAAGGATGAGGGGTGGCTAGAGGTATGTAAGATTATGAGGGGCTCAGATAGGGGGGACAGGTAGCACCTTTCTCTTGGGGACAACAGCAAATCCTAGTGGACACCAGTTTAAGGTGAATTTAATGGAGACATCAGGGATACGTTTTTCACTCAGAGGTTGGTGGGTGCCTGGAATGCATTTTAAGGGGATTGGTGGAGGCTGGAATTACTCTTGAGACAGGCACATGGGTGAAAGAAAAATAAAAGGTTATGGGTGTGAGTTCGGGAAGGTTGGATTGTTGGTTTACATAGGTCAGCACAACATGGTGGGCTGAAGGGCTGTAATATTCTATGTATTATCTATCTCCTTCCACATTCAAGGATCCATTTACAGTGATCAGTTCACCCAACGACCTGCATAGATTTGGGATGTGGGAGGAAACTAGGGCATGAGCCACATTACATGGGAAACTTCCCAGTCGCGGCACAGAGGGCAGACAGGAGGGAAGGTATCAATACGATTGTAAGAGAACAGAGAAGATTCACAAATACGTGGCAGGGGCCTGGGGAACTGCTGCGTTAATCGGGTTCGGACTCTATTCCCTGGAACTTCAGAGATTGAAGGAGCATTTGATGGCGGTGTACAAAACGATGAGGGGGGGGTGGTCTTGATAAATGATAGGATGCAGAGCTGGGCTGAGAAGTGGCAGATGGAGTTCAATCTGGTGGTTCACATTGGAAGGACAAACTCCAAGGCTGAGTACCAACTTAATGGCAGGATTCTTGGTTGTGTGGAAGAGCAGAGGGATCTGGGGGTCCATGTCCACAGATCCCTGAAAGTTGTCTCACAGGTAGACAGGATAGATCAGAAAGCTTACGGGGAGATAGCTTCCATAAATCGAGGGATTGAGTTTAAGAGCCGTGAGGTATTAATGCAGCTCTACACAACTCTGGTTAGACGGCACTCGGAGTAACGTGTCCAGATCTGGTCGCTTTATTATGGGAAAGACATGGAAGTGTTAGAAAGCGTGCAGAGGAGATTTACCAGGATGATACCTGGTTTAGAGTGTGTGCATTATGAGCAGAGATTAAGTGAGTCGGGGCTTTACTCTGTGGAGAGGAGGATGAGAGGAGACGAGATAGATGTTTACAAGATATTAAGAGGAGTAGGTAGAGGGGACGGCCTGCCCCTCCTTCCCAGGGCACCACTACTCAATATAAGAGAGCGTGGCTTTAAGGTAATGGATGGGAAGTTCAAGGGAGATATCAGGGGAAGGTGTTTTACCCAGAGAGTGGTTGGTGCGTGGAATGCATGGTCTGGGTCCGTGGTGGAGGCAGGTACATTGGTGAAATTCAAGAGTCTGCTAGACATAGGCAGGAATTTAAAGTGGAGGCAGGGTCTTAAGATCGGCACAACACTGTGGGCTGAAGGGCTTGTACTGTTCTATGTTCTAACTCAGCGGGCCAGGCACAATCTTTGGAGGTAATAGGCAGTCAACGTTTTGGCCTAGACTCTGCTTCGGGACGGGATCATCGGCTGGGTACTGCCTTTCACAGATGCTGCCTGACCCATCGAGCTCCTCCAGGATCTGTGTCATGTGAGGCCGTATTTGGGCCGTTGTAGGCAATCAGTATATTTCAAGGCACTAAAGAGGAGGGCCGCTAAGCGAATGCCTGGGGGTAGTGATGGGAATCAGAAGATTTAGCTTTGTGCCAATTCCTTTTGCCCGCAGGAGAGTGCGTATGGGCCAAGCAAAACAGAAATGGCTGGATCGAGTGGATGTGGAGAGGATGTTTCCAGTGGGGACAGAGTCTTGGAGCAGAATCAGAATCGGGTTCATTGTCACGAACATGCATCACTGGGTTTGGAGGCAGAGCAGAGGAGGTTCACCATATTGATTCCAGAGATGAGGGGGGTTTGCCTATGAGGGGAGATCGAATCACCTGGGACTGGACTCACTGGAATTTAGAAGAACGAGTGGGAGCTTATAGAAATGTATAAAATTATGAAAGACATGGATAAGGTAGAGGTAGGGATATATTTCCATGGGTGGGAGAGACCAAAATTAGGAGACGGAGCCTCAAGATTCAGGGGAGTAGATTTAGGACAGAGATGAGGAGGAACTGCTTTTCCCAGAGAGAGATGAATCTGTGGAATTCGCTGCCCATTGAAGCAGTGGAGGGGACCTCAGTAAATATATTTGACAAGGTTGGATAGATTTTTACACAGTAGAGGAATGAAGGGATATGGAGAGAAGGCAGGTAGGTGGAGATGAGCCTATCATCAGATCAGCCACGGTCTCATTGAATGGCGGACCAGGCTCAACGGGCCGGATGGCCGACTCCTGCTCCTATTTCATGTGTTCTATGTCACTAAAGAAATTATTTTGCAGCAGGAGTATTGAGCATTACAGGTACAAAAATTACTATACAGGTAGCCCCTAACTCATAACCATAATTGGTCCTGAAGGATTGGTCGTAACTCGAATAAGACGTAATTCGGATTCACTCTCCGCTCATGGCTTAACGAGGTCTTAAAGCAATCTTAAAGATTCAACAAATGAGCCTTTAATGAGGAATATCAACATATGGACAGCACAATAGTTTTAATAAAGGCACTCAGCATATGAACTTCTCATGAATAATAAAGTCATTGGACTCGGACGCCAGGCTCCTGAGGGGTCGGGGATCTCGAGCTGCCGCGGGAGCCGGGACCGGGGACCTCAGGCTGTCGCTGGTAGTGAAGACCACTGTATACAGTACCTTTAAACCAAAATATGTACTCTACAGTAGGTTTAATAAAGATTTTAAAAAAAATTTGGTCATATGTGCAGGTGGACATAACTTGCATAGGTCGTAAGTTGAGGACTACCTATAAATTACATTTCCATAAGTTCTCTACAGGGAGCCCTGGGGTTATGAGCACCCGACTTACGGACAACTTGTACTTATGAACAAATTACACCTCCAATTCACGGATGCAAGACGAATGCCCCTTCCGGTATGCAAGACATCGATGGAACGGGAGTGCTGAGTTTCAGTCATGATCTTTTTTTCTATCTAAACTGTTTTAAGAAGTGTTCTTTAATTTTTTTGCTACAGTAACATTTCACTAACTGACATTCAATAAGAACTGTGTGTACTCTGAGACGATGAGACATGAATTTGACGCCACGCGTATCTGACGTGAGGCGTATTTGATGTGACGTGTATTTGACTCTTTCGCTCTACTTGTATCGGTGGGCTGGGTGCGCGTGGTACTAGGTTGCGGCCCGGGATAAATTTGGATCGTAGGTTGCGCATCCCTGCTCTAGGGAATAAAGTTCCAACAGAGAGACGCAAGGAGAAATTTCTTCAGCTAGGGGATGGTGAACCATTCTATCCAGCCCTTTCAAAAATCGGAAGGTTTGAATGGGATTCTCCAGCCCACATCCTGCTGAATGGGATGGCACAGTTGGTGTAGTGGTTAACACAACAACTTTACATCGCCAGGGATCAGGACCGGGGTTCGAATCCTGCACTGTCTGTAAGGAGCTTGTATGTTCTCCCCGTATCTGCGTGGGTTTCTTCCCACCATTCAAAATGCATCAGGGGTAAAGGTTAATGGGGTGTAAATTGGGCGGGACGGACTCATGGGCCGAAATGGCCTGTTCCCGTGCTGTAGGTCTAAATTTAAATTGAGCCAAAGAGCCACAGAGTAATATTGTGAAACAGAACTGCCCTGCAAACCTACTCAGGCAGACAGACGTAAACACTTAGCAGTGTAGTCTGCCTCATCAGACGAAAGGGAGGCACTCGGGGACACTGGAATTAATGGGGGAAGTGACCCCTTGGAGCTGGAGGAGATTTTGGAGAGGCAAAGAGGTGCAAGACAAGAATTTTAAGTCCGAGATACAGCTTAACTGAGACCCGGCGCACGCCAGCGGATGTGAGGGGGTGATGGGCGAACGGGTTACCACCCTGCCAAGGCAGCTCCAGACAACTGGCAAGGAGAATGAGAGTGATTGGCTGGGAGTGTGTGGGAATGTTAAACAGCAAGAAAATTAAACAGCAGAACGGCAAGTGTGGACCTCAACAAATTCCCAAACAAGTTTACGTGCTGAGGGAGTGAAATAATTGAACTTTCGTTTGCAAACAGATCGCAGTCAAAGGGCGACAAACACATCACAGGGTGAATGATTGAACTGGCATTTAGCAATTGCTCTGACTTGTCCCAATCCAAGTAAACATCCCAAAGACTCGCTGGTCAGTTAATAACCATGGCGCATTCCCCAGCGGAGCTGGTGAGGGCAAGTCTGATGCAGAGCGATCGGGGGAATGGGACTGACAGGGTTGGACAAAATGGCCTTTCCCTCCCATCCCACCCCAAGTCACATTCTCTTCTCCCCCATCCCTCCCTTCATCAGGCAGAAAGTACATGAGACTGTACACATGAACCTTCGGGTTCAAGGACAGTTTCTTTCCTGCTGTTATCAGACTCTTAAATGGGACTCTCACCAGTAAAAGCTGATGCTCTGGCATTGTTTAACTACATTTCTCGACACCATTTTAACACTACACACTGCACTCTATTTGACTTCCTGTAACACTATACCCTGACTTTGTAACACTATATCCTGCTCTCTGTGACATCCTGTAACACGACATCCTGTCTTTGTAATATTACACCCTGTACTCTTTGACTTCCTGTAACACTGCACCCTGTCTTTCTAACACTACATCCTGCTCTCTGTGACTTTCTGTAACCCAACACCCTGTTTTTGTAACACTACACGCTGCAATTATGTGACTTCCTGTAACACTGCACCCTTTCTTTGTAACTCTATATCCTGCTCTCTGTGACTTGCTGTAACATGACACCCTGTCTTTGTAATATTACACCCTGTACTCTTTGACTTCCTGTAATACAACACCCTGTCTTTGTAACACTACATCCTGCACTCTGTGATTTTATGTTACCTGACACCCTGTTTTTGTAACACTACGTGCTGCATTATATGTCTTCCTGTAACACTGCACTCTTTCCTTGTAATATGACACCCTGTACTCTTTGACTTCCTGTAACCCGACACACTGTTTTTGTAACACTACATTCTGCACTCATTGACTTAATCAAGATTCAAGATTCAATTTATTGTCATAGCAATAAAACAGTGTCATGTTACATGAAATTTCTTTTTGCCTGCTGCAAGGCAGACGGATACGCCACCGGCAGGAATTGCCTAAGCTCCTCTTACACTTTTACAGACTTACAGTCAGAAAGAGAGTCCCCCCAGTGTCTGTAGATTCGCCTCCAGTGTTTCCACAGACCCCACAGTCACACAGAGTCCAGTCGAAACCATTGGCGACCCAAGCTCTAGATCTGAACCTCTGACATGGTCAGGGACCCTTCAGCACCCTCAGCACCTTCTCGCATACTGGTTCCGATACCTGGTAACCCCTCCGACCAGCTCAAGCCAGTCTCCGGCAGTCCCCAGTCTCTGTGGGAATCTCCAGCACTGGCCCCTCAGCCGCAGAGCCCCCTCTCTGGTCTGCCGCCATGGTCACCATCCCCTGGGGCCATCTCCTCTGCTTCTCCTTGGACGGTGCATGATCTTCCCGTCCTCCACTTCCCCGGAGTCTGCAGCCCCTTGTGGCTGCTGCCGATTAACAGGCGCTGCCATCTTGGGTGCAGGCCCTGCGGTCACGGGATCTCAGATAAAACCACCATTGGTGCCCTCAATGGGCCATTCGAATCCCGTGCAGAGCCGACAGCAGCCGACTAGGTGGCTGGACCCTATGGGAGCGCTGCATCTCTGCTCCCTCACTCCCCGCGGGTCCGCACCATGGGCGGCTATGCTGCTACAGCGGCTCTGTCTTGTTCTGCCATCTTCAAACATTGTAACACTACGTACTGTCTTGTGATCAGACTACCGGCTGTAATTATGTATGTGTCGACCTGCTGGATAGCAGGCAAAACAAAGCATTTTCCGGTAGTCTTTGTACACGTCAATGAACAATTCAATTGAAATTCAATTCTTCTGATCTGTAACGAGGAATAGGTAAATGGAGATAAACCGCATGGGACTGGTCAAACTGACAGTGAGTGTGGACTTTAGTGGAGGTGAGGGTGTAAGGTAAAGATCAAGTGCAGAAACTTATCCAGAAAACGGAACTGACTCCTTACAGACATCAGTGGCCATAGCCCGAATTAATTAGTTCGAAAGCATTGGTATATTGTGTGCAATTCTGGACCTCAAATTATAGGAAGGATATCAATAAGGTAGAGAGGGTGCAGAGGAGATTTACTCGAATGTTGCCTGGATTGCAGTATCTAGAATAGGGAGAAAGATTGAGTAGACTGGGACTTTATTCATTGGAGCATAGAAGGTTGAGGGGGGGTTTGATAGAGGTGTTTAAAGTTATGAAGGAGAATAGATGGAGTAGATGTGAATAGGCTCTTCCCCTTGAGGGTAGGAGAGATTGGAACAAGGGGGCATAGGTTAAGGGTTAGGGGGCAAAAGTTTAGGAGTAACATGAGGGGAAGCTTCTTCACTCAGAGAGTGGTGGCTGAGTGGAATGACCTTCCGGAAGAGGTGGTTGCAACAGGGTCAATGTTGTCATTTATGAAAAAGTTGGATAGGTGCATGGATGTGAGGGGATTGGAAGGTTATGGGCAGGGTGTAGGTAAGTGGGACTAGAGGAGATCATTTAAATCGGTGTGGACTAGAGGGGTGGAGATGGCCTGTCTCCGTACTGTGATGGTTATATGGTTAATCGCTGGTTTAATGTGCTTCATTGAGAGGCTGGAGGGTCTCAGCAGGCCAGGCAGCATCCATGGGTGAAAATGGCTGGCTGACGTTTCGGGTCAGTAAGGCTCCTCCTGGGGTAAAAGTGTCAACCACAAGAGGGCATGCGCTTCAGGTGGGGGAAGGCGGAAAGTTTAAAGGGGTTAAATAAGGCAATTTTTTTTTTACACAGAGTTTGTCGGTGCCTAGAATAGACTGCAGGGGATACTCATGGGAGCAGACACAGTAGTTGCATTTATAGCAGAGTTAAAGAGAGCTTTTGGCTCATTGGGCCTTCATCAATCAAAGTATCGAGTACAAGAGTTGGGATGTTATGGTAAAGTTGCATAAGACATTGGTGGGGCCAACTTTGGAGTATTGTGCGCAATTTTGTCACCTACTGAGAATCATCAAACCATGGAACACTATAGCACATAAGAAGACCCTTCAGGTCTATGCCAAACTATGATTCAGCCCAGTCCCACTTATCTGCACCCCCGGACCAAATCTTTCCATTCCCCTCCCATCCATGTTCCTGTCGAAATTTTCCTTAAATGTCATAATTGAGCCTGCATTCACCACTTCAGCTGGCAGCTCTTTTCACACTCCTACCTTTCTCTGCATGAAGACATCCTCCCTAAACCTTTCCCCTTTCACTCTTAACACATCCTCTAGTTTTTATCTCACCTACCCTCAGTGGAAGAAAGCCTGCTTGAATATACCCATCATAATTGCGTGCACGTTGTCAAATCTCCCCTCATTCCACTCACAGGAAAGGTAACAATGCGATGGAAAGGGGGCAGAGAAAATTTACAAGGATGTTGCTGGGCCTTGAGGAACAGATTTTCAGGGAATGGTTAGGACTTGAATCCCTGGAGCATTGGAGAATACGGGGAGATTTGATAGAGATGTACAAAATAATGAGAGGTATAGACAAAATAAATGCAAGCAGGCTTTGTCCACCGAGGTTGAGTGAGGTGGGGGTTAAGGGTGAGAAGTGAAATGCTTAAGGGGAGCATGAGGGGGAACTTTTTCACTCAGAGTTTGGTGAGAGCGAGGAACAAGTTGCCAGTGGAGGTGGTGAAGGTGGGGCAGGTAGAGGCCAATGGGACTGGGCAGAAAAATGGATCAGGGCAGACGAGAAGGGGCGAAGGGCCTGTTTCTGTGCTGTGTCGTTCTACGAGGCTTCTAGATGGACCCAGGAATGTGCAGGGAATAGGATTTGGATCATGGGAAAGTATCAGAATTTTAGTTTAATTTGGACATCATGTTCAGCGCAGACGTGAAAGTTGAAAGGGTTTGCTTTTGTGCAGCACTGCCTATGTTTTATGTTCTCATTGTTTCCTCAAGATGCTCTGGTTTAATCGGCTTTTAAGAGAAAACAACAAAGAACATTTGTCCCCAGGTACTGTTCTGTGCCTTGCAAGCGCAGAAGGCAGCCGTGTGCACCTGACCACATGGCGAAAGCCCTTCATGTTGAATGACTGGAATATTATGTTCCCTCAGGTGTCATTACATGTTCTCTGCAAGTCCAAGCTCGAACATCCTTCTCATGGGAAAAGCAATAACAAACTGTCCTTGCATGCCAGGGTTAAGGTTGCAAACACCCGTCTGTACAAAATGTTGGCCCAAAGCCCTGTCGAATGGTTGATGACAGCAAACATAGAATCTGCCAAGGCCGTGGCATCACTTCCTGCTGGCCAAACCTATTGCTTTCGGGGTCAAGGAGAAGGCCATCATTTCCCCTGACGTGTGCATATACCCCCAAATCATCTCCTCTTGTGGCTTTTTGGGAGTGTAGAGCTCGTCGAAAGAACCAAAGACTTGTTGATCCAAACCAAGGCTTTTATTAGCAAAAGACAGGAGCTCTTCACAGGTGGCCGACCAGTCCGGAATGATCTGACCTGGCTAGGGACACAACCCTTTAAGGCCTAGACAGTAGGCATGGCTTAGCTCTCAGCCAATCGCTGTAAGCACAGTCTAGATACTGTAACTATATACACTATGTACATTGGTGATAGATCTGTCCTATCACATTCACCCCTTCTTGGAGAACTGACCCTGGAAAAAAAAACAAAAAATGAGGGAGAGAATGAAAGGAAGGGGTAGGTTAAGGACTGTAGCGGTCAGGGGGTCTGACCATCCGGCGTGTCCGCCGTGGTGCCAGGATTGGGGTCGTTGGAGTGGTGTCGCCAGCGTGCTCGTCGGGTGCGACCGCTCCTTCGCTCAATTCCCCAGTCGTGTTGTCGGCAGGGTGGCCCGGGGCACAGGGGGCACTCCTGGGGGAGGTGGATGCCACAGTTCTGCAGCAGTAGACTTTGTTCCTTGCATGAATGGAGTGCAATAACAGAGTGCTGAGGTTGTCACAATGAATCCAAATGAGACCAATGAATACAAATCTACAGCACATTCCAGGCCACTCAGCCCATCATGTTGTGTCGACCTAATAATGACTGTCTAGAAATTCCCTTCTGCAGAACCCTCCGATTCTCTCAGCCCCAGATGCC
The DNA here is from genome assembly GCF_036971445.1 of Narcine bancroftii. NCBI lineage: Eukaryota > Metazoa > Chordata > Chondrichthyes > Torpediniformes > Narcinidae > Narcine > Narcine bancroftii. The sequence goes on along the minus strand of NC_091474.1, from coordinate 241,592,848 downwards.
TATCTAATCATCCCTCAAAATATCCTTTTGTCCCTGGCTCCCCCAGTGGTGCATTCTATGCACTCAGCACTCTCTGTGTGAAGAACTTATCTCTTGCATCCCCCCCCTCCCCACCGGGGGGCACGGTTAGGCAACGCCTTTACAGCACCAAAAGTCAGGACCGGGATCGAATCCTTCACTGTCTGCAAGGAGTTTTCACGTTCTCCCTGTGTCTGTGTGGGTTTTCTCCAGGGGACTCCAGTTTCCTCCCACTGTTCAAAATGTACCTGGGGTGTAGGTTAATGGGGTGTAAATTAGGGCCGAAATGGCCTGTTACCACGTTGTTTGTTTAAATTAAAAAAAAATTAAATGTACTTACTCCCAAGCACCTTAAAACTAAGCTCCCAGGTGTTAGCCATTTCAGCCCTGGGGCAAAAGCCTCTGGCTGTCCACACGATCAATACCTCTCATCATCATGTACACCTCCATCAGGTCACCCCTCACCATCTGTCACTCCAAGGAGAAATGACCAAGTTCACTCAACCTA